>NW_027204492.1:83237875-83552875 GCF_024711535.1 Dipodomys merriami
GCTGAACTACAGAGGGGTTAAGTAACCTGCTCAAATTCTCACCAAGATTAAGTAGTAGATTGTTGATTTAAATCCTGTTGTGTATGGTTTCGTTGTATTCTTCCTAGGCAACCATATATTGCTACTTTCCAGATCCACACGTCTAGTTGTGTTTAAACGACAGACTTCCTGATAGCCCTACACTCACTATGACTTTATAGAGAAGACAGTGATACAAACAGTAGGGCCCCTAGACATTCCTTATCCTACCCTCTGGAGAAAGACAGGGGTATAGTATAGAATGGAGATTAGAGGGTATGAAGGGAGGGGGGCAGTGTGTTTCTGTGAGAGAAGACTGCTTATCTCTACTGATGAGCTAGTGATCATCAACACTGATTATTCTCCATTTATTGACTTTTTTTCTTTTTCAGGCAAGATCTTGCTAAATAGCCTTGATGTCACTGTATAGGCTACATTAATTAGCCTCATACTCCTGATCTTGCCTTCATCTACCCTTATTTAGTTGTTTACTTATTTATTTCACTGTTGGCAGTGCTACAGTGGTTGGTGTGGATATGTCAAACCAAACAGCTGGGTAAGTAGAATCATTTCTATTTCTTTTTGTGCAGGTCCTAGGGCTTGAACACAGTGCCTGGGTACTATGCCCGAGCTTATTTGCTCAATATTAGCATTCTACCATTTGGACTTCAACTTTACTTTTGGCTTTATTGGTAGTTAATTGGAGATTAGAGTCTCACAGGCTTTCATGCCCGAGGTGGCTTCAAACTATGATCCTCAGATCTCAGTCTCCTGAGTAGCTAGGATTGCAGGCTTGAGCCACCAACAGCTAGTGAGTCATTTCTGTTTTACTTTATTTACTTTATTCTAATGTATACAAAGAGAACATTCTTTTGTGGGGGGGCGGTCATGGGGCATGAACTCTGGGCTTGGGCGCTGTCTCTCAGCTCTTCAGCTCAAGGCTAGCACTCTACCACTTGAGCCACAGCACCACTTCTGGCTTTTTTTTTTTTGCTTATGTGGTGCTGAGGAATTGGACCCAGGGCCTCATGCAAGCAAGACAAGTGCTCTACCACTGAGCCACCTTCCCAGCCCAAAGAGAACATTCTTTAAGACCATATGTTTACTGGATGGAGCACCATTACAAGTTCCTCAAATGGACTATTTGGAATTAGAACCTGAGAGAAATGTTTTCTTGAAAAGACTTCCTTGCAAATAAAATCTCTAGAGAAGTTGGTGGGTTACTTAGCTTGACTGTAGTAATCATTTCACACATTGTGAAGTGTCACATTATATATGTTAACAGTATAAAATAAAAAGAAGTATGGCCGGGCGCCGGTGCCTTATGCCTGTAATCCTAGCTACTCAGGAGGCTGAGATCTGAGGATCACAGTTCAAAGCCAGCCCAGGCAGGAAAGTCTGTAAGACTCTTATTTCCAATAAAATCACCAGAAAACCGGAAGTAGCACTGTGGCTCAAGTGGTAGAGCGCTAGCTTTGAGCTGAAGAGCTCAGGGACAGCGCCCAGGCCCAGAGTTCAAGCCCTATGACTGACAAAAAAAAGTATCATAATGACACCACTACAAAATAATTAATGCATATTTATTAATGCATAGGCGTGAGCCACTGGCGCCCGGCTAATTAATGCATATTTATACAAGATTTTAAGTAACAGAAGTGTCATATAAGGTAGATTTCTCTTTGGTTCATATAGACCTTTTTTTTGCATTTGATTTGGAGTCTGGAATTTGGCTCCAGGTTTTGTACTATGTTTGGCTCCAGGCTGAGGAGCCATCTCACAGGGAAGGGCAGCACCTGAAACTTTTTGGTAGTTAACTGGGGATGAGTCACTTTGTGGCATCTTAAACAGGTAAATCAAATGAACAGGACTTAGCTACTTTTTGTGTGTGGACTCAGTTTTGATGAGAGAATTGTCTATTCTAAGATGAGTTTAGGGCTGGGAAGGTGGCTCAGTGGTAGAGTGCTTGCCTTGCATCCATGAGGCCCTGGGTTCGATTCCTCAGCACCACATAAGCAAAAAATCTGGAAGTGGTGCTGTGGCTCAAGTGGTAGAGCGCTAGCCTTGAGCTGAAGAGCTGAGGGGCAGTGCCCAGACCCAGAGTTCAGGCAAAAAGCAAAACAAAAACAAAGATGAGTTTAAGTTAAAATCTGGGCTCTCTACTTTGACAGTGTACTAACTGAGCTGTCCTCCCTTTGATGTATTTACTGATCTTTGTGATCCTCTGGAAGGCCAAGATCATTCGTCTTCCCATACAGGGGTCCCTCCAAAAGGATTCTGCAGTGCTTTTATGCAGCCTCTTAGTTGTCCTCAGTATTGGCTACAGACCCTGGGATGTAACTACAGCCATTTTCACTGTTTGGGGGGAGAGAACAAACTTGACAGCTGGTTCTGCTGGATACAGAGCACACTGTGAGGATGATCCTCATTCACAAAGGCCTATTCTAACAATTGTCCTCTCAGCACAGTGTCCCTACTCTGGCTATAGAGTAGGCTATATTTCCCTGGACCCGGGCACCTTGCCGTCTACATTAATGTGTCGTTCCCCTCCCATGTAGACTGATATGTAGCCTTGGCTAGTGAGGACCCACTGTGTTTGTTGTTCACATGTGCAGTATGTATTTCCAAAAGCCCAGAGAAGTGAGTATCCATACCCTCATCTATAGACAAGGGAACAAACTGAAAGAACTTAGGTTCTTGATACAGAAATCACACCTTGGGAATCACACCC
Organism: Dipodomys merriami; assembly: GCF_024711535.1. Taxonomy (NCBI): domain Eukaryota; kingdom Metazoa; phylum Chordata; class Mammalia; order Rodentia; family Heteromyidae; genus Dipodomys; species Dipodomys merriami. The sequence goes on from NW_027204492.1 coordinate 83,240,622, forward strand.
TAGTTCTGTCTGACTCCAAAGCCTGGCCTTTTTACACTCAAATTGACATTCTTTGCTTTTGTCACCCTGCTGAGGTATAGCCATTTGTGTCCAATGGGATATTCTTCATCATTGTCACAACCTGTAGAACACTGGTGCTTGCCAGGGCAAAGCCACCATGAAAAGTTACAGTACACTCTGTTCTTACTGCCTTTCCTTCCCCCCCCCCCTTCCGAACATTACCAGTGCTGACAAAGCTTCCCTAAAGTCCCTTTGTGAGAAAGGCTGGCCTCAGAACTAACAGCTGAGCAGTACTTTTATCTTGTAAAGGAGGCACTGCCATATCAGAGGTATTTCTTCCATTCCCACACTATGCCTCAGTTACTTTTTTTCCAGTATCTTTGGCAGATAAAAACTTAGAGGCCAGCCGGGTGCCAGTGACTCACGCCTGTAATCCTAGCTACTCAGGAGGCTGAGATCTGAGGATCACGGTTCAAAGCCATCCAGGGCAGGAAAGTCCATGAGACTCTTATCTCCAATAAACCACTAGAAAACCAGAAGTGGCGTTGTGGCTCAAATGGTAGAGCTGAAGAGCACAGGGATAGCGCCCAAGCCCAGATTTCAAGCCCCACAACCGACAAAAACAAAAACAAAAAACTTAGAGGCCACGCTGGGTTCCAATGGCTATGCCTGTAATCTGAGCTACCTAGGAGGTTGAGATTTGAGGATTGAGGTTTGAAGCCAGCCCTGTTAGGAAGGTACTGAGACTTTTTTTTCCTGTCAGTTGAATTCAAGGCCTGGGCACTGTCCCTGAGCTTTTTGCTAGGCTAGTGCTCCATCAGTTTGAACCAAAGTGTCACTTCTGGTTTTCTGGTGGTTAATTGGAAATAAGAGTCTCACAGAGGGCTGGGAAGTTGGCTCAGTGGTAGAGCACTTGCCTTGCATGCCTGAGGCCCTGGGTTCGATTCCTCAGCACCACATAAGCAAAAACAAAAAAGCCGGAAGTGGCACTGTGGCTCAGGTGGTAGAGCGCTAGCCTTGAGCTGAAGAGCTAAGGGACAGTGCCCAGGCCCAGAGTTCAGGCCACACGACCGGACCCCTCCCAAAAAAAAGAGTCTCACAGATTTTTCTGCCCAGAACCACAATCCTCAGATCTCAGCCTCCTTGAGTATCTAGCTGGGATTATAGGCATGAGCCACCATGCCCGGCTCTGAGATGTTTACCTCCACTGAAATAGAAAAGAAAAGTTCTAAGGGATGCTGTGGCTCAGATGGCTGAGTACTAGCCTTGAGCATAAAAGCTCAGGGACAACACCCAGGCCCAGAATTCAAGCCCAAGAAATGGCAAAACAACAACAAAAACAACAAATCCTTGGGGCAAACATCCAGAGAAAGTGTTTGTAGTGCCTTCAGCATAGCTGCAGAGTTGGGCAGACCCTGAAGGTTGGGGGGGGGGCAAGGGTGTGGATGGAATCCCCTGCCTTCACTGTCTGGTAAAACCAGACAGTGCCTCCCTCATGAGCCTCTCCTCACCTAGCACATCCATCCTGGGCGAATCCTCCCCCATTCTCTTTAGGCTAGGAAGGTGAGGTGCCCTCCATCACGTTCCTGGGGGACAGAAACTTTAACTCTGAAGACATTCTTCTCATACCACCCTTGAGTAGAAACTTCTGTCTGCAAGGAACTGGCTGTAAAGCATTCCTGTGCACCCTGTCTTGTATCTAGATAGGTGCTGTCTAGCTAGCTGGTGCTTAGAATTTCTTTCTTTGATAATTAAAGGTCCTTTACTCTAAGTACTTGGTCTATCCTGAATAGTTGCTATTTCTGCAGTAGAAAAGATTCTGGAGAAGGATTGGGAAAAGGGCATCTTTGTCGTTAGAATGGCTTCAGTTGGAGTGCAAGAGAAGGAGCATATCTTTCATTCCCTAAGTTTCAAACTCCCTATAGAAGGGGCTATACATTTCTGTAGTACCTGTTGCTCAATCTCAGTTGGTCCATCAGGCCCAGATCCCACTTCCCAGTAGAATTGCACTGTTCAGTTTCCAACCTTTGCCTTGTGCCTTGTGTGCATTACACACAGTAGGTCCCTCAAACCTCTATTCAGAAGGAGGAATGTTGAGTGGATTTAGGCCGGCTAACTGGGCATGTGGTTCTGTGGCTACAGTGCAGACTGATGTCATGTGAGATAAGGACAGGAACCCAGATAAACTCGTACAGCCTGACCTGGTTCCAGTCCTAGCTCTTTGGTTAGACTCTCCTGTTCTCTCACTGTCCTTTTCCTACTTCCTTCCTCCTTTGGGCTCTGCAGCTCCACACAGACTTCCCCGTGGCATCTGTGACCCACAGTCATGCTCTCTGTCTACCTGATGATCGAGCTGAAGCTCCTTCACCTGACCCTGGCCCTCTGGCCCTCTCACCTCCCCATTGCCATTTGGCTTCTTCTCTCTCCAGCAACTGCCTTGGCATCTTTTTAGTGTCTTCATTTGACCTGGGAGGCTGTACTTGAGATTTTCCTTCCCAGCTTCTGTCTGGAAAGCCAGTTTGGCTGACTCCTATTCCTCTCCATGTTAATGTCAGACTTCCTCTAGTCACTCTCCCCTAGAGAGTTACCCTAGAGGTTAACCCTTATTCCCTATGTCTATAGCTTTCTTTTTCTCTCCCTCCCTGTCGCCCTCTTTCTCTTGGTAATCATAGTGTTCCTTCCTCAGTGTTTTGCTGGATCACCCCAGGGTGTCCAATGCCCTTTTCCTAACACTCCACCTGGGATGGTTTCCAGGCTTCACCCAGCATAGGCTTTATACTCATGCATTTGAATGACCCTCAAGAAATTTCACTGAACAACTGGTGCAAGGGACTTATACCTATAACCCTGTCAACTCAAGAGGCTGAGATCTGAAGATCATTATTCAAAGCCAAACAAGACAAGAAGGTATATCATTGTCACTTAACTGCCAAATAGCAGAGTATGGAGATGTGGCTCAATTGGTAGCGCACAAGCCTGGAGCAAGAGGGTGGAGACTGCACCCAGGCCTGTGAACAAACTCCAGGCCTGGCAAAAAATATATAATATTGAAATAACTACTCCGCCTCTTCTGCATTATGGATTGAAAGAATAGAAGAAGTTAGAACTGTCCTAGCATCTTTCTAATGGGTTGTGACTTGCTTTTCCCTTCCCTATAGTGGATGATATTTTCCCAGACTTCATACTTCCAACAGGAGGCAGTGGGCTCCACAGCAAACAAGGCTGGAAGGTGAGTTTTTGCAAGGCTCACTTGTCATCAAGAAGGACTTTTCTCCAGCCTGCAGTTGATAGGGTGCTCTTGTCTGGTAGGCTAGTTACACAGATGTTGATAACTCTTGAGTTTGGGGAATAGATGAAAAAGAAGCCTGAGGCTGTTTGGCATCAGATTAAGGATTATAAGATGGCAATTCCTGCTCTGTTGAAATCTATTTGAAACATAGCTGCCATGGGGAAACTCATCTTCACCTGCCATCTGATCCTGATCTGTGTATTTTATGGAACAGCAAAGACAGGGATCTGACTTGTCACTGGACTGGAGTAGTCCAGATAGGAAACAGGTTGATTTGTCACCTGTCTTTGAAGCTTTTTACATGATGTAGAACGTGTTGAGTCGGTTCCCTGAACTCTGATGGGGTAAGTGAGTGTCTTAGAGAGGATCATTACATTCTGGGGAAGTTTGTGGTTTCTTCAATCTTACCCCCATTTCTGTTACTTGATGTGTGTACTAGGATATGTGTATTAGTGTCAGCTGACACTGTCAGGCTGTCCCCTGGGTGCAGGTAGCACTTGGTTATAGCCTTTTTTTATTCCCCAGGCTTGGGTTCTTTTCAAAGGATGTGTGTGTAGGCTAGGTGGCTCAGATCTGTAATCCTAGCTATTTGGGAGGTGTAGATGGGAAGGAACTGAGTTCAAGCCATGCCCAGGCAAAACATTCTCAAAACACCTCATTAGAAAAGGCTAGAAATTATGTTTCTGAGTGCCAGTGGCTCACAGCTGTAATTCTAGTAACTCTGGAAGGTGAGATATGAGGATCTCAGTTCAAAGCCAGATGAGGCAGGAAAATCTGTGACACACTTATCTCCAGTTAATCACTATAAAGCCAGAAATGGAGCTGTTGCTCAAAGTGGTAGAGCACTATAGCTTTGAATGCACAAGCTCAGGGACAGCACCCAGGCTCTTGAGTTCAAGTCTCAGGACAGACAAAAAAAGAATGAAAGAAAAGAAGGAATGAAAAAATGGAGGGAGGAAGGAATGAAGGAAAGAATAAAGGAAATAAGGAAGGAAAGAAAGGTGGGTGTGGTGATGTGTATCTGTCATCCCAGCTATAATTAGAAACTTAAAAAGAGGGATTATAGTCCTTGCCTATTTGGGCAAAAAAGCAAAACCGTATCTGAAAAGTAATCAGAGCATAATGAAACCCACGAAATACTGTTTGAAAAGACAGGATGTGGGAAAAGAGGGATGGGAATATAGTGGAAAGGTTAGTTTGTTCCAAATGTACTTATTTTATGTGTGAAAATATAACGAAGCCCCCTCATATCAGTGTATGCTAATTCAAAGATGAATAATGATAAAATAACAAGACTGAAAAGAGCTGGAAGTGTGGCTGTGGCAGTATTATACGTGCCTAGCCAAAATCAAGCTCTGAGTTCAAACCCCATTGGATGGAATGTTGTAAAACCTCTTCAGATAAAGGCCAAGTAGAGCCTTGGAAAGATGCTCCCAAGAGTTAGACCCTCATGTGGTCCCAAAGGGCCCTGGGAGACAGGCTATGAACTGTAGGTGTGGAAAGCCACAGTGCAGATGGGCCTAAGTTTCTTTCTGGCTGTCATTAAGGCCTAAGTGGAAGGAGACCACCATATCCCAGAAGATGACAAGCACACCCCATCTATTCCTGAGCAATGGGTCCCTATGTATTTGCCAATAAGAACTCAACAATTGGGGATGAGAGAGAATCTGTGACTTTCTAAGCAGTAGCCAGATGCTGACCCCAGAGGAGGCTCTAAGGCAAGGCAGAAAAGCTCGGCAGGTGTGGACAGATTTTCAGCAAGTTACCTTAGCTGGGCCCAGGTGGCTTATGCCTGTAATCCTAGCTACTCAAGAGGCTGAGAACTGAGTTCAAAGCCAGCCTGGGCAAGAAAGTATGTGAGACTTATTTCCATTTAACCACCAAAAAGCTGATGGTACGGCTGTGGCTGAGAGAGTGCTAACCTTGAGCAAAAAAAAGCTAATATACAGTGCCTAAGTCTTGAGTTCAAGTCTCAGTATTTTACAAACATAAAACAGCTGTATATAACAGCTTATCAGCATGTTATATACAGTCATCAGGCCAGATCATCTGGATGGGTCATAAACACCTTGTGTTTGACCTTGGTAATGTGCCAATATCTCATTCTGGAGGTGAAACACCAAGTGGGTCAGGTCTTTTGAGCCCTGGAACACAGAACGCAGACAGAGCAGACCTCCCTCCGGGATGCAGATCCCCCATACACTCAGGAACATCACACTGACTCTAAAATACCCTCAGAAGCCTCCCACTGGAGGTCACAAACCTCAGATAGCTCAGCAACATACAGAAACTCGATAGCAACCCAAGAGAGCCCAGCGCTGAGGCTCCAAAACTAGAGACACATGTACCCAGATGATTCACACCACTGAATCTTCCCATAAAGCTCAGTGAATGGAGAGAGACACACACAGTATCAACCCAGGGAGGTGAAATTCTAAAATAGGCCCACGTCCATTTTAACGATCTCTTAACCTGCAATATAATCAGATGCCCCATGCACCAGTTTCACTCCGAGTTCCCAGAAGCCACAAAGTTACAGAGCCCATAACCCTGGGACAGAGATATGAAATGGCTGGCTGCACAGGGACAGGGAACAGGGAGTCCTCATGCAAGCAACATCTGAGTGACCACAAGTTCCCCTGCAGCCCACATTTGCAATCCTAGTCACAGTCAACCCCTCACAATGCCAGCAGCCTCAGTGACTGGAACACAAGTTTGTAACCAGGTCATGATCTAGATCCCAGAAAGGTTAAACATAATCACTATGTTTTGCATAACTTCTGTGATCTCACAGGATAGATACAGGGACCCAAGAGGCCCAAAGGTCTATTCTGCACATCAAACCTCAGTTGACCTTAAGCCCTAATTCTTTTTTTTCCTTTTATTCAAAGGCATTTACCCTTTTTTGTCTTTTGGCCAATCCTGGGGCTTGAACTCAGGGCCAGGACACTGTCCCTGAGCCTCTCTGTGCTCAAGGCTAGCACTCTACTAACCACTTGAACCACAGTGCCACTTCCGGCTTTATCTGTTTATGTGGTACTGAGGAATTGAACCTAGGGAGGGCTTCATGCATGCTAGGTGAGCACTCTACCACTAAGCCACATTCCCAGCCCTGACATTTAACCTTTAATAGAACATTCTTCAGATGCTTTTCATTTTTACAGAGATCTTCAAGAACCCAGAAATCAGCCAGGCACCAGTAGCTCAGTCCTGTAATCCTCGCTACCCAGGAGGCTGAGATCTGAGGATATTGGTTCAACGCCAGGCCACACAGGAAAGTCCTTGAGCCACATATCTCCAATAACCCACGAAAAAAGCTGAAAGTGGAGCTGTCTCAATTGGTAGAGTGCTAGCCTCGAGCAATAAAGCACAGGAACAGCACACAGGTCCTGAGTTCAAAACCCAGGAGTAGCACCCCCCCAAAAAATAATCTCAGAAATTTAAAGCTTGCAGAACCACTGGAAACCACTTGTCCATATGCTACTTTACATTAGGAAAACTTCATTCCTAGATAGTAGAAGAGACTAACTCATAGTCTTTAAGGAATTAGTAGCAGAGACTCAAAATCCCTTATGAGCACACCAAGATTCTTTGTAGTTCTTCACATCATCTCTGTGAACCCATGGTTTCAAAAAGTGTCTTAGAAAAAAAATCCTTGAAGACCTGTCAATTCAGAAGACATAATTTGTCAGAATTGTTCACTTTTCTGTCTCCTAGGGAAACTTACTAGGAAGTTCATTAAGTAAATTATTAAGTGTAGGTACAGTATTAGCTACTGGGCATTCAGAGGCTTTGAGGAGCTCACAGTTCAGTGGAGGAAAAAAGGTATAAGGGACTATGAAAGTGCAGTGTGATCATTATTGTGTGGATGATAAGCTGGAGCTGTAGAGATTCTGAAATTGCATGGAGAACAGGTACCCCATTCCATCTAGAGAAGACAATGTAAGAGAAAGCTTTCAAAGTGAGTGATATCTAAACTGGCATCCTGGAACTTCAAAGGGTAATTTTTTTTGTTGGTTTTGGGGCTTGAACTCGGGGCCTGGGTGCTATCCTTAACCTCTTTTGCTCAAAGCTCAGAGCTCTATCACTTGGAGCCACAGTGCCACTTCATTTTTCTGTTTGTTGCTTGGAGATAAGAATCTCATGGATTTGCCTGCCCAGGCTGGCTTTAAACTGCTATCCTCAGATCTCAGCTTTCTGAGTAGCTAGGATTATAGGTGTGGGCCACCAGTGCCTGGCTCAAACAATAATTCTTAAACTACACAATGGGAACTGTACAAGTAGTATATATTTTATACACAGTCCCTAAATCAAACCAGGTACTTCACACCAGGACAGATGCACCTAAGCAGCCCAGACCTCTCACCCTGGACTTAAGTCATCCATGGTTCAAAGACCTCACATCCCACATACATACCCAAGCTGTGACAAGGACCTACAAATGAGTCAGAGACATCATGATCTGCATTCAGGTCACAAAACAAATCAGGCATGCTGTCTTGCTGTGAAGATACCTACAAAGTCACCCCATGTGGAATCCATACTAGATTGAACCACAGTGAAGTATCACTAGTATCCTGATAGAAGGACATAAACAGAATGAAAGAAATAGGGGATGGAGAGAATAAGGATATGGAGAATTATGGTCTCTGCTGAACTAGCATCTAACTCAGGATCATGGTCCAGGCAACCTTGAGGATCCTTCTCTGCCCTGGAAGAGGTTCTGCCATCAGGGACTGTTTTCCAGGCAGTATCTTGCTGCTCTAGGCTTAATACACCACCTAGACTGGAGGATCTGGTCCTGAAACACTGGCGCCCTCTAGCTGTCAAGGTAAGGATGCCTTCAAGGTTTGGAGGGTTCGTGCTGTTCTTGAGTAGCAATCCCACTGCCCACCAGACTGGGCTGTCCTAGTACTGCATGTGGGGAGCTGAGTGGACCAGGCTGGTCCCTGACCACAATTTGAGCATGGGTTACATATGTGCACCACCATTCCTTGTTACAAATGGACTGTCTTTCAATTATGCAATATAATGAACATTTGTTCCTATTGCTTGTTGGAATTTTTCCATGTTTGTCAATGTTATGTCAACTAGTGGCTACCCTGTTTTTATTTCCTCTTTAGGAAGATAAATGTGTTTAATTTAGTAGATTACCTTTTTATTTTTTTACTGTTATTGTAAAGGTGATATGCAGAGGGGAACAGTTACATAAGTCAGGCAATGCCTTTTCTTTCTTTTTCTTTTTCTTTTTTGTTGGTCATGGGTCTTGAACTCTGGGCCTGGGTGCTGCCCTTAGCTCTTCAGCTCAAGGCTAGTGCTCTACAACTTGAGCTACCGAGTTTTCTGGTGATCAATTGGAGATAAGAGTCTCACGGACTTTCTTGCCCAGGTTGGCTTTGAACTGTGTTCCTCAGATCTCAGTCTCCTGAATAGCAAGAATTACAGGCATGAGCCACCGGTGCCTGGCTAATGCCTTTTCTTTTATTCATCATTGATATTCCTCTTTACTAAGTACCTGTGTTGATTTTTTCTTATATTCTGCAGATAATACTATTTGTTAGAAGATAATAAAATTTGCTATGTGTTTTAATACATATTTATGTGAAGGTTATGATCTTCCAATTGTAGAGTTTAATCATGTTTTCCAGGCTCATAGAAGTAGGCTTAAGACAAATTTTTGTGGAACTCACTCAGCAATGGGAAATAACAGACTAATGCAACATTATGTTATTTAAAAATATATTTTTATTATAATGTTCTTAAATATGCAGAGATTGGTTAAATTTGGGAAACTCTCGTAACTATTAATCATCCATTTGGAAAACACATGTATAAACTTTATTTTAGCCTGGTACCAGTGATTTACACCTGTAATCCTAGCTACTCAGGAGGCTGAGATCTGAGGATCGTGGTTGAAGCCAGCCCAGGCAGGAAAGCCTGTAAGACTCTTGTCTCCAATTAATCACAGAAAAGCCAGAAGTGATGCTATGGATCCAGTGGTAGAGTGCTAGCCTTGAGCAAAAGGAGCTCAGAGACAACACCCAGACCCAGAGTTCGAGCCCCAGAACTGGCAAAAAGCAAAAGCAAAAACAAAACATACTTTAAATGACTACTCATCTAAAGAAACCTATGAGCCAGGTGCCAGTGGCTCATGCCTATAATCCTCCTCAGGAGGCTGATATCTGAGGATCATGGTTTGAAGCCAGCCCTGGTAGGAAAGTCCAAAAGACTTATCTCCAATTAACCACTGAAAAAACAGAAGTGTCACTGTGGCTCAAAGTGGTAGAGCACTAGCCTTGAGCAAAAGAGCTCAGGGACAGCACCTAGGCCCTGAGTATCAAGCCCCATGGCTGACAAAAAAAGCCCTCATGGTCTTTTTACTTTTCATTCTGTCCACTGATATCTAAAGGCATAAACTTTTATGATACCATGTGTTATGGCTGGAGTTGATTTCATGGCATAGTGCTTATACTGTTGTGTTATAGTTGTTCTGAAGACTGACCTGGGCAGGAAGTGTGCACAACCTAGGTATTTTACTCATACCCAACTGAGCATCACTTACCTGTCTGCTCACTTACTATTCCAGCAGCCACAGAAAGTAGAAACTAGCCTGTCATTCCATATTTTATCAGTTATTCCTGGTTTAATTTGGTGAAGGAAAAACTATTCTGTAAGAACCAGAGAATTCAGAATTTGACAGAATCTAAGAATAGGCACTCATAGTCTCTAATCAGAAAGATACCATCCAGATGTTCAAAGGCAATCCGAGTAAATATATTACAATAAATCTTGAAAAGAAGAATATCTCTACATTTTATGCAAAAACCAGTGAATGCAATAGCCAGCATTGAAAATGATTTTATATTGTCTTGGTAGAAAATATGATTTCAAATTAGAGGTAAAATGGGCTTAGAAGTTACAGGATTTGTCCAGAATTCCACATTTGTTGAGCTACTACTAGAATGTATTTTTCTATCTCAGACTATTCTTTAGGAACTCATATTTCCAATGTATAAAGTATTTATTGAAATTAAAATTAGAAACTTTTAGCTCTTGGCAGAAGACATGCTCAGAATTAATAACATGCTCTCATATTTTTCTCTTTTTTCTATACAGCTTTAATTCAATTTGCTTTGGGATTTTGTTTATCTGTTTGTTTTGTTGGCAACATTTGAGGTGTGAACTTGGGGCATCCAACTTGCTAGGCAGGCACTCTACCACTTCAGTGGTATTTTTAGGTATAATATCAGCTTTTAAAAATTTCTAGGCCAGGCTTAACCACGTCCTGCCTATCTGGCAGGACAGATAAATGCCAATATCCAGCAATTTTGGTGAGATGGGGTCTTGCTAACTTTGTATACAGGTTAGCCTTGAATCACAGTCCTCCCAATATCTGCCTGCTGGGTAGCTGGGATTACAGGTAATAGTCATCCTTCCCAGTTGTTTCTTAAGTGACATTGTATAACTCAAGAAATAAGACATTTGCTGTCTGAATTGTCTTTAAAAGAATTTATGTATGTGAACTCTATTATTAATGTATCAGTAATGTTGTCCCTCTGTCTTTAATGGCATAATATTGTATAAAATGATTGCACATGGAGCCGGGCGCTGGTGGCTCACGCCTGTAATCCTAGCTACTCAGGAGGCTGAGATCTGAGGATCGCGGTTCAAAGCCAGCCCGGGCAGGAGAGACCATGAGACTCCTATCTCCAATAAACCACCAGAAAACCGGAAGTGGCGCTGTAGCTCAAGTGGTAGAGTGCTCGCCTTGAGCTGAAGAGCTGAGGGACAGCACTCAGGCCCAGAGTTCAAGCCCCACGACCGACAAAAAAAAAAAAAAAATGATTGCACATGATTTTTGCATTGCTGATAACATACCTGCTTCTGGTACTTGGGGGCGGGTTCTAGGCTGAACAAAAAGTAGCCATTGACATCAAAACCACCTCCTGTTGACCTCAGGGCTTTGATGGGGATCATTCCAGAGAATCAGCTCCCAGGTAAGCCATTTAAAAGGTAAAATGTTCTTGAGTGGCAGCAGAACATGAGAGGAATTGAAAGGTCCTATTTTCCTTTGCACATGGCTGCATCCTAAACACACCCAGAGAGAAATACAGAAAGTAGTTCAGAGAGACCTTTACATGCCTGGAAACAAAGAACTTTCACTTTAAATGAGAAGAATAACCAGAGGCACACTCTATCCAGAAATCCTACCCTGTTCTCAGTGCCTTACAGTCAGGAAGGAATGCCTATATTCCAGATTCTTCATAAGGAGTGAAGGGGTTGACTCACATCTACAGCTCCTCTCCTTTTTCTTGTCTGAACCGGAGCAATTGTTTTCTTAGCTCAAGAAGCAAAAGGTGTGTGGGAGTTCCCTGAGATCTCAGAGAAATACAGCCGTGTTTGAAGCTGCTATGGGAGTACAAAGGCCTTCATGTCTAACACAGTTCAGAGCAAGCAGGCAGAAATGCACAGTTCCATGTTTCTCCAGGGAAGAGATATTTCAAAATACTTCCCTGGCTATAGTCTGCATCTGGGGTTTGTGGGCAGGCAAACAGACATTTAGGCATGTAAATGGGCATGTGGATGTTTCCCTCACCTTTCCATCAACTTAGCTTTACTAGTGAAATTGAGTCTCTGCAAAGGGCACGTGTTCCCCTTTATATATGGAAGTTGCATTTAAATTGTAAATATATTCAAGAACATATACAGGGCCATATGCATATGTTCTCATACAAACTGATGAAAATATCTTATAGGCAGTGGTGTAGTCAAAGGGTATAATTCCTTTGAACAATTAACTAACAAATTAACAAAATGAATACCAGGAAGCTCAAATGTTATTTTGTCCCAGGGGCAATGAGGTTAAGGAGAGGAGGGAGAGGAATGGATGGTGCTCATCTTAAGTGATAGAGAAGTTTCTTGCTTGGCTCCTGACTCTTGTCACTGTTGAGTAATTGTTGTTGCTGGTATTTCCAAACATAGCTGGAATGCGTATTCACTGCACATTTGTAAACAAAGGAAATGCATTTGCATATACCCATGTGTTTAGTTATAAACAATGATCAGTTTTTCACCTCTGTCTTCTGGTAGAAAATGAATCTGGTAATTCAAAGCAAAATTCAGGTTACACCTATGACAGGTAAACACCGCAATAGTTTCCATAAAGGCTAGCTCTTCTTTTGTAAAGAATATTTTTGGACAAATACATTGGCAACTCAGATTGTTGGGCTTTTTATTTTTAGTTTTTTGGTTGTGGGGTTTGAACTCAGGGCCTGGGTGCTGACCCTGAGCTCTTTTTGCTCAAAGCCAGAGTTTTTTCACTTTGAGCCACAGCTCTACTTCTGGTTTTCTGGTGGTTAGTTAGCAATAAGAGTCTCATGGCTTTTCCTGTCCTGGCTGGCTTTGAACAGTGATCTTTAGGTCTCAGCCTCCTGAGGAGCTAGGATTACAGGCATAAGCCAACAGCACCCAGCTGCAACTCTGATGATGATGATGATGATGATGATGATGATGATGATGATGATGATGATGATGGGCAAGAACTGTGGTTTGAACTGAGGGCTTTGCACTTGCTCCAAAGGCACAATCTGGTCTGTTGAGCCAGCCCTCTATCCCTTCTTTACTCTGGCTATGTTAATGTAGTTAATGAGTTTTGCCAGGGCTTGGGTCTTGCTTTGAGCCTTCAATCTTACAGTTCCTATCATAGCTGAAACAACTCACACCATGCCCATGTACTGGCTGAGAAGTGATACAGAAAACTAGTTTTTCCTGGCTGGCCTCAAACCTTGATCTTCCTGGTCTCAGCCTGCTAATTGTACTACTTCTCATATATTTCCAGAAGCAGACTTACTGTATTGATTATTTTACCTTAGTTGGTGTGAATCACAGGCAGGATAATATCCCTCTTGTGTTGATACTGACGTCCCAGAATCAGTCTTCGTTTTTCACACAACAGAATTGATGGGTGCTTACATATATGATCTTCTGCCCTTCCCAGTTATGTGTAAAGGTGCTGACACGTTTCCACTGTTGTCATATACATGTCCAGTGCTTGTTCTGACTTTTGCTTTTTTGTTGTTGTTGTTGTTATTCTGGGCACTGTCCCTGAGCTCTTTTGCTCAAGGCTAACACTTTACCACTTGAGTCACAGCTTTACTTCTGGTTTTCTAGCGGTTAATTGGAGACAAGAGTCTCTTGGACTTTCCTGCCAGAGCTGGCTTTGAACTGTGATCCTCAGATCTCAGCCTCCTGAATAGCTAGGATTACAGGTGTGAGTCACTAGTGCCAGGCTTTTTTTCTCAATCATGGGGCTTGAACTCATGTCCTGGGCAATGTCCCTGAGTTCTTTTTGCTCAAAGCTAGCACTTTGTGACTTTTACTTTTGAAATATGCTTGTGGCTTTCATATGACTAGATTTATTTAATTTGTCTGTCTGTCTGTCTGTCTGTCTGTCTGTCTGTCTGTCTTCCTGCCTGCCTGCCTGCCTATCGATCTATCTATCTATCTATCTATCTTCCTATTTTGTCTTTTGTCTTCAGCTCAAGGCTAGCACTCTACCACTTGAGCCACAGCACCACTTCCGACTTTTTCTGCTTATGTAGTGCTGAGGAATCAAACCCAGGGCCTCATGTATGCAAGGCAAGCACTCTACCACTGAGCAACCTCCCCAGCCCCCTAGATTTTATTTTTAATAGCCAAGTCTGTCAGCATTTTCATGAGTAACTTTTTTCTTCGGCCAAAAGGTCAAGATGACTTTCTAACCTGGTTGTCTCGTTATTTATTTAATGCCAGTTCTTTGTGCTTCTGTCCCCGACTCAATTTCCCAGTATAATGCTGTGAAGACTGAAAACATGAAAATTCACAGGAACCCCAGAGAATTACAAGTACCTCCAAGTAGCTGGCAAACTTTGGGAGGGTCTCCCAGTAAGTGAAGGCTTCCCTGTATGTGAGAGGTTGGCTGAAATGACTGTCATAACTCTGTCATCACCACTGACATGAAACAGACCCAAATCCAAGCATTCCACAACTCTATAGAACACAGAGGAGTCACCTCCAGGTTCATAAAGGCAAATGGATGACCAGCAATGAGGATGTAGCTGCCCTGACAGAAATAACAATGTTTTGTGCTGGAAGTATAGCTTATGGTAGAGTGCTTGGCTAGTGTGTGCTGAATTCTGGTTCTATCCCCAGCATAAAATATAGTATAAAGAGCATCCTATCTGAATTAGCCCAAAGTATTATCAATTTGAGGCAGTCTTTTAAATATTATCTGATGTTTACCCCTCTCTCAGTTATTGTGGAATAATCATGTCCTGGTCCCAGGGCCAGCCTCAGTTCCCCTCTGTGAAGCCCTATCGACTACTTATTTTATGCTGAAGAGCCATTAACATTTGCCTTGGCCTGAGACTCTGTGCCATAATCCTTAAGTGCTACCCAGCTGCTACCAAGTACTTTCAGATGTTGCATAGACCTACCTGCTCCCCTAGTTTCTTGTCATCAACCTAATAAGGCAGATTTGGTGCTCAGGCCAAACAGCCTACAACAACTTCTCAAAAATAGGTGCATTACAGTTGGATGCAAGCACATAGAATGGTTAGTGCTTGTCTTACGCCTTGACAGCATTGCAGATTCTACATGCAAGGCCATCATGGATGGGGGCAGACTTCAGATCTGGTCTAATGCAGTAGTAATGTCCATCATTTTGTTAGCAATGCCTTCCTTACAATGGTGGTGGTAGCTGAAGCTGAATCTTGCGTACACTCAGGCCTCCATCTTCACATGACTTAGCAGTGACAGGGAAAGAGTCAGAAATTATAAATGTTCAGCGTAGGGCATCAATGCTCACACCATTGCCGTGACTACTTTTGTTGGTTGATTTGCCTAAGTCTGAAATATCAGCTGCTGTTCAGAAGTGAGAAAACATAGAATATGAGAAAATGATCATGTGTGCTGTAGGTAGGGGCTCATCATACAGATCCCTATTAAACTAATTTCCCTTGGTGTAGTGAACTCTTCTGATAAATTGGATGTCAGATGTTTTTTCTGAGTATGATCTATCTTGTTTAATTCTGGTGAATTTGTGAACTCTGAAGTGTGTTATTTGTTTAATTGTTACCATTCATGTATGTGTACATGGACTCATTTATTTAACATAAGTTAAAACTATCTATAATCAGTACTAAATTAGATTTTAAAAATGAAAACTATCCCATGGTCAGTTTTATAAATTAGCAACCAGCAAAATAAGTAAGTAGTCGTTATTATTATGGACTTATAAACTATTCTTTTTTTTTTTGTCAGTCATGGGGCTTGAACTCTGGGCTTGGGCACTGTCCCTCAGCTCTTCAGCTTAAGGCTAGCGCTCTACCACATGAGCTACAGCACTACTTCTGGTTTTCTAGCGGTTTATTGGACATAAGAGTTTCATGGACTTTCCTGCCCAGGCTGGCTTTGAACCGTGATCCTCAGATCTCAGCCTCCTGAATAGCTAGGATTACAGACGTAAGCCACTGGTGCCCAGCCAAGATTAACTATTCTTACGTTACTTTTTATGTTTTATATGCACGTGCGAGAGAGAGAGAGAGAGAGAGAGAGAGAGAGAGAGAGAGAGAGAGAGAGAGAGAGAGAGAGAGAGAGAGAGAGAGTTGCCAAGCTGTATTGTTATTCATTCATAGGGCTGTTAGTGGGGAAAACTCATGTTCCCAATAGCATTTTGTGCATATGTATTTGAGTCCCATTACCTTGCACTGTAATTATTGTTTACTTATCTCTTTTCTACTTGGTGGGACCCTCGGGCAAAAACTTTGTTTTGTTTATTTTTTAATCCTCCTAAATCAGCAATGTCTGACATATGTTTGAATGAATTTTATGCTAGTTACATAGAAGGTCATTATTAACACAAATGCTACACATTTTGTTTATTAGAAACATTTATCTAGCTTCAAAATATATCTGTGTGGAAAATATTGAACTTCGCTGCTTGGCTCTGACACATATTCACTTCTCTGGAAACAAATTGCTGTTAGTCCAAGAAGCTAGAGAAATGGTACTCATTAATTAATTAATCTCAATATTCTGAAAAAAAAGAAGTGAGAAACAGTCTGGAGAGTATGTGTGTCCATAAGCTGCCAGAATAAACCCAGTTATCAGGGTAGCACGAAGAAGACAGTATTGCCAGTACACATTACAACACTCCAAGTTAAACCTATATGGGCCTCCAGAAAAACAAAACAGAGGGATTCTTGCATATATTGGTGGAAAAGTCACTGCTTTGACAATTAATTACATTGCTTTAAGCAGGACTCAAGCAGCCTAGTTGTTGAATTAAAAATGAAATGACTCCATTCCAAGGAAGACATCCTTCAGGGTCCCCATTGTCTATGGGTCAGCAAAGAGAAATAATTTTTCTTTTCCTTCCTTCCTTCCTTCTTTCCTTCCTTCCTTCCTTCCTTTTCTCTTTCTTTTTTCTCCGTGTGTGTGTGTGTGTGTGTGTGTGTGTGTGTGTGTGTGTGTGTGCGCGCGCGCGCGCGCACGCACGCGCGCGTGCCAGTGCGTGCCAGTACTGGGGCTTGACTTAGTCCCCGGGCGCTGTCCCTGAGATTTTTTCCCTCAAAGCTAGTGCTGTACCACTTAGCCATAGCTCCACTTCCAGACTAATTGGAGAGACAAGTCTCACAGACTTCCTGCCTGGGCTGGCTTCAAACTGATTCTCAGATCTCAGCCTTCTAAGTAGCTAGGATTACAGGTGTTAGCTGCCAATGCCAGGCAATAACTGTCTTCTAAATAATCAATCATTTTGACAGAGCTGGCTCCCCAGAGAAAAATAATATTAGGTGTGTTATGTGTGTCTATAAAGGAATTGTCATACAATCTACAGATGTGGAAGGTGGCATTTCAAATTGCAGGAAGGTTCACAGGCTGAAGACCTAGGGAAGAACTGATCTTGTATCTCATTTCATTTTCCTTGGTAGAACTCCAGTCTAGTACAGGAGATGCACTGGGTTCAAATCCCTGTACCACCCATTGAGGAATTCATTACCAATGGCTCCATATCTGCAGAGTCCTGTGAATTGCTAGGGAACCATTCTTTTGGCCAGAAGTTATAAAAGGGGTTCACTGGACAAGTTCACAGACTGTGCATGGGGAAAATTTGAAATCTTTATTATCTTTTGATATTATGATATACCTTTATTTCAATATATCGCACATTTGGACAAAATTAATCATTTTGCAATACCTTCTAATACTATAAGATATTTCTTATGTATGAATGTCTCAATATTCCTTTTTGCAGTTTTTATTTTGTTTAAGTGGTTGTAAAAAGGGATCTCAATTTAACATGTCTATGAGTATAATACATCTTGATTAGTGTTAAGCTTCCCTCACACTCCTTCTTGTACCCAGGTACCACCATCTCAGGAGGTGGATCCTCTTGGAACTTTCATTTGCTAGTTCTGGAAACAAACAAACAAACAAACAAACAAAACCTCAGTAGATTTAAAAGAAGAGGAAGGGAAAAAAAAGCCAAAAGGAAAGAAATAAAATTGTACTCCTATTTTTTCTTAGCACAAAGGGAGGGGTAAGGTGAGTATATAAAATTATCATGAAGCAATACTGCCATCTAAAGGCTAAATAAAATCTCATTCACATGAGCAAAAATTTGAGCTATGGTTTCTGTTGCAATCCATGATTATTAATAACCCATGAACGAAACTGAACTACTAAACAGACCAAACGATGGAACAAAACCCACTCAAGTATAGTTCTTTTTATCATGCAGTCTATTAGCCCTTACTACTGAGACCATTCTTTTTGTTGTTGTTGTTGCTGTTTTTTTTTTTTTCTTTTCTTGGTTGGTTGTGGGGCTTGAACTCTGGGCCTGGGCGCTGTCCCTGAGCTCTTCAGCTCAAGATGAGTACTCTACCACTTGACACACAGCTCCACTTACTGTATTCTGGTGGTTAATTGGAGATGTGTCTCAGGGACTTTCCTGCTGGGGGCTGGCTTTTGAATCCTCAGACCTTAACCTCCTGAGTAGCTAAGATTACAGGCTTGAGCTACCTGTGCCAGGCTTGAGTCCAGTCTTTGAAACCAGAGTCAAATACCAAACGCCAGCAGGATCCCGTTTTGAATCCAGCCTAGCAGGAAAGTGTGTGAAACTTATCTCTACTAAACTAGCAAAAAAAAAAAAAAAAAAAAAAAAGAGGCGGAACTGAAGCTGTGGTTCAAGAGTACTAACAAAAAAGCTCAAGGACAGCATCCAGGTCCCAAGTTCAAGTTCCAGGACCAGCACACCCAAAATTAATTTTTTTTTTTAAAGAAAGAAACAAGCATATGGCTCATGCTTGTAACCCTAGCTACTCAGAAGGCTGAGATGAAGGATCATGTTTAGAAGCCAGCCCGGGCAGAAAAGTCCCACTGAGACTCTTATCTCCAATTAACTACTCAAAAACCAGATGTGGTGCCATGTGGCTCAAGTGGTAGAGCACTAGCCTTGAGTACAAAGAGGTTCAGGGACAGCGCCCCAGGCCCTGAGTTCAGGCCCCATAATGACGATGACCACCACCACCACCAGAGCAGCAGGAAGTCCCACTCACATCAGGAAAACTGGGGCATGAACTCAGATTGAAGGCTTATGACCTCAAAAGGGGAAACTTGGGGAGAATAGGACAACATTCTTGAAAGAAGTTACAATGGCAGCTGTAGGGTCAAGTGGTAGAGCACTAGGCCTTGGAGCAATAAAGCTCTGGATCAGTGCCCAGGCTCTGAGTTCAAGCTCAAGGATCTGCAAACAAACTAACCAACTAACAGAAAGAAAGAAAAAAAGAAAGCAAGCTAAGGGATAGCTCCCAGGCTGAGTTGAAGCCAAAACTTTGACAAGAAATGTGGACACTTTCACTGTGTTTTTTCATTTATTTAAGCAGATTTTAGATTCATCTGCAGACCTCACAAGAGGTCTGTGAGCTCTGCAGTTGTGATTACAGGCTAATGTCTTAGAGGAAGGCAGCGACACAGAGGAGAAACCAGTGGGCCATGAAGACTAGGAGGAGCATGCCCAGGTGGCTGGAGCCTGTTGCTGAGGTAGTAGGTGCTCATGAAGTAGTAAGCAATGCTTAAACATTTCCTGAAGCCTGATCCATTGGCAGTAGCAGACTGAGAAGAAAGGTGCAGGAAGCACCCAGGAAGGACACTGGTAGAGATCTCAGGGCTCAGTTCCTCAGACCCTGAACCTACCATTCCTAGTTCAGAGCCAGGTTTAGAATTCTAGAGCAGCCAGAATATTTCGATGCTGTTGCTATGTTTCAAAGGGCGTCAATATGGAAAGCTTTATTCCTGGGGATGGATCTCTTGGTTCTTTTGGAAGTATTGATGCTTTTGGTGGCTCTGTTTTTCACCTTGCATGGGTGCAGGATCCTTCATCATCTCCTAGCTGGAAGAAAAGTAAAATTTGTCAGGGACCCACTCTCACTTTCTATAGCCACTAGACGGCAGCATTGTACCATGAAAGACACTCCTCTAGTGCTTCCCTGCCTTCGTGTTTTAAAAAAACTGGAGCAACTGAAATTCTCTGCTTGGTGAAGGTTTCTAGCCAGTGTGAGAAAGCTAGCAATGCTGATATCAGCTTAAATAAATGAAAACACAATAAAAGTGTCCACATTTCCTATCCAAAAAGCTGCCCAGAGACAGATTCAGTAAATGTAATGACAGAGATTGAGAAGCCTCTGATTTTTAAAAGAACCACACGTGAATAAAATAGAGGAGCCAGTGTAATATTGTGTACTGCCTTACATTTTTGTTGTCACTTGCTGTTGTGCCTATACTGAGTCTTGAGCTCTCCCTCAGCTTTGTTGTTCATGGCTGGAACTCAGAGCCTGGAAACTATCCCTTAGCTTTAGTTATTTATTTTGCAGGTCCTTGGGCTTGAACTCAGAGCCTGGGCACTGACCCTGAGTTGTATTGCTCCAAGGCCTATTGCTCTACCACTTGACCCACAGCTTCGCTTTTGGTTGTTTTGTAAATTTTCTTGGAGATAAATGTCTCATGGACTTTTCTGCCAGGGCTGGTTTGGAACTGCAATCCTCAAATCTCAGCCTCCTCAGTTGCTAAGGTTACAGGCTTGAGCCACCATGGCAAGACAAGTGCTCTACTACTTGAGCCACAGCTTCACTTGCCTTTCCGTGACTAATTGGTATAAGATTTTCACATACTTTCCTTCCTGGGCTGGCTGTAGACTTGGATCCTCAGATATTATCCTCCTGAGGATCTAGGATTACAGGCCTGAGCCACTGGCTGAAAGCTGACATTTTTGCTTAATAATCCAAGGAAACACATCACCTTCACACAGATTGTAGGTACTGAGAAGTTGGAAGGTAGAAACCATAGCAAGTCTTTCAAGGTAGAAATAAGCTTTGGTTGTGATTGAGAGGGAATCATATTGTTAGGTTTTTAAAAAAGAGGTAACAGAGTAAGAACCACACCACGCACATGGTATATTCAGGTAAGGGGTAGGTTTATTCAGTAGACCTGCTGGGACCAGGCCAGGTTGGCATTCCACGAGGATGGCAAAGACCTGGGAAAGAGCTGGGAAAGAGTTGGGAAAGAGAGAAAGCTGGGAAAGAAAGCTGGGAAAGAGAGAGCTGGGAAAGAAAGCAAACATCTGGGTCTGGGCTAGGCCTTATCTAGGGTATGGGTGGAGAAAGGTGTGGCCACATCAAATTCAGATATGGCCTAAGCGGATGCAGATGTGACCTCTTCCAGGTGTCCCAGTTGCCTAGGTAACGCAGATGGGTGGAGACTTTGCTGCGAGGAGGGTGCTGCTCGCCATCCAGGAGCGGACCTTACACATATCAATTAGCCACCAAAAGGCCACCAGCCCCTAGCTGAGAGGGAATCTTGACTTAATGTTTCAGCATTGGTGGATATAGTGAGGCAAAATTTGTTTTAAAAAAAATTAGTTGAAGCTGGATGCCAGTGGCTCACACCTGTAATCCTAGCTACTCAGGAGGCTGAGAACTGAGGATCACGGTTCAAAGCTAGCCTGGGCAGGAAAGTCCCTGAGCCACTTATCTCCAATTTACCACCAGAAAACTGGAATGGTGCTGTGGCCATGGATCTAATGGCCTACTGACCAGATGGCCCAATGACTGCAGCCATGGTCCACATGCCCCACACCTTTCCTGGCCCTGGATCCAAGGCTCAGGATTGACATGTGCATAGCTAATGAGCTAAGCCTAGGACATGCTAATGAACCAAGGAGAAGGTGGCTTTCCCATGGCCTGGAGAGTCAGCAAGCTACCCCTAAAGTGTCTTGGATTAGACCCTTAAAAGGGGCCATAAAAGCTGAAACTGAAGATGTTCAATCAAATCTGCTCAGTTCCTCCTGGCCTCCAAGCTTTACATCCAGCCTCAAGGGAGTTTACCTGCTATCCCAAATCTACCTCTCCTTGTCAGCTCCCTTACCCTAGTCATGTTCCCCTTTGATGAGTGACAGTAAACATAATGGTTTTAGTCAGCTGGATCTGTCATTGTTGTTATATATGCCCACTTGGTATGTGAGTGTGAGTGGCTACTACTTGTTGTTGGAATGTTAATTTGAATTGTTATATAATTGAAAGGCATCTTGTGTTGGTTTTTTAATTGCATGCCTTCACTACTTCCATCATCTCACTTCTCCAGAACCAGAGACATGTGGAAAATCCATTGTGGAGAGGAAAGCTAAAAACAAGTCTCAGATGAGTAACTTTGATAAAGTAAACTAGTAGTAGTGGGGTGCCAGTGACTCAGGCCTGTAATACTGGCAACTCAGATGGATGAGATCTGAGGATCATAGTTCAAAGCCAGACTAAATAGAATGTTCCTCTAGACTCCATCACCAATTAGCCAGGAAAAGGTAGGAATGGAAGTGTGGCACAAGTGGCAGAGTGCCAGCCATAAACATAGCTGAGGGAGAGCTCAAGGCTCAGTATAAGCACAACAGCAAGTGACAACAAAAATGTAAGGCAGTACACAATATTACACTGGCTCCTCTATTTTATTCATGTGTGGTTCTTTTAAGTAATTAGACTGGGAAAAATCAGAGGCTTCTCAATCTCTGTCAATACATTTACTGAATCTGTCTCTGGGCAGCTGCCCAGAGTTATGGATATGTAGCATGGATATTTGCTTTTGCATAGTTCTCCTTACATACTTCGAGGAGTTCAGTGCCATAACTACCAGAATTCAATAATTACTCTTACTAAGAGATAATCTGCTGAATTTTGAATCCCATCTATGGTTACATATGAGCTGTCATGTCCCCATAAACCTACATAAATGCACATCATGACCAAGATGCAGAATCAAAGTTTGGAAGATATTGGGATTTTTTTAAACCAATTTCCTTAAGAACTATATACAACAACAACAAAAATTCAAATAAGCAATATCCCTTTTATTTGCACCTAGAATACCATAAAGTATTTAGCAAGAACATAACAAAGTATACATAGATCCTGCAGGTAACTGGAGGGGCAGGCCACATTACAGGAATCCAAAACTCTACAGTGAATATGTTGATTTCTTCCCAAAGGATCTATTGAGTCAATGCATTCTAATCAAAATCCCACTAGCCTTGAAATGAAACTGCTTTGCATATGTATTTTAAAATAATTTAGGAAAATAAAATTCAAAAGTTTGTCTGGAAAAAAATTTCCTGGCAACTCTTTTTGGTAGAAGCTGATAAGCTTATTTGAAAACATACATGAAAAACAAAGGGAGTAGAATAGCTTGACAATTTTATGAAAGGGAAAAAATGGCCATCAGGATAGTGTTGATATGAGAAAGAAAAGGAATATTTAATGTGAAGTCCATATGTCTGAGTTTTCTACAACGTTGCTAGGGTGATTCTGAGGGAAAGGATGGTGCTGGAACAATTGGCCATCAACATGCAAATGAATGAACTGTGACATTTGTCTCATTGCACACACTATTTTAGAAAGTAAATATAAGAGCTAAAGTTAGAAAACTAAAGGTTATACATCTTCCAGAAGGAAAATCAGGGACCCTGCCCAGGTAGTCCTCACCTGCATTAGCATGGGAACTCTGAATCCACTAAGAGCCTTCCTCAGCCCTGTGCCATTTTCTCATGTTTGGAGGCCTAGTCAACTCTTTTCTTCCTCTTTGGAGAAGAAGCTGATACTTAAGTGGAAGGAGGATGTTATAACATGGAGGATGTTATAAAAGGTCCCACAGTGGATTGCCCTATATGGCTGTGACAACTCAGCCCCCATGCAGAGTCCAATGCACTGCTGCTTAGGTAGTTGATGAGGCCATATCAGTCCAGGGTTTCTGGTTGCTCTCCTGCATATTCACATTCTCTCTTTTTCTCTTTAAACATTGCTCTGACATTGCCTGTCTTCTCTCTGGAGGACTGCTCTGTGGACTGAGAAAAATCCAAAACCATATGGACCAAATACACCTCTAGTCATGGTGACACATGTATTTGTAATTCCAGCTGCTTGGGAGGTGGGAGTAGAGGAATGACCAGTTTGAGGCCAACATGGGCAAACACAGTAAGTCCACAACAACAGCAAATACAAAATAAAAACAAAAGTCTATGGGAATTTGTTGAAGTAGTTGAGTGCTTGATTGGCACATATCTGTCTTCAGCACCACAAATGTAAATGACCCAAAGTGACATGAGTGTGGTGCCATGTTCATTCAACTGGTGGAGGATGATTTGCCAGGGCACACTATTTGAGAGGGCAGAGCTTAAGGAGGCGGGGCCTTGACAGGTACTTGATCATTGGAGGCATGATCCTGAAGGAGAACAAGCCCTGGTTGCTGGCTTTTCCTTGCTTTTCCTCTATCACTGTGATGTGAACGGTTTATTTTGCCACTCCTACCATGCTATGTTACCCTCACCAGATGCCTAACTATGTAATTTGAGCATGCAATCTCCAAGCTGATGGTGGGCTAGAAACCATTTCTCATTCATTTCCTCAGATGTTTTATTATGTTACCATTTAAGATGAGTAATAGAGAATATTGGTTCAAGGAGTGGGGCCAACACTGATGTCATTATATATGTGGAAGTACATAGGAGCCTTTGCAGTTGATCAGTGGGAAGAAGTTGGAGGACTTTGGAGGGGCAGGCTAGAGAAAGCCTAAAGGGTTTATTTGGAACTTGGTGGGGCCCAGAAGATACTAATGTTGATAAAGTGTGGGTACGAAAGGGCCTGCTAAGGAGGTTGCAAGTTCTAATGAAGTTTTCATTTGAGAAACAGACCAGAGATAACCATTTTTACATGGTGTCAAAGCATTTAGCTTTGATTCAAGGCTGTGCCTTGAGTCTTTCTGGGAATCTGATTTTAAAAGTAATGGAGTAGAGGGCTGGGAAAGTGGCTCAGTGGTAGAGTGCTTGCCTTGCATGCATGAGGCCCTGGGTTCGATTCCTCAGCACCACATAAGCAGAAAAAGCCAGAAGTGGCGCTGTGGCTCAAGTGGTAGAGTGCTAGCCTTGAGCTGAAGAGCTGAGGGACAAGGCAGAGGCCCAGAGTTCAGCCCCACGACCGGCACAAAAAAAAAAAAAAATTAAAAGTAATGGACTAGATTACTTGGTGAAGCAGATTCTAAAGAAGAAGAACATTTGGGATGCAGAATGTACATCACTGGCAGCTTTTCACCAAGTTTACAGTGAGAATCTGTAATCC
Source organism: Dipodomys merriami (assembly GCF_024711535.1). Taxonomy (NCBI): domain Eukaryota; kingdom Metazoa; phylum Chordata; class Mammalia; order Rodentia; family Heteromyidae; genus Dipodomys; species Dipodomys merriami. Next base: position 83,265,600 of record NW_027204492.1, read on the forward strand.
TAGCTACTCAAGAGGCTCTGTTCTGAGGATCAAGGATCAAAGCCAGCCCAGGAAGGAAAGTCTGAGAGACCCTTACTTCCAATAAACTACTCAGAAAAAGCCAGAAGTGGTGCTGTGGCCCAAGTGGTAGAGTTCTAGCCTTGAGCACAGAAAGGCTCAGAGACAGAGCCCAAGCTCTGAGTTCAAGTCCCAGGACTGGCAAAAAAGGAGTGGGGGAGTGGGGATGGGAAGGTGGCTCAATGGTATAGTGCTTGTCTTCCATGTATGAGGCCCTGGGTTCGATTTCTCAGCACCACATAAGCAGAAATGGCCAGAAGTGATGTTGTGGCTCAAGTAGTAGAGTGTTGGGCTGGGAAGGTGGCTCAGTGGTAGAGTGCTTGCCTTGCATGCATGAGGCCCTGGGTTCGATTCCTCAGCACCACATAAGCAAAAAGAAAAAAGCCAGAAGTGGCACTAGGGCTCAAGTGGTAGAGCGCTAGCCTTGAGCTGAAGAGCTGAGGGACAGTGCCCAGGCCCAGAGTTCAGGCCCCACAACTGGACCCAAAAAAAAAAAAAAAGAAAAGTAGTAGAGTGTTAGCCTTGAGCTGAAGAGCTGAGGGACAGGGCCCAGGACCAGAGTTCAGGCTCCACTACTGACAAAAAAAAAGGGAATGGTGGAGTGAAAAGATTTTGAAAAATTGCAACTGGGCCAGGAAGAGTGACTAAAGCTTGGCCAAAGAAAAAGACAGTGGGGTAGGGAGAAGAGGAGGAGGAACCAGAGCAGCAGTAGGAAGACAAAGAGATATTTTCCTCTTACCACGGATAGCGCACCTGGTCACCAAGGTCATTGTGCTCTGGGTTCACATTGCAGGACTGCAATGTGAGGGTGGCCTTAGTGACATGTGTGACTTTCAACTACAAACTAAAGAACTACAAAATGGCTGGATGCCAGTGGCTCACACCTGTAATCTTAGCTACTTAGGAGGCTGAGACCTGAGGATTACCATTACCTGAGCAGTAAAGTCTCTGTCAGACTCTTAGCTCCAGTTAACTATTTAAAAACCAGAAGTAGAGCTATGGCTCAAAGTGGTAGAGCACTAACTTTGAGAAAAACAGCTCAGGGAAACACCTGTAGAAAACTGAAGCTAGATCCTTATATATCACTCTGCATAAGAATCAACTCCAAATGGGTCAAAGACCTTGAAATCAAAGTAAATACCCTGAAAACATTATAGGAAGGAATAGGAGAAACTCTAGAGCTCCTTGGCACAGGCTGAAATTTTCTTAATAACAACCCAGAAACACAACAAATCAAAGGTAGGACAAATGGAATTGCATCAAACTGCAGAGCTTCTGCATGGCAAAGGACATAGCTAGCAAGATAAATAGAAAGCCCACGGATTCGGAGAAGATCTTCACTAGCCATACAACGGACAAGGGTCTCATATCTAAAATATACTTATAACTCAAAAAATTAAATCCCCCAACAACAAATCCTCAAAGAAACAACTGCCCAATAAATAAGTGGGCTCAAGACCTAAAGAGAAACTTCTCTGAAGAGGACATAAGAATGGCCAATAGACACATGAAGAAATGTTCAACCTCTCTATCTGTAAAAGAAATGCAAATCAAAACAACATTGAGATTCCACCTCACAAGAACTCTAATAACAACAGATGCTGGAGGGGATGTGGCCAGAAGGGAAGCCTACTGCATTATTGGTGTGAGTGTAAACTTGTTCAACCACTTTGGAAAGTAGTATGGAGGTTCCTCAAAAGACTCCACATAGAGCTCCCCTATGACCCAGCAATCCCACTTTTGGGCATTTACCTGAATGATCACAAACAAGGCCATACTAAGGCTACTAACACAACTATGTTTATTGCAGCATTATTTACCATAGCTAAGATATGGAACCAACCCAGATGCCCCTCAGTAGATGAATAGATCAAGAAAATGTGGTATATATACACAATGGAATTCTATGCCTCCATCAGAAAGAATGACATTGCCCCATTTGTTAGGAAATGGAAAGATTTGGAAAAAATTATATTAAGTGAAGTAAGCCAGGCCCAAAGAAACATAGGTCTCATGGTTTCTCTTATTTGCAATAACTAGTATATGTCTGGGACAAGCAGAAAAGGTCAGATAAGATAACGTTAAGTGAGATGAACCCCAAGATAGGGACACAAGTGGTTTTTACTTCCTTGCTATTGTTTCTAACCTATATATAAGGTACCATGTATTATTTGTTGTTGCCTTGTATGTCCCTTCCCCACAGTATAACCCCTGTTTTCACTATTTGATATTGGTATAATTTGGGGAGGGGAAAAAACAAACTGTTTAAATAGGGATACAGGTTGACCCATTACAATAATGAGATGTACAAGACATTATGTTGAAAAATGAACTTTACAATTTAGGCGGGGTGTGGGGGTGGAGGGAGGGGAGTGTAGTTGTGGAGATGGGAGGGAAGGGATGGTAAGGGAAAAACAAAGGAGGAGGCAACAATACTTGATAAGAAATGTACTCATTACCTTGCTCATGTAACTGTAACCCTTCTGTAAAGTATTTTCACAATAAAAAACTTATTAAGAAATGACAACATGATGTAATGATGGCAAAAGATGGGGAGGACTGGACTCGGGGCCTGCAGACCACATAGTCAGGGAAAGGTTCTCTGTGGTCATGGTAGGACATGAGATATCTTGGGAATAGGACCAAAATATAAACACCAAATTCATTTGTTTTAAATATATACTTTCCCTTCCTTCCTTCCTTCCTTCCTTCCTTCCTTCCTTCCTTCCTTCCTTCCTTCCTTCCTTCCTTCCTTCCCTTCCTCCCTCCCTCCCTCCCTCCCTCCCTCCCTCCCTCCCTTCCTACCTTCTTTCCTTCCTTCCTTCCTTCCTTCCTTCCTTCCTTCCTTCCTTCCTTCCTCCCTCCCTCCCTCCCTCTCTCTCTCTTTTCCTTCATCATGCCAATCCTGGGACTTGAACTCAGGGCCTGGGGGCTAGCTCTAGCTCTGAGCATTTTGCTCAAGGCTAGCCCCCTACCACTTGAGCCACACCCCTATTTCCCACTCTTTTTATAGCTAATTGGAGACTAAGGTCTCTTGGATTTTCCTACCCAGGCTTGTCTTTGAACTGTGATACACAGATCTCAGGCTTCTGAGTAGCTAGAATTATAGGCGTGAGCCCCAGGAACCTGGCTGATTTTACACTCTTTTAATATCCCTCAATGTGTTTGTGTGGATATGTTACATCACCATACATCATTGTCCCCAATTCCACCTGAGTTCAAACAACAAGCTGTATAAGATTAGCTTTGGACTTTTTTTTAAACCAGTGGTGTTATAATGATGCTAACAAATTTTGGGGATTTGGAGCCGGTGTGTGTGTGTGTGTGTGTGTGTGTGTGTGTGTGTGTGTGTGTGTGTGTGTGTGTGTGTGTGTGTGTGTGTGTGTGTGTGTGTGTGTGTGTGTGTGTGTGTGTGTGTGTGTGTGTGTGTGTGTGTGTGTGTGTGTGTGTGTGTGTGTGTGTGTATCTTTGGGCTGAAACTCAAAGCTTGAGTGCTGTCTCTGAGGGTTGTTTTTCAGGGGCTCAGAGCTAGAAGTTTGCCACTCTTGGCTTTTGGTTATTAATTAGAGATAAGATTTTCACAGACTTTGCTCCCCAGACTGGTTTTGCACCTGTATCCTCATATCTCAGCCTCCTGGATAGTTAGGGTTATAGTATCAGCCACTTGTGCCCAGCTTAATTTGAAGCATTTTTTAATCTTAATGTTGCAAATTAGGGATACACTTCTATTATGTGCAGTTGAGGAAACAGGATCAGATAGTTTGGGTCACTCACTGAAGATCACCAAGCTAGTTCTTGACAGGTACAACTTCTCACCTAGGTCTCTTAAAATACAAAGGTCTCCATACTATTCAGTACATAAGTCTCTTCCCTCCTGTTTAAATTGGCATTCACCATGTTTTACTTACTTGAGGCTCTCCTTACCTTTCAGTTCTCTGCATAAGCTAAATATCCTCCATAGTTTCTGTGTGAGCACAGCAATATTTCTTGGAAAATGTAAACATTCTTTTCAACACACAAATGGTTTCCCAACTCTGACTTAAAGCCCTTATGTTTGAATTTATTTCCTACCCATATTCTGTGTAAAAAAAAATGGAGCACTGAGATTTTGTTTTCACACAGCCCCAATTATAATTTTCAAATTAACCACTGGACAGCTAAAAAGAGTAAAAGCAATACTTGCCTACAAAAATTGTTCACAAACCTTTTTCTTAAATGCCTAATGGTCCAGGGAAAGAGATCTTGCCCTTCTTGAGAGGTAGCTGTTCAAATACTGTTCCTTAATCTATGGAAATCTCCTTTTCTGACTTTCTCTCTGTTGCTGGTATGGAAAGGGTCAGACAAGCAAAGCTATTCACTTGGCTTTTGAGAACAAAACTACCAAACAACGGTGACACATGCAGGTCAACACATCAATCAGTATGCCCAATGGGCATGTGTCAATATAGAGAGACTGTACAGTGAATTGAGTGGAAATCTGTGAATAATTCTAATATAAGGTTCCTGATTCTGCAAAGGTCTGGTGCCAGGATGGGCTGGACTTCCGCAAACAGGACAACCACCCATGCCTCCTCCTCTGAGTATCAGACACTGCAGCTTGCACTTGATTAAAAATGTTCTAAATATTTGCAGAACCTACTAAAAGCATGCCTATTCCTAAATCACACCTTGACCTCCAAAAGGAATTTCTCTGATGTTTCCATTTGGGAAATAGCACCTTCCTTGAAAACACTTCAGTGATGTTTGTGTCCTGTTGTATGGTGGAAGATGAGGGTGGGGAGCAAGGAGACACCAAGCATACATGTTATCTATGAAGCTGCTGAACCCTGAATTGAGTTCAGTGATAGCCAAGGTATTTTGTTATGTCAGTTGGAAGTTTCAATTATGTTTCTCCTCTTAACAACGGCAATTTCCAGCTGGAGAAAGAGAAATATGCCACATAGAGGCTGTTTATCTGCCATTCTGATTCCAGGTAGATGGAGCATCTGAGGAAAATGCAGGTCTTCTCACAAAGCACCCATAGGTGACCAAGACAGAATCTGGTCCTAGGACCCAAATGCTGCACACTTTGTTCTGAGAGTTCTCCCCGAGTCTCTCACTCACCTCTTTTATGCCATATGCTAGGGACATTTTTTTTTTTTTTTTTTTTGGTCGGGGCATGAACTCAGGGCCTGGGTGCTGTCCCTAAGCTTTTTCCGCTCAAGGTGAGCACTCTATCACTTGGAGCCACAGCTTCCACTTTTGGGTTTCTGTTGGTTAATTGGGGATAAGAGTGTCACAGACTTTCCTGTCCAGGTTGGCGTTGAACCACGATCCTCAGATCTCATCCTCCGGAGTAGCTAGGATTACAGCCACCAGAGCCCAGCTCATGCTAGAGACTTTAACACTCACAGCAGGATGCCTCCGCTGGGGAGGGCGGGGTCTGCGAGCCTAGCCTGTGTCGCTGGGAGGGGCCTTTTCACGGATCTGGCTTTTGATTTGCTGGTGTTCCCAGTGAGAGTCAGAATAAAGGCGGCAGATTGTGCCTGGATAGCTGAGCACGGCTCTGCTCCCAGGAGAGCTGGAGTCAAGGCCACCGTCCCAGCATCACGAAGTGTCAGACCACTCGACCTCTCCCGCGTGGGTGGAGAGGCGGCCTTGGAAAAGCGATTCCTGACTCCAGGATGATGAGGTGATGTCACTGTAGGCCACCTGCTCTGGGACAAGCTGGTTAGTTGGGATTTAGAGTGTGCAGGTGAGGGCTTGGACTTTATTGACTTACCCATCGCGGGGTGGGGGTGGGGGTGGGGACTGACTTGAAACCGGCCCCAAAAGCAAAATCAAGGAGTTATATTGCATGCATTCTGGCTGCAGTCAAGAGTGAGCACCCCAGTAGTGAGGATCAGTATCTCTGCAAAGCTGCTTTAGCCTTTGTTTCATATGGAGGAAACATGCCACAAGTTGACAGGTTAATACAGGAGCTTGTTTTTGTCATCAGAGGAACTCTCAGATTGTTTTCCTAGCTCAGGAAGCACAAAGATTTGGGCATATGGGAGTTCCCTGACACCACAGAGAAATAGAGGTTTGAAGCTGGCATGGGAGAACAGAGCATTTTCCTCCCAATACAGTAATCAGGCAGAAAAACACAGACCCCTTGTTTCTCCACGAAAGAGATATTTTGAAACATTTCCTTAGCTACTACTTGAAGATAGGGCCAGGAAATAGCACGCATGTGGGGTTTGTGGGCAGAGGTAATCATTACACATCCTGGAGTGTGAGTAAGCATGTGGTCTTTCCTTCATGGTCCCACCAACTCCAGTTGCACTAGTTAAACAGGGACTCCAAAAAGGGCACATGACTTCTGTCCCATGTAGAGGTTATATCTAAATGATAAATATGTACAAAAACATATACTGGGCCATAAGCATACATACCCAAACTGAAGTATGGTATGAGCATTCCAACGGTATAACTCATTTGAAGAAGTCATGGCCTGATTAACAAAATAAATACCAGGAAGCGGAGACATGTCTTGTCTAGGGGGTGGTGCTTAAGATGAAGGGGGCAGATCAATGCATGGTCCTCATCTTAAGTGATACAGAAGTTTCTTGGTTGGCTTCTGACTATTGTCACTGTTGTGTAATATCTGGAATGTGTATTAGGTACAGATTTGTAAGGAAATGAATTGACTTTGATAAGACCCATATGCTTAGTTGTTAAGGCTTTTCAGTTTTCACCTCTGTCTTTTGGCAACAAAAGAACCTAGCAGTTCAGAAATCTGTGAAAGAAAAGCACAGTAATAGAGTCTAGAAATGCTAGCCCTCTGTTACGTTTCAATTAGGTTTAGGAAACTACCATGTGGTCTTGATGCAGAAAAAGAAAGTTTATTCCCGAACTGCCAGCCATCATGTGATTGGGGTGGGTGCAGAAGAGGAGGGTAGCTGGCAGGATTGGGGTTAATGTAGGGAGGAGGAGGGAGCAGGTGTGACCACAGCAGATGTGGATGTGACCTCAGGGTCTGGAAACCTTCCATCGTCCAAAGGAGGTGTGACCAGGGTAGTCTGGGATGTGACCTCAGAGAAGGGGGAGGTAACTGCCCTCCAGGTGTGCCAGTCACCTAGGTAACATAGGAGCTGGGTAGAGACTTCTTGCATGGAAAACAAAGGCAGAGGGAAGCTTACGGTGCAGACTTGCATAGAGAAAAGAGGCCCTGTTCTGAGCAAGTCTAACACTCTTCTTTCAGTAAAGAATATTTTTGGAGTACAGCACTGGTGGCTCATGCCCATAATCCTAGCTACTCAAGAGGCTGAGATCTGAAGATCTGGGTTCAAAGGCAACCCAGGCTGGAAAGTTCATGAGACTTTTGTTTCCAATTAACCACCAAAAAAAGTCAGTAGTGTAGCTGTTATTCAAGTGGTAGAGTCCTAGCCTTGAGCAAATAAGCTCAGTGACATTGTCTAGACCCTGAGTTCAAGGACTAACACACAGACACACAGATACCCCCCCCACACACACTTGCTTACACAAGAATATTTTGGACAAATACATTGGCAACTCAGATTATTATTATTGGCAAATACTGTGGTTTGAACTGATCACTTTCTGCTTGTGACATATGTATGTGCTTGACTATTGAGACAGTCCTACAGTCCTTCTTTACTCTGCTTATGTTAATACAGGATCTCATGTATTGCCAGGATTAGGCCTGGATATTGATCCTCCAATGTTAGGCTTCTCTTTCAGCTCGGATAACTCACATGCCATCACCATGATGTGCAAAACTGGTTGGTGTCCAACCTTGATCTTCCTAATACAAGAAATGTAAAACCGGGCGCTGGTGGCTCATGCTGGTAATCCTAGCTACTCAGGAGGCTGAGGATTGCAGGTCAAAGCCAACCTGGTCAGGAAAGCCGGTGAGACTTATCTCCGATAAACCACCAGAAAACCAGAAGTGGTACTATAGCTTAAGTGCTAGAGTGATAGCCTTGAGCTGAGGAGCTGAGGGACAGTGCCCAGGACCAGAGTTCAAGCCCCATGACCGACCCCCCAAAAAAGAAAGAAATGTCAATGTGCTGGGTGCTGGTGTTTCATTCCTGTAATCCTAGCTGCTCAAGAGGCTGAAATCCAAGGATCTAGGTTCCATGTCACCCCCGACAAGAAAGCCCTTGAGCCTCTCTCTTCAACTAACCATGAAAAAAGGCAGAAATGGAGCTTTGTCTTAAGTGCAGAATGCTAGACTTGAGCTAAAAAGCTCAGGAACATCACACGGGCCCTGAGTTCAAGCCCCAAGACATGTGTGCACAACACAAATAATAAAAATGTAAACGAATGAGCATGGCCCTCACAAACCAAAGCTATCAATGAGTCCAAAGGAAGATTTTATGTACCCAACATCTCAAGTTTGCAGATCTTATGTATTTGGCAAAGAGTATGGGGGGAGAGGGGGGAAGATCCCAAACTTACTAGTATCCCAGCTGGACACAGAGAGGAGCAGGCCCTTTCTAAGATATAAATGAAGTAGATGACATGAAGGGCCTTCTAGTGATTTCTAATCTCCTCACTCTGCTCTCCTTCAAAACACTTTAATCAAACTCTGCCTTCTCTGTGTAGTGTACTGGTGGCTTTTGCAGATACTTTTCTTCTGCCTTCTGGTAACTGAGCTCATGCCCTATGGCAACTCAATAAATCATTGCTAGCAGAACACTTCCATAATGAAACTTTGTCACTTCTTATGAGATGGAATATGGTCTTGCCTGTTTGCTCATAAACTTTTATAAGTGTTTGGCCACTTTGAACAACTGGATCATTGTCCTCCGGGTATGTTTCAATGCAAAGTAAGGACTTGTGTAATTTCAGAAACTATGTCATCCATGTTCACTTTTTTGTTTTGTTTTTAGCATTTATGATATCTTGGAGGTGTTGGTCAGCCTCCTTTTTCCTCACAATGAAGTCCAGCAACTTCTGGTTGTCTCTGTTCTGAGCAGCTTTCATGTGGTCAGGGAGAAGTTTCTTTCAGGGCCTCTTCCAGGCTGGGGCAGCCTCCTCATCAGAAGCTTCCAGGTCTATTGAATTCACCTTTGGGAAGTCATTGTACAGGTCAGTTTCTTCTAGAGCCTTTTGAACTGGGTAGATGACATAGATTGCAAGTAGTCTAAAAAGGAGCCCTTGAAAGATTCCCAAGTGACCTTTTCTCGGTAGTGTTTAATCAGGGAAAAGCACCAGGTCACACCAAGGCTGTGGGCTTTGCTGGCTCTGTTCACAAGTGCACCTTTCTCTTCACGGTCCAGGTGCTTCAATCTGCAAAGATGGACTGGAATGCCACTTTGTTCAGGGCATATGTTGGCCTCAATCAAGAGCACCCTGGCTATGTCTGTGGTTTGGCTGACACAGATGGCCAAAATGGATGGCCTTGGGGTTTAAACCAGACCAATGTTCCTCTTTCAGTGCGACCAGGCTTCCTGTCAGGAACCACACTTTTGACTCTTCCTTCTTGTCTTCACCAGACCACTTCCTGGTAGCCATGGCTTTAGTCTCAATTGAGTGCTCAGGAGATTCAAGTTTCTTTCCAGGTCTCTTCCAAGATGGTTCTTGGCGCTTCTTTTGGGGTTTGCAGTAGGGAGAGAATCAGCTAGCCTGGAGTTAGAGAATTCAAGCCTGCATTCAAGGCACCCTCTCCAGGTTCCTCCATGCTCTCTGGGAAGGCACTGATCATGAGAGGTTTAGAAGCTGTGATCTCTTGGCGAGTGTTTTTTGTCTTTTGGCTCAGAGCTTTGAGCCTGGTGAGGATGACAACTGGTTGAATAAATAGAGCTGTAAATTCAGTTTTAGCATGTGGACATTCCCAGGACAGAGTGACAAGATGACTTAGGTGTTGAGGCTCCTGACTTTTCTTTGTCCTCATTTTGACTAACAGCTCTCACTGGTGTTGGTAGTCTGGGGCCCACACTTGAGCTTTCTGATACTTTTGCTGGCATTTAGTCTAGAGAAGTAGTAATGGCAGTGTGTACCTTGGATTCCGTATGCAGGGCATGCTCACTGCCTGAAAGCCACCCCTGCCAAGATTGTTAAATATCTTTGTTTCTTAATTCTATACATGTGGTACAATTGGTGTTTCTGATGCTTCTTGTGAGGGCAAGGGCCAGAGCCATCACCATAGCCAATGTGTTCTATTTTTGGAGGATGTACAGTGGTGTCTTGCTTAATTACTTTTCTTTCTTTCTTTTTTATTGTTATCTTCATGTAGTTTTACAAAGAAGCTCCCATTCTACAAAACAGTATATGAGTGCAAAGTGTCTGACAACATTGTCATGCATCTCTCCTAACCCATCCCTTGCTTAGTTATTTTTATGCAATACAGAATAGCAGAGTGAGTTGAAGTGCTTTTCTATACATTCTTTTATTTCAAATTCTTTATTGTGATTAAGTGATTACATAATTTCCCAAATTTCACAGTATTGTGGGATAGTTAAAGTCACAAACACATTCTTTCATGGGGCAAATTGTCAATTGTGGTCTATAACATTTATGAGTTATATGAGCTTTGCAATACAGTTATTTCTTCCACATCGGGTGATATGTACATTTCTTTTGTTTTGCATAGCGTCAGCTGTTCCCTCTTTCCCACTCATTCCCTCCCTCCCATCGCTGCCATTGAGTTGTTTAGTTCATTTTGGTAAATGTCCAGTGCAGCTGATGGGTCCCAATGTTGTATGTTTTTCCCTGATTCCCCCTAGTTCTGTGTTGTCCTCCTGGTTTCCCTCCAGTGTGCACATATATACCATATATGTGATCAGCAGCATGGGATTATTTAGTAGTGATTCAACCAGATGAATGGAAGTCCTTTGTTTCTTAAGTCTTGTTAATTTTTTCGTATCACCTTACATTTTGGATTTAACGTCCATTTATCAGGGAGACCATGTGCTGTTTGTCTCTTTGCTCTTGGCTTACCTTGCTCAACATGATTTCTTCTAGCTCCATCCATTTCCCTGCAAATGCCATTATTTTGTCCTTTCTAATGGCTTCAGAATATTCCATTATGTATAGATACCACAATTTTTGGATCTGTTCATCTGTGGTGGGGCATCCAGGTTGTTTCCATATCCTAGCTATTGTGAACAGTGCTGCAATAAACATGGAAGTGCATGCGTTCTTGTATCCTGGTTCCTGTTGTTCAGGATAGATGCCTAGGAGTGATATATCGGCTGGGTCATAGGGGAGGTCAATATTTAGCTTTCTGAGGACCTTCTAGACTGCTTTCCAAAGCGGTTGTACATTCCCACCAACAGTGTAATAAGGTTCCTCTTTCTCTGCATCCCCTCCAGCATTTGTTGTTGGCTGACTTTAGGACCTGGCCCATTCTGACTGGGGTAAGGTGGTATTTCAGGGTTGTCTTTATTTGCATTTCCTTCACAACCAGGATGGTGAACATTTCCTCATGTGTTTTTTGCCATTTTTATCTCTTCTTCTGAAAAGTCTTTCTTTAGTTCCCTTGCCCATTTAGTAACTGTTTTGTTGGGTTTGAGAGGGATTTAGTTTCTTGAGTTCCCTGTATATATTGGATATTAACCCCTTGTCTGATATATTGCTGGTAAATATATTTTCCCAGTTAGTTGGTTGTCTTTCTAGCTTGGTTGCTATGTCTTTAGCTGTGCAGAAACTTTTTTATTTTAAGGTAGTTCCATTTGTTGAGTCTCTCTCCAATTTTTTGTGACCCTGGGACTCTGTTCAGGAAATTCCTGCCTGTGCCTATAAGTTCAAGTGTCTCTCCTACTCTGTCCTGTAGTAGTTTCAGAGATTCAGGTTTGATGTTAAGGTCTTTAATCCATTTTGAGTTGATGTTGGTGCATGGTGATAGGCTGGGGTCCACTTTTAGTTTTCTGCATGTGGCCTCCCAGTTTTCCCAGCACCAGTAGTTGAAGAGGCTGTGTTTCTTTCACTGTATGTCTTTGGCTCCTTTGTCAAATACCAGCTGACTGTAGGCATGTGGTTTTATTTCTCGATCTTTTATTCTATTCCATTGGTCTTTGGGTCTGTTTTTGTGCCAGTACCAAACTGTCTTTGTTATTATGGCTCTATATTAGAGTTTGAAGTCTGGCATTGAGATCCCTCCCATGTTGTCTTTTTTGCCTAGAATTGTTTTGTCTATTCTAGGTCTTTTGTTGTTCCATATGAATTTTTGGACTGTTTTCTGTATTTCAGAAAAGTATGTCATTGGGATTTTAATAGGAACTGCATTGAATTCATATATTAATTTTGGCAGTATTGCCATCTTCACTATATTAAGTCTGCCTATCCAAGAGCATGGAAGGTCTTTCCATTTCTTGGTGTCTTCTGTAATTTCTTTAAGTTTTTATAGTTTTTGTTAAATCGTTCTTTTATATCTTTGGTTAGGTTAATTCCTAAATATTTTATTTGGGGGGGGTATTGTGAATGGGGTTGCTTCCTTTATTTCCATCTCTGCTTGTACATTGTCAGTGTACCAGAAGGCAACTGATTTTTGTGGGTTGATTTTGTATCCTGCTACTACTTTGCCAAAGTGATTTATAATTTCTAAGAATTTGGGGATGGAGTTTTTGGGATCATGAAGGTATAGTATCATGTCATCTGCAAAAAGAGATAGTTTAACTTCTTCTTTCCCTATGCAGATCCCTTTAATGTCTTTTTCTTGCCTTATTGCCCTGGCTAAGGGTTTCAGGACTATATTGAAGAGGAGAGGAGACAGTGGGCATCCTTGCCTTGTTCCTTATTTTAGGAGACTTGGTTGTAGCTTTTCCCCATTAAGTATAATATTGGCTATTGGTCTGTCGTATATGGCTTTTATTGTTTTAAGGAATGTTCCTTCTATTCCTATTTTCTCCAGAGCTTTTAACATGAATGAATGTTGTATCTTATCAAAAGCCTTTTCTGCATCTGTGGAGATAATCATGTGATTCTTGACCTTGGCTTTGTTGATGTGTTGGATTACATTTATTGACTTCGGTATGTTAAACCATCCCTACATCTCTGGGTTGAAACCTACCTGGTCGTAGTGTATGATTTTTTTCATGTGTTTGTGGATTCTGTTAGCTAGAATTTTGTTAAGGATCTTTGCATCTGTGTTCATCAAGGAGATTGGTCTGTAGTTCTCTTTTTTTTTGTTGACTCTTTGCCTGGTTTGGGGATGAGTGTGATATTGGCATCATAGAATGAGTTTGGGATAGCTCCTTCCTTCTCTATTTCTCTGAAGAGCTTGAGGAGTATGGGTATTAGTTCTTCTTTAAAGGTCTTATAGAATTCTGTTGTGAATCCATCTGGTTCTATACATTCTTAACTGGTCTGGTGGGGCTGTGGTCTTCCACTAAGCATCTCCTGGTGGGTCAGTGGTCTGCAAGTGCACCCCTGCTGAGAAGGCAATGGTTTCAATCCCAATAAAATGTAATGAAATATCAAAACATCAAAACATCAAAAGATTTCACATGAGTCTAAAAGCATAACTCAAGCTTTTAGAGAAAGAATTGCACAGACCCAACCCAATGCAGAGCCTTAGATGGAAAGTGATAATAAAGACCAGGGTAGAAATAGATGAAATAGAAGCTAAAGAAATGATAGAAAAATGTCAAGAAAGAGTTGGTTCTTTCAAGAGATAAATAACATTGACAGATACTTAAGCTAATTACAGAAAGAAAGAGACGGCAGAAGCAAATTTATGCACTTAAAGATGTTTGTTCTTTTGTGAAGCATTCCATACTGACTTCTCTTCTTTGTAATTCCCCAACATACATGTCTTGTGCATTCCTATAGGAACAGAATTATCTTCCCACATACCCAGCCCACTCCATCCCTGTAGTTTGAGCCTTTAAAATCTCCTCATCTTATAGTAGGCTAGGGATTGCCCTACCCTATTACAGATAAAATGTCTTACTGTTAAGGCTAGTATTCTCTCTGTGTCAGGGCTGGGCAGGTAGCTCAGTAGTAGAGAGTTTGCTTCACATGCATAAGGCCCTGGGTTTCATTCCTCAGCATCCCGTAAATAGAAGAAGCCGAAGTAGCGCTGTGGCTCAAGTGGTAGAACACTAGCCTTGAGCTGAAGCGTTGAGGGACAGTGCTCAGGCCCAGAGTTCAAGCCCTACAACCAACAAAAAAAATCTGTGTTGAACAGCATCCCCACGCTCGGTCCTATTTGCCATTCTTATTTCCCTGGAAGTGATGCCTTAAAAAGTCTGTCCCTGGGCTGGGAAGTTGGCTCAGTGGTAGAGTGCTTGCCTTGCATGCATGAGGCCCTGGGTTCAATTCCTCAATACCACATAAACAGAAAAAGTCAGAAGTGACACTGTGGCTCAAGTGGCAGAGAGCTAGCCTTAAGCTGAAGAGCTGAGGGACAGCACCCAGGCCAAGAGTTCAAGCCCCACAACTCCACAGGAAGTAGCCACCCTATCACCAAAGATACCAGAATCACAGGCTGCTGGAGGGCAGAGGCAGCCGAGAAAAGCCACTTACTTATATACTACCTGTCCCAATACCATCTGTCTCAATCGTCCTGTCCTTCGGGGGCACTAGCCAGAAACAGTTGAAACTCGCAAAACAAGTTATATGCTAAAAGTTCCTGCTGACCCCAGCCATATAACCCCTGCTACAACCAGACTCTGTGCAACCTCTGTGCTCCTGACCAGGTAGTTCTCCCAGGAGCATACCCCAATAAACTTTTCTTTCTTCACCTTTACCTCCTCCTGCATGTTCTTTTCTTGCCTGAAACCTTACACTTTGAAAAGAATTGGAAGTGAAAGAAAGGTTTACATGGACATGCAGATTTAACAATCCAGAATTAGATCTCTTTCTTTAACATTTTTTTTGTTCAAGTACTGTTGGGACTGCCTGGACTTTTTGTTTGCACCTGTTTGGGTGTTTGTGGCTCCAGTCAATGTCCCTTTTTTCAGGTAGGGACACTGTGGATAATCTCATGCTGCACATAATCTCAAGCTCCTTGGTGACCTTCAACCTTCAATGGCTACCATCAATGGTCATTGCCTGGGCATTCCCCTCCTGATGTTTGTTTGTTTGTTTTTTACTGTCCCTGAGGCTTGATCTCTAAACCTGGGCATGGTCCCTGAGCTTTTTTGTTCAAGGCTAGCTCTCTACAACTTGAACCACAGCTTCACTTCTGGCCTGTTGGAAATTAGTTTCTCACTGCCTTTTCTGCCCAGGCTGGCTTCTAACCATGACCCTTAGAAGTCAGTCTTCTGAGTGCATAATTGGGCTTTTTCTTGAGACACTTTATTACCACCACCCCACAGCCAAGAAATTGAGAGGAGACTCAGTAGCCCACATCCTTCATGGGAGGGCAGAGGCCAGGTCATCTACATATAGTAATAAGACTGTCTAGGGATAGGTATACTCAGCTAGATCCTGTGCCAAGGCCAATCTAAATTGATGAGGCCTATCTCTGATCCCTAGGGAAGGACTGTCCAGCCAACAGTTCCAGCCTTTCAAGTGGGATCTTCAAAGGCAAATAAAAGATTGGTGATCCAGGTGCAACGGAATAGAGAAAAAGGTATTTTTGAGGTCCCAGCTAGAATAGGGGGTGGTATTTGTGCCAGGAGACTGTACAGATTGGGGACCATGGGATAGAAGAGGGTGGGCCCCTTATTTATTAATTGGAGGTCTTAGATCAACTTCTACCTATGGAGTCCTTTTGTTCGCTGTCAAGTTAGGGGTATTCTAAGGTCTAGAGCATTTAACCAGGAGTTCCTGTTGTTTTAGTCCCTTTATGGTGAGAATTCCCCATCCCTCTACCTCAGGCCTCTCCGGGTACTGCCTTTGATGTGGGAAATGGGAAGGATCCCTGAGGTGTATTTGTGTTGCTTCTCTGGGCCCTCCCAGCTTTTTCACCAGCTGGCCAAAGACTATTCCATTAGGGTTAGACAATAGTACTTCCCAGGTAGTAAATGTAATTAACCTGCAATTGGAACAAAAGATCTCTTCCTAACAAAAGGGCATGAGTTTTTTGTATTATCAAAAATGAATGGCAGAAGTGGATATCTCAGGAGGAGGCCAGGGGCTGAGTAAAATAAAATTCTAAGGAACTCACCTGATATGCCCAGAATGGTGATTTATTGGGGGGCCTGGGTCCAGGAGAAAAGGGGATGGTTGAAAAATGGGCTCCATTGTCAGTCAAAACTCTGTTTTTACATTTTTCTAATATTGTCACAGCCCAGGAGTACTCCATCCTGTGGACTTCAACTACGGGAGCTTGAATAGTGTTGTAAGGTAAATTATCCCAGAAACCACATTTTAAAATACAGAATATTGGAGTCTTTATTGTACAGTTAGCAGGCTGCAGGCCACCAGTTGTTACAAAGGCCTGCAACACGCAAATACACATAACACAGCCAGGAAACATGCTAAAGAGGAAAGAAAGAACTAACCCAATACCAACAAGCCAATTCAGCTCCAATGGAGAGCTGAATTGGGACTCCAAGATGACTGGAGATGAGCCAGAAGACAGGACACAGGACACGATCATGGAGACACACGTGGTATGGAGTCCTGGCAGCTAGGTTGGTCCTGCCTAAATAGGTCCATGCAGGGGGCAGATCCTCAGGAAATTCCCAGTCCCAGGCACTGGACTGAGAGATTCACTAACCTATCAGCCAAGTGCCTACCCCTGCCTCCAGGGGTCCAGGCACACCCATTACCTGGGAGGCAGGGGATAGGGATGGGGGGTTTCCTTCCCCCAGCATGAAGACAAGATGCCAGACCTATAATCCACCATGTGGCCAATATGGCACCAGCCAGACCTGACGTCCTTACTTCAATAGGAAGCCCCCAGATTCACCATGGCCCTCTTGAAGATCATGCCAACACCTCATTGTGAGCTGAGGGTTTCATGTACTCCAATGATCTCTTTTATAGATGGGGCAGGATAATGGGGTTGCTTTGCCTTCTGGGGCCTTCCCTCTTCCAATGGTCCTCTAGTCTAGAGTAAACATTCCCATGAATCAAGGCTTGTCCTAATTGGGGTTCCCTGAATGGCTGAGATAACTACTTCCTGCTCTTTCTCCTCCCTTTTCTCCTCTTCCAGGTCTCTATTGTAAACATTATGCCCACCTTTGGTCCTCAGCTCCACCTATACCTGGAGTTCCCCCCATACAGCTGGCCCCTCCTCTCCACCTAGACCCACCTAAGCTCCCATCTACCTCATTCCTACCCCCAGACCCTCCTGCTACCTAAATATTTAAGGGTGTCATATGCTCCCTCTCTGGGGGAAATATGGCTCCTCTAATAAACCTTTTGATAATCTTTCTCCTGTGCCTGCCTGCCTCCACGTGGTCCCCTGGGATGGATGTGAAGGATCCTTTCATCTATCATTAATACACAGGGAAAGCCACTTGGACTAACTGGCCCAAGGGCTTGCCTCTCCTCCACAACCAGCCTTTGACCTTCCTACAAATGTCAGGGGCTGAGTTGGGAGTTTATCTTTAAGGATGATCTCTTCCTGTGTTCCTAGTTGCAAATTGATATGTTTTGGGATAACATCTTTTAGGGTTTGTGAAAAGGCTGCTGGGTGTTTAGTTCCTCCTTGATGGACAGTCACCAGTTGGGAATAATTAAATGGGTTTACTTTCACCCTCTTCAATACCTTAAGGATGCTATGTATGAAATAGTTTCTCTCCCAATTGTGGCAGTTGTCTACAAGATCTCCTTTGGGTTCATTTTTAGGTATTGTCTGGTCCCCTATAGGAATCTCACTCCTCTGCCTAGCAGTCCTGCCCATGGCAATGGGATAGTTGCTTCTTGCTCCTACCGCCTGATTCAACACAATCTGTTTCCCCCAAGGATGTCAGAGTCTGATTAAACAGTAACATAATGTCTTTCCAGGCTGGATCACACACAGACCTGGGTTAGTTATTGGAACATCTGAGCATAATGGTCAGGGTAATCAACATAGCTTTGAAACTCCTTTTTAACCTCTTTTAATTCACTCAGATTTAAAGGGGGACAGTAAGGAGTTTGGCTCCAAATTCTCCCTCAGGCACTGCTTGAATGGGGAACATTCCTGAATAGTCCTTTCTCCCAGATTGCCCTTCTTTTCTCCCTATGGGGAGCAGTGGGCATTAGGTTATAAACTCCAGGAGGGGAAGTGGTGCTGTGGCTCAAGTGGTAGAGCGCTAGCCTTGAGCTGAAGAGCTGATGGACAGCGCTCAGGCCCAGAGTTCAAGCTCCACGACCAACAAAAATAATTGTGTTAAACTCCAGGAGGCTGCTAGGGAGGATCAAAGGGAGTGGAGATTCCTAGATTTAGACTTGGCCTCTAGGCCAAGGGAGGAGCCCAGGGAGAGCAAAAAGCCACTCAGGACTGTCTGTCCAACCTGCAGTCGTCCATGCACTCAGGAAAATATGTTAGGTAGAAGAGTGGGCCATAGGGCACCTGTGTCCATTTTCCCTCCCACTTATAAAAAAGGTCTAGTAAAAGTACAGTATTATAATTGATTCTGAAATCCTTAGGCCAACTCTTCTCATCTCCTGGGGTTATTTAGACCAAGCTTCAGTGCAGCAAAATATGAAGGATTTTGTTCTTAAGCTTTGAGGGTCCAGGTCCCTCCAATGTCTCAACAAGCATATTAGGGGAGATTGTACTGGGAACTTAGAGGAACTGGCACCCATCTGTGGATAAAAAAACAAAAGGGATTCCTAAGTCAAGGCCCCAATTTTAGACCTCTCTGATGTGAGTACTGTCGTGCTTTACTGGGGTAGCTGTTAGCATTATGCCCACCTTTGGTCCTCAGCTCCACCCATACCTGAGCATCTCCCAGCCCTAGAGTTCCCATTGTACTGCTGGCCACTCCCTCTCTCTGCCAGGACCCACCTGAGCACCCATCTACCTCACTTCCTGCCCCCAGACCCTTCTGCTGCCTGAATAGGGACAGGTGCCATGGGCTCCCTCTCCTGGGAAATATAACCCCTCTAATAAACCTTATAATAATCTTTTTGTGTGCCTGCTTGCCTCCGGTGGTCCTCTAGGATGGATGTGAAGGATCCTTTAAGTAGCCTTCTCCCCCCTAGAAGTCCCAACATTTCCTGAGTTCAAGCACCACAAGAACAACCAAAAAAGTGAGGAACAGATGCCACTGGATACTGAGGTGAAGTCTCTTATGCACTGACAGGTTGGTGTAAGTCACAGAACAGACTCAGGACTGGGAGGGCCACCTAATGCCAAATGAGGTCTTTTCCACCTGCTTCCCAGTCAAAGAGGGAGGGGGAGGAAGGGTATGAAAAGGATAGTATAGATTTCTCTATGTAAGAGAACAAGAAGTGGGGCCCAGAAATTGGAAGCCCATTTGCAGTGCTCCTGGGGTTCCCCTTTTATAGTCCTTTGAGCAAGTATCAGCTGTTCTGGCATGGGATTGGTTCATTGTCCCCACTCAGCCCAAGGCGAATGGAGCCTGGTCATTGTGCAAGACAGCTTCAGGGTCCTTAGGGCTCATCTTGTTTTCCTTGGGTCCCCAGGAATACGTGGGGGTGTTACCTCCATGAGCTATCTCCTTCTGCTCAGGTTCCCCAGAAAAGGAAGGGTGTGACCTTCACCTGCCTATCACTTACCCTCTGGGATATCCAGGAAGAGGAGAGGTTCTCACCTACATCAAGTCCCTGTTGTTCCCTGTCTGCCTTTCCTGTCATAGCGTCTCTCTTACCCCTGCCTAAACACCTCCTATTTATGTTTCCTGTCATAAAATACAATATCTGCCCAGCTCTGGGTTGAGATGGAGTGTCAAGAATTTTTTTTTCCTGGATGACCTTGAGGCCTGATCCTCTGGATCTCAACCGCCCACTTGTATTTTGTGTGTTGTGCTGGGTTTGAACTCAGGGCCTGGCACTGTCTCTGAGCCTTTTACTCAAGGCTACCATTTTAACACTTGAGCCACAGCACTACTACTGGCTTTTTGGTGGATAATTGGAGATAAGTGTCTCATGGACCCTCCTGACCAGGCTGGCTTTGATGAAATGAAATCCTCCGATTTAAGCCTCCTGAGTAGCTAGGATTATAGGCATGAGTCAGTGGGTGCCCAGTTTGCTAGTTATATTGTTTTTCAGATATTTCCAGAAGTATGTTTATTGTACTGACAAGCATGAACACTTTTACCTTAATTAGTGTAAATTGATACAAGAGGATAATGTCCTTCTTGAATTGAAACAGATATCCCAGAAAACATCTTAGTTTCCCACACCCACACTGGAATTCATTGGTGCTTACATATACTTACCTTATTGCCCATTGCAGTTATAGGTAAAGATACTAAAACTGTTCTACTCCTGTCACATGCAATTCAAGTACTTTTTCTGCTCTTTGCTTTTGAAATATGCTTATGGCTTTCATAGGACTAGATGGTTTTATTTTTAGGTAGGCATTCTATCTGCTGTTTCATGCATAACTCCACTCTTTTGCACAAAGTTAAAGAGGACTTTGTAACCCACCTGTCCCGTAACTAATTTTATGGCAGTTCTTTGTGCGTTCATCCCTGACTCAGTTCTTCACTAAAATGCCATAGAAACTCAAGTCATCACTCACAATAATCCTGGAGAGTAACAGTGACCTCCAATTAACTGGCACAGACTGAGAATGTTAAAGTGAGAGCTTGGCTAATAATGGCTGTCAGAACTCTGTCAGCACAGTTGACATGAAACTGGCACACAGTCCAAGAATTCTATGGCTCTGTCTACTAGAACCCACAGTTGTCACCTCCTGGTTGAGCAAGCCAAATGGGTCACCAGCATGAGGATGTGTCCTTTGCTGGAAGTGTGGCTCAGGCTAGAGTGCTTGCCTTACCTTCCATCTCCAACAAAAAAAAATGTGTGTGCCTGTGTGTGTGTGTGTGTGTGTGTGTGTGTGTGTGTGTGTGTGTGTGAGAGAGAGAGAGAGAGAGAGAGAGAGAGAGAGAGAGAGAGAGAGAGAGAGAGAGAGAGAGAGAGAGAGAGAGAGAGAGAGAGAGAGAGAGAGAGAGAGAGAGAGAGAGAGATATGCTTGTCCTCGTGTTTGAACTTAGGACCTAGGTGATATCCCTGACCTTTTATGCTCAAGTCTGGCACTCTACCACTTGAGTTATAGCTCCTCTATTTTTTGGTGGTTAATTGGACATAAGAGTTTTCATGCTTGTGTTGGCTTCAAAATGTTATCCTCAGATCTCAGCCTCTTCAGTAGCTAGTATTACAAGCATGAAACATTGGTACCCAGCTTTTTTGTCTGTTTTTTTTTTTTCCCTTGGGCTTGAAGTACTCTTCTATGACTCCTTGGCCTGAGACTGTGCCATAACTCTTAACCACTACCTGGGTACTATCAACCATTTTATGTGATTGCAAAGGCCCACCTGCTCCCCTACTTTTGTGTCATCAAGCTTCATGAGGTTTATTTGGTGCTAACAACCAAGAGCCTCCACCAAGTTCAACTACATAGGCTCATTACAGGGGGATGTGAGCACTCAGACCTGATGCTTGTCTAAGGCCTTAGCACCATTGTGAATTAACTACACGTGCTAGTCCATCATGGATGAGGGCCACTTTTAGCACTTGTCCTAATGCAGTATTATGCTCATCACTCCAACAGCAACATCTGCCTGGGTCCTGGCAGTGTGTGTGGGTGAAGCCCAATCTTTATTTTATTTTATTTTTTTGTGAACATACTGTACAGAGGGGTTACAATTACATGGGACGGATAACGCGTACATTTCTTATCAAGCATTGCAGCCTCCTCCTTTGTTTACCCTTCACATCCCTTCCCAGCCTCCCCCACCCAATCCTACCCCCCCCCACACCAACGTTGTAAAGCTCGTTTTCGACATGACAACTTGTACTTCTCATTGTTGCAACAGGTCCACCTGTATCCTTAAACAACTGTTTTTTCCCCATCTCCTCCACAAGTTATACTAACATCAAATATAGTGAAAGCAGGGGTTATACCGTGGGGGAGGGACATACAAAGCAACAAAGAAATAATCTTATAAATGCGTTAGAAACAAATGCATGAAAGAAAAAAACATTAAAATACATATCTAAGGGTTCATTTTCCTAACATCACATTATCTGACCTTTTCTGCTTGACTCATACATATACTAGATATTGCAAATAAGGGAAACCATGGGACCTATGTTTCTTTGGGCCTGGCTTACTTCACTTAATATAATTTTTTCCAAGTTTTTCCATTTCCTAACAAATGGGGCAATGTCATTCTTTCTGATGGAGGCATAGAATTCCATTGTATATATATATATATATATATATATATATATATATATATATATATATATATATATATATATATATATATATATATACCACATTTTCTTGATCCATTCATCTACTGAGGGGCATCTGGGTTGGTTCCATATCTTAGCTATGGTAAATAATGCTGCAATAAACATAGTTGTGCTGATAGCTTTAGTGTGGTCTTGTTTGTAAACA
Organism: Dipodomys merriami; assembly: GCF_024711535.1. Lineage (NCBI taxonomy): Eukaryota > Metazoa > Chordata > Mammalia > Rodentia > Heteromyidae > Dipodomys > Dipodomys merriami. Next base: position 83,288,065 of record NW_027204492.1, read on the forward strand.
TTTGGGTAAATGCCCAAAAGTGGGATTGCTGGGTCATAGGGGAGCTCTATGTGAGGTCTTTTGAGGAACCTCCATAATGCTTTCCAAAGTGGTTGAACAAGTTTACATTCCCACCAACAATGAAGTAAGGTTCCCTTCTGTCCACATCCCCTCCAGCATCTGTTGTTGTTAGAGTTCTTGATTTTTGCCATTCTAACTGGAGTGAGGTGGTATCTCAATGTTGTTTGATTTGCATTTCTTTTATGGCTAGGGATGTTGAGCATTTCTTCATGTGTCTATTGGCCATCCTTCTTTCTTCTTCAGAGAAATTTCTCTTTAAGTCTTTAGCCCACTTATTTATTGGGCAGTTGTTTCTTTGAGGATTTGTTGTTGGGGGGTTTAATTTTTTGAGTTCCAAGTATATTTTAGATATGAGGCCCTTGTCTGTTGTATGGCTAGTGAAGATCTTCTCCCAATCCGTGGGCTTTCTATTGATCTTGCTAGCTATGTCTGAAGCCCAATCTTGAGTACTCCCAGGCCTCCATCTCTGCAGGGCTTGGAAGTTGGAGTAGAAGAGCCAGAAACTACATGTTCAGAATTGGGCATCAGTGTTCACACCATTGTCATCACCACCTTTGTGGTTGATTGGCCAAGTCTGAAACATCAGCTGCTGTTCAGATGCAGAAAACATACTGGAGAGTGTGTGCATCCATGCATTACGAGAAAGAACACTTTTTTAAAAATTTTTATTTATTTTTTATTATGAAAATGCTGTACAGAGGGGTTACAATTACATGGGCAAGATAATGAGTACATTTCTTATCAAGCATTGTAGCCTCCTCCATTGTTTCCCCTTCCCATCCCTTCCCAGCCTCCCCTACCCCCCACCCAATCCTCCCCCCCCCACCAAAGTTGTAAAGTTTGTTTTCAACATGACAACTTGTACTTCTCATTGTTGCAACGGGTCCACCTGTATTAACAAAGAACACTTTTAAATGTAGCATGAGGGCTGGGAATATGGCTTAGTGGTAGAGTTCTTGTCTTGCATGCATGAAGCCCTGGGTTCCATTCCTCAGTACCACATAAACAGAAAAAGCCGGAAGTGGCACTGTGGCTCAAGTGGTAGCCTGCTAGCCTTGACCACAGAGAGGCTCAGAGACAGTGCCCAGGCCCTGAGTTCAAGCCCCAGGATTGGCAAACTAACTTACTAACTAACTAACTAAATAAATAAAGCATGAAAAAGACAAAATTGCCTTTATATACTAGAAGTTAAACCTACATGGGCTTCCAGAAAAACAAGAGATTAATTGGTTAGAGATAAGAATCTCACCAACTTTCGTGCTGTTGCTGGCTTCCAACTATGATCCTCTCACTTCATCCTCCTGAGTAGGTAGGATTATAGTTATGAGCCACCAACACCCAGCTATAATCTGCTTTTCTTTTGGTGCTGGTCCCAAGGCTTGAACTAGGGGCTAGGGCACTGTCCTTGAGTTACGTTTGCTTAAGGCTAGTGCTCTACCACTTGAGCCATACCTCAACTTCTGGCTTTTTTAAAAAATGTAGTTTATAAGGGATAAGAATCTCATAGACTTTTCTGTCTGAGCTAGCTTCAAACTGCAGTCCTCAGGTCTCAGCCTCCCAAGTCTCTAGGATTACAGGCAGGTGTGAGCCACCAGTGTCTGGTGGAGACCTGGAGTTCCTTCCCTCCATCCAATAAAGACTTATGAGGCAGGAATATTAGAAACAGAGTGAGGTTTTTTTGGAAGTGAGAGTAAGAAGATGCGAGGAGACAAGCCCCTTGGCTACTGGTGAGTTTTGTATAAGCCCCCATCTAGGACTTCAGGCTGGGAAGGATGTATTGTGCCTTATGAGGTCTTGTCTACCTTCTTCCCTGGCAAGAATAGTACAGACTTGCTGGGGCTGGTGGCTCACGCCTGTAATCCTAGCTACTCAGGAGGCTGAGATCTGAGGATCATGGTTCAAAGCCAGCCCAGGCAGGAAAGTCCGAGAGACTCTTATCTCCAATAAACCACTAGAAAACCGGAACTGGTGCTATGGCTCAAGCGGTAGAGCACTCACCTTGAGCTGAAGAGCGCAGGGATAGTGCCCAAGCCCAGAGTTCAAGCCTCACGACCGACAAAAAAAAAAAAAAAAAAAAATAGTGACCAAAAAAAAAAAAAAAATAGTACAGACTTCTCAAGGGAAGAGAACTAAAAGAAAAGAGACCCAGAAATCATCAGTCCTTTGTACTTCTAGAGAGTCTTCTTTGAGTCCCTTTTTGGTCTTTTCTCTTGGGTAGTGAGGCATTTCATCAGTCCTGGCATCTGGTTAGATTATTGTACCCTCCCCCTCCCCCCACACCAAAAGAGAGAGCAGGTGTTCCTTAGGGCCTTCAAGATAAAGAAGGAGCATTGCATCCACTTTCTGCCTTTTTTTTTTTTTTGTCAGTCGTGGGGTTTGAACTCTGGGCTTGGGCGCTGTCCCTGCGCTGTTCAGCTCAAGGCAAGCGCTCTACTGCTTGACCCACAGCGCCACTTCTGGTTTTCTAGTGGTTTATTGAAGAGTCTCATGGACTTTCCTGCCTGGGCTGGCTTTGAACCTCGATCCTCAGATCTCAGCCTCCTGAGTAGCTAGGATTACAGATGTGAGCCACCGACTCCTGGCTGCCTATTTTTTTTTTTTAGCTCTTTCATTATTCCCTTCATTTGGAACCCTAATTGCCATAGGCAAGGAACTATGACCTAACTGGATTCTTCTGGCTGAGAGAAGGCAGAACATGCACAGTAGTCTGCCTCCTTTGAGAAGTGTCTTCTAGGTGGATGGGATATTGTTAGTGTGCTATTTCAGTGGACCATGATGAAATTCTGGGAGATCATTTATATGAGCTTTTTTTTTTTTTGCCAGTCCTGGGGCTTGAACTCAGGGTCTGTGCACTGTCCTTGATCTTCCTTTTGCTCAAGACTAGCACTCTACCATTTGAGCCACAGTGCCACTTCTGGCTTTTTCTGTTTACATGGTGCTGAGGAATGGAACCCAGGGCTTCATGCATGCTAGGCAAGCACTCTATCACTAAGCCACATTCCCAGCCTCAATGAGCTACTTTTTAAATATGTTTTATTATTATTATACAGAAGGCTTACAGTTACATAAATCAGGTAAAGAGAACATTTCTTTTTGGACAATGTTACCCCTTCCCTTGCATTCTCTGTTTTTCTTCCCCATCCCCACACATGAGTTGTAGTTTATTTTCAACATAGTGTCTAATGAGTACCACTGGAGCATTTGTTCACACTTAGATGAGCTACTTTTTATGGCCAGTTGTGGTTTGATGCATGCCAATCTAGAAATGACAAACTTAAAAAGCATGGGGTCTCTAGGCACCAGTGGCTCATGTTTATTTGTACTCCTAGCAATTCAGTGAACCAGCCCAGGCAAGAAAGTCTGTGAGGAAAAGGCTCAGGAGGACCAGTCTAATCCAGGCAGTGGAGGAAAGGCTTAGGAAAACAACTGAATATGTGGCATCCCAAAGCAGGGCAGCCGGTGCAAAATCCAAGTATCACTTACATGGGGTGCCCTGAAGGTTCCACCTCCTTTGTGCCCACCACTTGTAAATCTGGCCATTCCTCCTGGTCCTGCTCCCGGGTGTCCCTTTCCTCCAGGACCTCCCCAGGGGAACCCAGCTTTCCCTCCATGTGGGCCCTCTTACCCCATACCACAGCAGCAGTATCTAGGATACCAACCCTCAGGTCCTTACCCTCCCCCGTACCCACCACCTGCACCTGGCATGTGTCCTGTGAATCCCCTGGCTCCTGGCATAGGCCCATGAGCCCCAATGGACAAGAAAACACTGAAGAAAATGAAGAAAGCACATAAAAAGATGCACAAACACCACAAGCATGGCAAGCATTCCTCCTCTTCCTCCTCCTCTTCCAGCAGTGACTCTGAATTCAGGGCCTGGACCTTCCCCTCAAGTCTCACCAGTTTTGCTCTCATCAAGCTTCTGCTGCGGTGTTGTACTGGGGGGAAATTAACCCTCTGATCCCCCCCACCCTTATCTGAGCCTTACCCTGCTGTTCAGCCCTGACTGGCTAGGGAAATGGAAAAAGGATTGCTGTGGGCTAGTATAGATCATCTTCTTCCTGGTTGATAGATCTTAAAGCTGAAGACTTTATTTCTTTTGTTTTCTTTCTTTCTTTTTTCTTTTTTTTTTTTGGTTTGAGACTGGGACTCCAGCTCAGTACCTGATGCTTTTGCTCATTGGTTGGCACTCTACCAATTGAGCCATGCCTCCAATCTCAAGAGCTGAAGACTTTAACCGGGGAGCAGCTTTTTGAAGATGGTGAAACCTCTGAGCTAAATGCTGAAGACAATTTAAATTCTGTAAAATGTGATTTTTTCCTCCCATTTCCGTTTGTAATACTGTGGTTGGTGGAAATTTCATTATGATAAAAAACCTGTATTAAAAAAAAAATAAAGGTAGCATACTAGGATCATTTAGAGCCACATATGTTCCCAGCAGGCTTCTTACTGATTTCATTAGCAGCAAGGCTGCCTTGATTCAAAGCAAGAGTCCATTTGGTTAATGAGCTTTCTGGAAATGTAATCTCTACTCCTTAGTTCAACATGCTAGCTCAGGTCCTACTCTCATTCTCCAATTCTCAGTCCAAATAAAGCTGGGTTTTTTTTCTGGAAAAAAAAGTCTGTGAGATTTCTTATCTCCAATTAATCAGGAACACTCTGGAAGTGGAGCTATGGCTCAAGTGGTAGAGCACTAGCCTTGAGCAGAAAAGCTCAGCAATCATGCCCAGGTCCTGAATTCAAGCCCCAGGACGCTGGCACCAAAAACAAAGCATGGGCCCAATACACAATAAAGACCAAATATTAATATAAGTGTTGTTGTACAGCGAGAAAATGGAGAAGCCACATTTTGAGAGGACGAATTGGGAGTCTTTAGTAAAAGGCCAGCAACTGCATGGTAGACTCCTGTCTCAAAGACCAGCAGCCAGCAAATACACTTAATGTAAGCATTATGCCCACCTTTGGTCCTCAGCTCCTCCATGCCCTGGAGTTCCTGCCGTACGGCTGCCCCTCCCTCTCTCTGCCCAGACCTACCTGAACTTCCATCTACCTCACTTCCTACCCTGAGACCCTGATGCTACCTAGATAGTGGAGGCTGCCATACATTCTCTTTCTGGGAGAAATACAGCTCCTCTAATAAACCTTGTAATAATCTTTCTCCTGTGCCTGCTTGCTTCCACGTGGTCCCCCGGGATGGATGTGATGGATCCTTTCACTTAACACTGTTAGGATGAAATATGGATACTGAATCTAAGTAATGCCATCTTGGCATCTTGATAGAAGTTAATAGTAGATGGGGACTTTCTGATAGCTCTAGAGGTTATAGAGGACACTTTTTGGATTGCAAATATATCATGAGTTCTAGGGCTCCTGGAAGCTTATGTTTCCTCGAGATAATTAGGGTCCTCATTGTTCCTCATTGTTCCCCACCTAGTTTGCTCTGCATATATGTATGTATGTATATATATATATATATATATATATATATATATATATATATATATATATAACATTTTTGTTAGAGTTAAGTATCCCCATCTAGTTCATTCTGTTCATGTATAACCCTTTTATTAGGAATAAGTATCCTCATCTAGCTTGCTTTGTTTTATGTTTTTGTTAAGGCTGTTAAGGCTTGGTCCCCACCCCAAGTATGTGTTCCTGTCTTTAAAAGCTATGTGCTAGCTCTGTTTTGGGCTTATGGTCTTTGAGACAGGAGTCTAACATGCAGTTGCTGGCCTTTTATTAAAGACTCCAGAATTGACTTGTTAAAGGCATCTCTGTACCTTGCTAATCGAATTCCCATATAGCAAGGAGACTAAGCCATGAAGGTCAGAGAGGAAAGAAAGAAAGAAAGAAAGAACGAAAATAATACCAGCAAACCAATTCAGCTTCAATGAAGAACTGAAATGGGACGCCAGTGGGACCTGACTGGAGAGATGACAGGAGACAGCACAGGAATGCAGAGACACATAGCATGACATAATGGTGCCTGAGCTGGTCTGGGCCTAAATAGTGTGAGGGTCAGGGGGTAGGGTCACAGGAAACTGGAGTCCCAGGTGTTGGACTGACAGGGTTAGTAACTTATCATCCAAGTCCTGCCCCTACCTCCAGGGATTCAGGCACACCCATCACCTGGGAGGTGGGGGCTTCACCTTCCCCCACCAAAATGCCAGACCCTACCATTTATCATTTGCTCAAGATGGCACAGGCCAGACCCAATGTCCCTACTTCAGTATTATACACGTTAGCGAAATGAGTCCCTTCCCATAGCTTAGTCCACTCCTTCCCTCCTCCACAGCTTAGCATGCTCCCTTCCTAAGCAACACTAGACCCATGTAATAAATGCAGTAAATAATCAACTTCCAACCTCCTTTACCTTGGGATGGCACTTCTCTGGGGCAGCTACCACCATATAAGACAACAAGAGCTCCTTAGAGTGACCTTCAAGTCCGGGCAGCTGCAGGACCCTTGTCTACTTAGATGACAGCCATAAATCCTAGCCCACTATGATGAAGCCCCTGGCCCTCACATCCACACCAGGGTCTCTGCCTCCTATCCCCCCTTCTACCCCTCCTAAACCTCCTAGGTTATATAGGTCACCCCAGACTATAGCTGGTGCTTCTTCTCATTCCTCCTTTGAGTCTTGCCGGCCCCTTTTCCCAGGCAATAAACCTTTCTTTGTGCTCTGTACCTGGATGTCTGTGTGGTTCTCTGGCAAAGTCTAAGTAATCTTAATTTGCTAAGAATACCAGTTAAGAGTCCTAGGAAAGGTAGCAGCTAAGACAAACAAGACTAGGTGTCTCCGTGAAGTATCCTGTCTTTTCTATTGAGAGGCTTTGTGGATTTTCTCAGCATAAGACCCAACTGAGCAGCCATGAGCATGTCTAAAGTCTATTTTGTAAAACTATAGCTGGGGGTTTATCCTTGTAGATCTATAAGGATTTAGGCTAAGCTAGCTAAGTCATCAACTATACCTAAGGACAAATTTCTGTAACCTTGAGCAAAAGACCTAATTCCTATTTCTGACTCCATGCCTGATGTAATTTCAAGGCCTACCACTAGGGGTGAAAGTTCCATAGTCCTCTTAATTTTAAGAAGCTCTGTATGTCCATACATGGGAAGCTCAGTGGTTCCAGCTTCTGGTTGGGTCATTGTCTGCACAGCCCAGGTAGGGTGTGCTGCAGGGCTATTAACATGAAGAAGGGAATGTAGTGTCTGTGAGGGATACTTTTTTTGTTTCCCACTATCTGGCTACTTTTTTTTTTTTTAACTCTTCCTCAAAACAACTAAGGAATATTCCATTTTGTGTGTATGTATGTGTGTGTGTGTGTGTGTGTGTGTGTGTGTGTGTGTGTGTGTGTGTGTGTGTGTGTGTGTGTACCATAATTCTTTTTTGACCCATTATGTAAAGGATATTTATTTTTCTGTAGTCCAGGAGGTTCCAAGACCACAAAGTCCTCTCAACTGCTAGAGCTAAGAGTCATTCCTTTTGACTAGAAATTGTTGTAAGGTTTTAGGCAAGTAAAAGACCACGCAGAGAGGAATAAAAGATTGACAGGAAAGTTTATTGGGGTACGTTCCTGAGCGAACTACCTGGTTAGGATCAGAGAGGTCACACTGAGTGTAGTTGCAGCAGAGCTTTTATAAGCAGGGTATAAGCAGCACTTGTAGTGAGTGGGGACTTGTGGCCCATAGCTTGTTCTGCCAGTTTGAGCAGTCTTAGGCCAGTGCACTCGAAGAATGGTTGACTCAGATGGTATTTTTGGTAGGGACGTGGTCTTTCTCAGCAGCAGCCTGTTTTCCCCTCATGGCCTGACATTTTTCCTGGCTGCCTACTTCTTCAGCAGCCTGACAATTGTAAAAGGTGGGACATTGGGTATGTGCACACACTCTGTACAGGAAAATGTTGGAGACATAATAATTATTATATAAATATTATTATTAATTATTATTATTATTATTATTTTGCCAGTCCTGGGGCTTTGAACTCAGGGCCTGGGCGCTGTCCCTGAGCTTCTTTTGCTCAAGGATAGTGCTCTCCCACTTGAGCCACAGCACCACTTCTCCCTTTTTCTGGGTAGTCTATTGGAGAGAAGAATCTCATGGACTCTTCTGCTCAGGCTGGCTTTGAATTACCATCCTCAGATCTCAGCCTCCTGAGTAGCTAGGATTACAGGTGTGAGCTACCAGCACCCAGCCCAATTTTATATTTTATATTGGGTGTAAGGTAAATTAAAGTAGGTAGCTGATGAATAAGAACACCACGCAGTATTCAGGCAGGAAGAAAAGTTTATCTCAAACTGCCTGCCTCTGCCTTGCATGGTGAAGAGCCAATGTCCAGCCTGGGTTTAAGTAGGGAAGGGGTGGGGGAGAAGGTGAGGCCAGGTGTGGTGGTGGGGGGAAGGTGTGGCTGCACTTGATGCAGATGTGACCTCAGGGCTTGGGAACCTCCCACAGTCTCATGGGAGGCTTGACCAGAGTCAGCTCAGGATGTAACCTCAGAGGAGGGGGTAGTGATTGCTTCCAGGTATGCCAGTTACCTAAGTGACATAGGTACTTGGCGGACACATCGCCAAGAGGAGGGGGGAGTCTGCCCCACCTTCCCAGGATGGACCTTATATTATGAATATACCCATTGCAACAAAAAATACTCACAAGACACTATGTTGGAAATGAACTTTACAACTTTGTGGCGGGGAGGTCGGAGAGGGAAGGGATAGTAGGAGAAAAACAAAGGAGTGGGTAACTGCTCAACAACTGATGTAACTAATCCTTTTGTGCAACATCTTTACAAGAAAATAAAACTTAAAAAACTTTAATAATATAGAGGGAAGAAAATGAGGGCCAGATATGATCGTCTTTCTGGTATTTTTCTTGCACATATAATGCAGACACATTATGTGGGCCCCTTTCTTTGGAAGAAATCTTTCTATGTTTATCCCTTGATGCTTTGAATCTAATTTTAGAGCAAAAGTCAAATCACCATATCAAAATCATCAAAAATTTTAAAAACAAATTTTGCAAGTCATTTACCAACCCTTGTAAGAAAATAACAAATAGACTCAGGTGATTTCTTTTCACATGTTTTATTGAGAAAAGAATAGGCAGATGTGCATATCCATCTTTGTCTTTCAAAATAATTTGAGTTTTTAAAAATGTATATAAAAAGACTTATATTTATTATTGTTATTATATATTTATACATAAAAATTGTCAGAAACAATCTGTGGGGAGGAAAAAGGAGGTATTTGAAAGATGGGACCAATCTAAGAAGCTTAGTACCTTTCACTTAAAGAACAAATTTAATAGCCAGGCTCTGGTGGCCCATGCTTGTAATCCTAGCTGCTCAGGAGACTGAGATCTTAGGGTCATGGTTTGAAGCCAGCTCCAGCAGAAAAGTCCCCCTGAGACTTTTATCTCCAATTAACCACTCAAAAACTGAAAGCAGTGCTTTGGCTTATAGTGGTAGAGAGCTAGCCTTGAACAAAAGAGCTCAAGGACAGTGTCCAAGTCCTGAGTTCAGGCCCCACAACTGACAACAAAAGAAAAAGAAAAAGAAAAAGAAAAGAACATATTTGAACTAAGTTCACTGGTGGTATTGTGGTCCAGGCTGCGTAGGTCCAGGCTATTTAGGCTTTTAGGGTAGTCAGTAAAGAGCTGGGATTGCAGGAGTGCTTGGCATGGCAGTCTTCTTGGAGACAGAGAACAACTCCTTGAAGCAAACATCCATCCTTGAAGTCTTTCCATGTGGTTTTTTTCTTAGGATAGAGGGTACATGCCATAGTCCACAGGTGTGGCATATAGTTCTATAGGTGGATGTCTAAGAAAAGTATACGAAGCTTCATAGAGGGAGGTTTTCTACAGGGGCGAGTTGCTGGGGAATGGTAGACTGAAGCCAGAAGGCAGCATAGGTTTTTCAGCCATTTTCAGCTTTTCTAGTTCTGCCTTCTGGAGTCTTTTGGTCTTGGCCCTTCAGTTCCTGAACCGGATTTTGACTTGAGTCTCTGTAAGATTCAGAGAACTGGAGAATCCCTGTTATTGGTGATGGACAGGTACTGTTTTGGGTGGAATTTGCACTCCCATGCTAAAACCTGGGACATGATGAAGGGAATTCGAGGCTTGGATGTCTTGGCCTGCTTCCTGCATTCATGTTGCCCCATCTCCCTAGTTCTCTGACTTGACCAGAGTTCCGAGGCTGTGCATGTGGAAGGGAAGACTAGAGGCCTTGGCACAGTGCTCCTCAGAGCCCCCACTTGGAGCTCCCACGCCCAGTGCAAGGCCCTGCCACCACTGCTTGACCTTCCTCTTCACAGGAAAACAAATCATTGCCTATGGACGCAGAAACCATGACTATTCAGACTTCTTGGAACTGAGAATCGGAAAACATTCTCCAAAGAAGAGAGGATCCAATGGCAGGTGTTTAGGCCAAGGGGCCTAACGTCTGCAGTTGTGATCACAGGGGTAATGCTTTGGAGGAAGCCAGTGAGTGTGACAGACAAAAGGCCAGTCAGGAGGCTGGGGTGGGTGGGACGAGCATGTCCTGGGGCCTGGAGCCGACCTGATGTAGTTTGTCTGAAGGTCTTGTCCATTTCCAATACCTCTCATAGGTGCATTGGCAATAGCAGCCTTGGTTATAAAGCAGCCTTGGAAGCATCCAGAGGATGGTGGCTCATGCCTGTAACCCTAGCTATGCATGATGCTGAGATCTGAGGATCATGGTTCAAAGCCAGCCTGGGTAGGAAAGTCCATGAGTCTCCTATCTCCAATTAACCACCAGAAAACCAGAAGTGGCAATGTGGCTAAAGTGGTAGAGCGCTCACCTTGAGCTGAAGAGCTCAGGGCCAGTGCCCAGGCCCAGAGTTCAAGCCCCAGGACCGACCACCCCCCCTGCCCTGCAAAAAAAAAAAAAAAAAAAAAAAAAGTTTGGGAGGAACCCAAGAAGGGCACTGGCAAAGATCTCAGGTGCAGACACCTACTTCCCAATCTGCCAATCCTAGCCGAAAGCCTGCTGGAGATTTTCTGGTATTGTCCAGCCATTAAGTTGCTGTTGCTGTGGTTCTGAGGGTAGCACTAGTCTTCCTTCCTGGGGAAGGTTCTCCTTGTCAGTTCATGGGTATTTGGTGAAGTCCTTAGGTGTGTTCTTCACGGCCAGTGGCTGCTCTATCCTTCAGGTCCAGCCTCACAAGATGACATTTCTTTTTTTTTTTTTTTTAATTTTTTATTGTAAAGATACTATACAGAGGGTTACAGTTACATGAGTGAGGTAATGAGCACACTTCCTATTGAGCATTGTTACCCCCTCCATTGTTTTCCCCCTACCATCCCTTCCCTCCCTACCTTCCCCGAGGTTCGTTTTTTTTTTTAATTGTGGTTAAGTGATTACATAATTTCCCAAATTTCACAGTATCGTGGAATAATGATGCTCATTTAAAGTCACAAGTTCATTCTAACTTTCCTGGAGCAAATTGTCTATCACAGTCTATAACATACAACGGTGCTCACATATACACCATACATATGATCAGCATCATGGGGATATTTAGTAGTGGTTCTACCAGATGAGTGGGAGTTCTTTGTTTCTTAAGTCCTGTTAGTTTTGTCATACAAGATGACATTTCTTTCCCAGCTTGTGTCTGTTTCTTCAGCCATTAGATGGAAGTATTGCACCATACAGCTGACTCTCCTCACTCTTTTCCCCACCCTTCTTGTTTGAAAAAAATGTATTGAGCATTATCCAAGCCAAAAGCAAACTGTCATTTTCCCCAACTACATAAGCTGCTTAGTCCTAGCAATCTCAAATCTCATTTAACAAACAATGAAATCTAGTTTAACAAACTAGGGAAGTATGTCTGTTTATTATCTCTTTGATGTGGTGGAGTGCTAGTCTTCAGTGAACAAACTCAGGGACAATACTCAGGCCCAGAATTTGATCCCCAGTATAGGCATACACAAAAAAAAATTCCAAGGTCATTACTTAAGATGTTAACTCTCAAAATGTTTGGAGGCTGGCTAGCTGGTCTTTCCTTCTCCCTCTCCCTCTCCCTCTCCCTCTCCCTCTCCCTCTCCCTCTCCCTCTCCCTCTCCCTCTTCTTCTCCCCCTTCCCCTTTCCCTCTCTTTCTTCCACCCTGTCCATTTCCCTCTCCCTCTCCCTCAGCTTTTCTGCTCCCATTGGTGCTTGACCTCTCGAGCTACAGCTCCACATCTGGCTTTTTGGTGGTTAATTGTAACTAAGAGTCTTACACACCTTCCCACCCTGGCTAGCTTCTTAATTTGATCCTCAGATCTCAGGCTCCTGAGTAGCTAGGATTATAGGCAGAAGCCACCTGGAGCCTGCTGAAGGCCCTTTATCTATCACTGAAATCGATGGAGTAATACCTGCAGACAGTAATGTTTGTTTGTTTGTTTTTATTCTCTGTGCTGATGCTCTTACTATCCTTTAGCCTTTTCTGCTCAAAGCTGGTGCTCTACAGCTTGAGCCAAAGCTCTACTTCCAGGTTTAATTGGAGATAAGAGGCTTGGAGACTTTTCTGTCCTATCTGGCTTTGAAACATTATCCTCAAATAAGCCTCTTGAGTAGCTAGTAATATAGGCCTGAGCCACCTGCATTTGGCAATAAGTTTCTTATTGTCTATTCACCTGGACTTAATTCACACAGTACTTAGTAAAGTTTGAATTGATCAGCTCTATGAAGACATTGGCCCTCAGTCAACAAACTTGTGAAATCCTGAGTTAGTGAGTGAAAATTATGATTACAGGTGTGGGTTTGTGATACTTGATCAGTACTGATAGTTCCTATCTTGTCTTCCTACAACCTGAGTGCATTCTTTTTTGGGGGGGGGGTCCGGTCGTGGGGCCTGAACTCTGGGCCTGGGTGCTGTCCCTCAGCTCTTCAGCTCAAGGCTAGCGCTCTACCACTTGAGCCACAGTGCCACCTCCGGCTTTTTTCTTTTTGCTTATGTGGTGCTGAAGAATCGAACCCAGGACCTCAGGCATGCAAGGCAAGCGCTCTACCACTGAGCCACCTTCCCAGCCCCTCTGTGTGTATTCTTGTGCGTGCTTCTGCACATGCCTGATGCTGCTTTACTATCTTACTTTAGTTTTGGCCATCATTAATATTAAATTTCTTCTGGTGCCTCTTAGGCACTTCACTGTCAGTTACAGGCCAGGTGTATGTGTGGTATTCTACATTTATCACTTTTCATACATATTCAAAACTATTTTTCAGGATGCATGTTTGCTCTTACACACTTCCCCTTATGTACTTGAGAGAGTTCAATGCAGTAACATAAGGATGTGATATTATCTCTTAACAAGAGATGGTCTACTGAATTTCTTTTCTTTTTGGTTGGTCTTGGGGCTTGAACTCAGGACCTGCGCACTGTCCCTGAGATTTTCTGTTCAAGGCTAGTGCTGTACCACTTTGAACCATAATGCTACTGATCAACTGAAGTTTTAATCTAACTATGGTTCTCCATGAGCTGTCATGTCTCCATAAACCTACATAAATGCACAAAATGACCAATACACAAAATCAAAGCTTCTGAGATATTGGGAGTTTTAACCAATTTCCTTGAGAAATACAAACAGCAACCAGAACTGAGCATTGAAATAAATAAGGAATATCACTTACATTAGCACTTAAAAATTCTATTACATATTTAGTAAAAATACAATGAAGTATAGGCAAGACCGTACAAATCACTGCTAAGAAACTGTCAAGCAGCCGAAATAACTGGAAGGGCATGCCACATTACTGGATTTCAAGATTCAAGACTGAATATGTGGGTTTCTTCCAAATTATGTACAGATTCAATGCAATACGAATCAAAACCCTGGCAGCCTTGCACTGAAACTGTTTTGTACAGTTATAGTATAAATTAATAAAGGAAAATATCTTTTCAAATGGCTCATGCCTGCAATCTTAGTTACTCAGGAGGCTCAGATCTGAGGATTGAGGTTCCAAGCTAACCAGGGCAGGATAATCTGTGTGACTGTTATCTCCAGTTATCCAACAAAAAGCCAGGAGTGGTATTATAACTAAAGTGGTAAAGTACTAACACACACACACACATGCACACACATGCACTCGCGCACACACAATTGGTTTGGAAAAAAATTCCTGGCAACTCTTTTTGGTACAAATTGGTAAATTCATTAATACTTATGTGGAAAATAAAGAAACTGGAATACTCTAATAATTTCCTACCAGATAAAGAATAGTGGGGGACACACCATACCTGAATTCAAAGTTTATATTATAATTATGGCCAGAACATTTTTGTGGTACTGCCAAAAGAAAGGAAATGAATGGTTATACCTAAATCCCTACAGCTGAGTTTTCTATGATACTACCATGGTTATTCAGTAGGAAAGGATGGTGCTTGGAATAACTGCACATTGGCATGTAAATAATTAAACTGTGACTTTTATCTTATAGCATAGACAAAAAAATTTAATGCTTCACAAAAATAAAAAACCTAACACTCGCGGCTCACACCTGAAATCCTAGCTGAGAGGAGGCTGAGATTTGAGGATCTAACTTCAAAGCCCATGAAGGAAAGTCTATAAGACACTCATTTCCAATTAACCACTAAACAGCCTGGTATGGAGCTGTGGCTCAAGCAATACAACACCCTCACAACTGTGCCATATCTTTTGTTTTAGGACACACAGTTACCTTTTCTCTTCCTCTCTGGAGAAGAGACTGTCACTTAAGAGGAAGGAACAGGGAAGACAAGTTATAAAGGGGCAATGTATGGAGTTTCTTTTTTTAAATTTTAATTTATTTTAGTTTTTATTGTGAGAATACTGTACAGAGGAATTACAATTACATGGGCAAGATAACAAGTATATTTCTTATCAAGCATTGTTGCCTTATATGGAGTTTCTTAGTGGGGCTGAGACAACAGCCTCTGCCCTACATCCCAGTGTGTTGCTGCCTGGGGAATTGGTAAGGCCATGGGCCCCCAAGGAGCCTGGTGTCCTGTTGCTCTAGTGCAATGGTTTCTATGATCAAATCCCTTCCTTTTCTCTTTGCTCATTCTGACATCACTTGTCTTCTCTCAGCAAGACTGCTCTATGGATTCAGGGTGAAAAAACTGGATTAAAAACACAAAGGGTTGCTCATGGATGCAGAAACCTAAAATTCTAGGGAAGAGGAAATATAGAAAGATGGCTAGTTCGAGGGCAGCCTAGGCAAAGTTACTGAGTCCTTAAACACAAAAGCAAAAGTTCTAGGAGAGATGCTTGAGTGGTTTAATGTTTGATTTGCACACATGAGGCCCTGGGCTCAGTCTCCCACACCACAAATCTAAATGCAATATGGTACAATAAGTGTTCCACAAAGGTTCATCTGGGGAAAGATTATTCAGCAGAGTGGCACTATTTGAGATGGTGGAAGCTTTAGGAGGTGGGGCCTTGGCAAGTCCTTGGTACATGGTAATGAAGATGAACAATCCCTGATTTTGGCTCCTCTTTGTGTTGGCACTGGGGCTGTGCTGTGAACTGTTTATTTTGCCTAGAAATGCCAATCATGCTGTGCTACCCTCACCAGATGCCTAACCATGGGGTCTCTGATTTCAGACTGAAATCTCTAGGAAGAGGATGCCCTATCATCCATTTCTCCACATTTGCTTCAGATATTTCATTATACTACCATGTAGCTGAATAACACAGAAAATTTGCACCCAGGAGTGGGACACGGACTGATGTCACTATATATGTGAAGATGTGGAGGAGCCGTTATGGTTGGTTAGTGGAAGACGTTGGAGGAATTTGGAGGGGCTGCTTAGAGAAAGCCTAAAATTGCTTACATGAGCTTAGTGGATGACTCTGGTGGCAGGGTTAGCAAAGATGAATGTTGTGAAAAATGTGGGTTGTATAGGTCACGCTGATGAGGTTTCAACTTCAAAGGATGACTCCCTTTTGGAATTGGACCAGATCTTTTGTTGTTGTTGTTTTGTCAGTTGTGGGGCCTGAACTCTGGGCTTGGGCACTGTCCCTCAGCTCTTCAGCTCAAGGCTAGCCTCTACCACTTGAGCCACTTCTGGATTTTTCTGCTTATGTGGTGCTGAGGAATCGAACCCAGGGCCTCATGCATGCAAAGCAAGCACTTTACCACTGAGCCACTTTTCCAGCCCGGGAGATAATTAATTTTTTTTACATAGGGTAAAAAAATATTGACTATATAAAGCCCATGTTTTGATTTTTCTGGGAATCTGAGTTTAAAAGATTACTTGGGGAAGCAGATTTCAAGGAAATAAACCATTCAGGATATAGAACGTGTATCACTGGCAGCTTTTCATCTGGTTTACAGTGAGAATCAGGAGGAAAAAGGAACACAGTGGGAAGACTTTGAAAATTTGCATTTTTCCTACAAACATGCACTTGGGCGCTGTTTTGATTGTCTTTTCCTTTTGTCTTATTTGTTAGTTTATTTGTCTTTGGGAAGGGATGGGTGGGCAAAGAAAAGGTGGGACAAAGGGTGAACAAATACAGCTGGGGTATTCACTAGACACTGTTGAAAATGAACTGTATGACTTGTGGATGGGGATGGGAGGAAAAAACTGGGAGAGAGGGAAGGGGTGACACTGTCCAAAAAGAAATGTACTCTTTACCTGACTTATGTAACTGTAGCCTCTCTGTACATCTTCTATAATAACAATAATAATATATTTTTAAAAAGAATATAAACAGAAGTGTAATTTGATAATTTTCTCATTGTCCTCCCCTCACCGAATAAATTGACAAAGCTTGGACCATTAGAAAAATAAAGCAGGGCTGGGAAGGTGGCTCAGTGGTAGAGTGCTTGCCTTGCATGCTTGAGGCCCTGGGTTCGATTCCTCTGCATCACATAAGCAAGCATTTGACAAGATCCAACATCCCTTTATGAGGAAGGTTCTGGAAAAATTAGGAATCCATGGAACATTCCTCAATACAATAAAGGCTGTATATGACAAACCTATAGACAGCATTATACTTAATGGTGAAAAACCAAAGCCATTTCCTTTTACCTCAGGAACCAGACAAGGATGCCCACTCTCTCCACTTCTTTTCAATCTAGTATTAGAATGCCTAGCTACAGCAATAAGAGAAGATACAAACATAAAGGGGATCCAAATATGGAAAGAAGAAGTAAAACCCTCCCTCTTTGCAGTAGACATGATCTTGTATTTAAAGAATCCCACAGACTCCACTCCCAAATTACTCAAGCTGATTCAAAACTTTGGCAAAGTAGCAGGGTATAAAATTAACCCTCAAAAATCAGTGGCTTTTCTGTATGCCAACAATGAGAAAAGTGTGGCTGAAATTAGGAAAGCAACTCCATTCGTAATAGCCCCACAAAAAATAAAATACCTAGGAATTAATTTAACCAAAGAAGTGAAGGACCTCTATGATGAAAACTTAAAAAACTTGAAAAAGGAAATCAAAACAGAACTTAGAAAGTGGCAAAAACTCCCATGCTCCTGCATTGGAAAGATTAACATCATGAAAATGGCAATACTTCCCAAGGCTATCTACAAATTCAATTCAATACCTATCAATATTCCAACCTCATTCTTCAAGGAAATAGAAGAGGCAATCCAAAAATTCATATGGAACAATAAAAGACCCTGAATAGCTAAAACAATTCTCAATAGAAAGAACAGTGCTGGAGGAATATCAATACCAAATTTCAAACTCCACTATGAAGCCATAGTAATCAAAACAGCTTGGTACTGGCACAAGAACAGACCAATGGAATAGGACCAATGGAATAGAATTGAAAACTCAGAAATGAACCTACAGACCTATAGCCATCTAATATTTGATAAGGGAACTAAAAAAAATAGAATGGAAGAAAGACAGCCTCTTCAGTAAATGGTGCTGGCAAAATTGGTTAACTACTTGTAGAAAACTAAAGCTATATTCTTATATATCACCCTGTACCAGAATCAACTCCAAATGGATCAAAGACCTCGGAGCCAAAGCAGACACTCTGAAAACATTATAGTATGGAATAGGAGAAACCCTAGGTCTCCTAGGCACAGGCCAAAATTTTCTTAATAGAGACCCAGAAACAGAACACATCAAAGAAAGGTTGGACAAATGAGATTGCATGAAGTTGCAGAGCTTCTGCATGGCAAGCTAGCAAGCTCAATAGAAAGCCCACGGTTTGGGAGAAGATCTTCACTAGCCATACAATGGACAAGGGTCTCATATCTAAAATATACCTGGAACTCAAAAAATTAAATCCCCCAACAACAAATCTTCAAAGAAACAACTGCCCAATAAATAAGTGGGCTAAAGACTTATAGAGAATCTTCTCTGAAGAGGAAAGAAGGATGGCCAATAGACACATGAAGAAATGCTCAAACTCCCTAGCCATAAAAGAAATGCAAATCAAACAACATTGAGATACCACCTCACTCCAGTTAGAATGGCTATAATCAAGAACTCTAATAACAACAGATGCTGGAGGGGATGTAGCCAGAAGGGAACCCTACTGCATTGTTGGTGGGAGTGTAAACTTGTTCAACCACTTTGGAAAGCAGTATGGAGGTTCCTCAAAAGACTCCACATAGAACTCCCCTATGACTCAGCACTCCCACTTTTGGGCATTTACCCAAATGTTCACAAACAAGACCACATTAAAGCTATCAGCACGACTATGTTTATTGCAGCATTATTTACCATAGCTAAGATATGGAACCAACCCAGATGCCCCTCAGTAGATGACTGGATCAAGAAAATGTGGTATATATATACACAATGGAATTCTATGCCTCCATCAGAAAGAATGACATTGCCCCATTTGTTAGGGAATGGAAAGACTTGGAAAAAATTATATTAAGTGAAGTAAGTGCGGCCCAAAGAAACATAGGTCCCATGGTTTCCCTTATTTGCAATAACTAGTATATGTCTGAGACAAGCAGAAATGGTCAGATAAGTTGATGTTAGGGATTGCCACGGCTGCTGGCAAGTGCTCAGATCTGTCTCCTTGCCTGGATTTTCCCTCTCTGGCCTAACTCTCTGTACTATGATGGCACACTTGGTGTGATTCTCTGGCTTAGGACTGTTCACTGGAACACTAAAACTGCTTTCTATGTGAGAGCTTGTTTAGCCTCCAGCTTCTCCTCCGCCATCTTCCCGGAACTCTCCCCTTTCTCTGTTTTTGTGGCCGATCTAAACACAGGTGCTGGTTCTAAGACCAGCTGGTTCTTAGAACCAGCACCTGTGCTTAGATCTGGACTTTTCCTCAGCCACTCTTTAATTCCTAATTACATAACCAGAGCCAAGTACCTGTCAATGCCCATGGAACAATAGTGGGATGGGACCCCAATGTGGGGCATGGGACTGTGGGTCTCAAAAACTAGGCTGATTCTCCACTACTGAGATGTACTTTTAGCTCTAACAAATTAACTGACAGCTGCAGACATGGCTTAGTAGAAGAGGATTTGACTGACAGGTGAGAGAGTCCTAGGTTTGATCTCTAGCAAAGCCAGCATTAATTTAAAAAATAAATATATAAAAGGCAATGTGGCCCAGACTCCAGTGGCTCACGCTTGTAATCCTAGCAACTCATCAGGCTGAGATTTGAGGATCCCAGTTCAAAGATAGCCTGGGCAGGAAAGGTGTAAGACTCTTATCCCCAATTAACCATCAGAAAACCAGAAGTGGAACTGTGGATCAAAGTGGTAGAGCACACAAAAGCTTAGAGACAGCACCCAGGCACAGAGTTCAAGCCCCATGACTCTCAATCTCTCTCTCTGTCTCTCTCTGTCTCTCTGTCTCTGTCTCTTTCTGTCTCTGTCTCTGTCTCTGTCTCTGTCTCTCTCTGTCTCTGTCTCTGTCTCTGTCTCTCTCTCTGTCTCTGTCTCTGTCTCTCTCTCTCTCTCATACACACACACACACTCACAAAGGTAGTGTGGTAATTGAGCCTCAGAAAGGCTAAGTAACCTGCCCAATGTTATAGCATGAATAACTGGTAGATTCTTGATTCCAATCCATTGTATCTGTGGCTTTACTGTGCCCCTTCTAGGAAACCAAAACCATATACTGCCACGTTCCAGATCCACACATCTGGCTGTGTCCTCTATAAACTACAGATATCCCAATACAACTGACAGCCCTCTAATCACATTGTACTCATCATGACTTCACTGAGAAGAATAACAGAGACCATGGGGCCCCAAGGCCCTACTCTACTCCTGGAGAAAGAAAGGATCTATAGAAGGGAGTTTAGAGGCTATGAATGGGAGACAGTGTTTTTCTCTGAGAGACAATGATTATTGACACATTATTATTTTTTATTTACTCTTTGTCAGACAGAGTCTTGCTATATATTCTACATGTCACTATGTAGGCCAAGCTGGCCTTATATTCCTTATTTTCCTATTTCTGCCCCCTATCTTATTTAGTTGTTTCCTTTTTTATTTAACCATTGGCAATACAGTGGTGTATGGTGTGAATATGTAAAATCAGATAGGTGGGTAAGTTTTACTTGGGGTACCACCTTATTTTGATATATGAAAAGAGAAAATTCTCTGAGACTGTTTTGTTTTTACTGAATGGAGACTCATTATAAATTTCCTAAATGTATTAATTATAATTAGATCCTGAGAGCAGTGCTTTCAGTGAAGAGCTTACTTGTAAATAGATTCCATAAAAGTAACTATGGAAGGGGACAGGCTACTTTGCTTGACTGTGGTAAATTATTTCACTATGCATATGTTGCAAAGCTCTATATAATAAAACTAACTATAAAACAATAACACCACCAACATAAAATAATTTTGGAATAGATGTAAAAGATTAAAAAACCAGAATAGCACTTGCACATAGCATAGCTCTCCTCTTGATTCCTATGAACCCTTTGTTGTGTATGATTTAGAGCTTGGAATGTGGCTACAGTTTTTGAACCATGATGGATTCCAGCTGAGGACCTACACCTCTGGGAACGAGGAACAGCTGAAACATGTCACATTGTGGCATCCTTAAACAAGTAAATTAAATGGATAGGATGTGAATTGCTTTAGTGTGGACTCAGTTTGGGCGAGATTGTTCTTTGATATAAGAGCAATATAAATTACAACAGCATGAGCTTTCTTGTCATGACAGTGACTGAGCTATACTCCCTTTTCGGGGGGTGGGGGGGATTATGTATTTGTTGGTCTTTGAAGTCGTCTAAAATGCCAGGATCGATTGTCTTCCCGCACAGGGGGACCCCTCCAAGGATTCTACAGTGCTGTTGGCAATTGCTGAGTTGTCTTCAGTATTGGTCACAGACCCTGGAATGTAACTATGCCAATTCTTATAGTGTTCAGGGAGAGGTCACACAACTGGATCTGCCTGATACAAAGCAAACAGTGAAGATGAAACTCATTCATTATTGCTTGTTTCTAATGATTTCCTTCTTAGCATAGCGCCCCTACTCTGTTAGGCCACATTCCTATGAGTCCTGGCATCTTGCTGTCTACATTAATGTGTCCCTCTCCTCTCATGTGTCCCCGTGTGAATGGCTCTTCATAGAGCCTAGCTTCAGAGGACCGGCTGTGTTGTTCATATGTGCAGTTTGTATTTCCAAAGGCCCGGAGAAGTGAGTATCCAAACCTTCATCTACAGACAAGGAAGCAAACTGAAAGAAGTTAGGTGTAATGCAAAATCACATACCCTGGTTCTCTCTGACTCCAAAGCCAAGCCTCTTTCCAATCAAAACACTTTGTATTGTTAACCTTGCTGAGGTACAGCCATTGTGTCCAGATGGGGCCTTCCCCTTCCTGAATGCTACCAGTTCTGATACAGCCACCCTGGAGTTCCTTGGTAGGAAAGGCTGGCTGCAGAGCAGAATTTATTCTTGTAGTATTCCCTTGGGTGAGGCAATACCATAACCCTCTTCTACCCCCATACTGTGTCCTGCTGTTTTTTTTTTTTATTTCATTCTCTAGCAGTTAAGAATTTAAAGGGAGGCTGGGAATGTGGCTTAGTGGTAGAGTGCTTGCCTAGCATGAGTAAGCCCTAGGTTCAATCCTCAGTACCATATAAACAGAAAGAAATGGAAGTGGCACTGTGGCTCAAGGGGTAGAGTGTTAGCCTTGAGCAAAAGAAGCTCAGGGACAGCGCCCAGGCCCTGAATTCAAGCCCCATGCCTGGCAAAAAAAAAAAAAGAATTTAGAGGCAGCTGGGCTCTGGGACCTCATGCCTATAATCCTAGCTACACAGGAGGGCTAAGATCTGAGAATCACAGTACAAGTCAGTCCAGGCAGGAAAGTTTGTGGCACTCTTATCTCCAATGAACTACCAAAAAAGCTGGAAGTGGAACTGTGACTCAAGTGGTATGGTGCTAGCCTTAAGCAGAAAAGCTCAGGAACAGCTCTCAGGCCCTGAGTTCAAGACCCAGAACTGGCACAAAAAGAAAAAGAATTCAGAAGCAAAGAGGACCAGAGGGAGTGTTTGTAGTACCTGCAGCATAGTTTTGTAATTGGGCCAGACTCTTGAATTTTAAGTGGACCCTAAAACTGAGGATGGAAACCTGACAGTACTTATGTGTATGTCTGTTCTTCAGCTGTCTCAATTATCAGATGTGTAAAATCAAAGTGCCCCATCCGTAAATCTCACCTCGCCTAGCACATCCATCCTGAGCAAACCCTCCCACATTCCCTTCAGGCTAGGAGAGTGAGGTACCCTCCTGTGCGCTGCTGGCATGGATACTTTAACTCTGGGAACATTCACCTTACACAATGCAGAGCAGGGACCTCTTTTTGCAAGGCCGCTATCCATAAATAATCCCTGATCACTCTTTTAGTCCTGTATCTAGGGAGATGATGTCTAGGCAGCTGGTGCTTATAATTTGTCTTTTTGGTGTTTGAAGGCCCTTTACTTAGTTCCTTAGTCCATCCTTGGTAGTTATTTCTTTTTTTAAAAAAATTAATGTTTATTATCTGCAGCCGATACACAGAAAGTGTTGACAGTAATAAAATATGAGCTTAGCAATTAAACAAAGCCTATTTTACACAGCTTTACAAAATATCAGCTAATCAAATTTTACTAAAGATAATTTATTTGCAATATAATAAACATATGATAGAAATTATTTTTAAAAAACCCTGAAACATAGCCAGAGAAAATAATACCCAATTCAATATCAATTGATGCAAAGTAGTTTTCTCTCACATAGTATAGGCCCATAGTCTTCAACAGTTTCTTTAATTTATTTTCTAAAAGCTAAGTAAATTTCTTCTGACTATGGCTGTGAGATTTACTATGTCTTTGGAATGTCTTTCAATTCTTATAGTCACATCTCAAAGGAAAGAATTATTTTATTTATTTTTCTTTTTTTATTGTGAAAAAACTATACAGAGTGGTTACAATTACATGGACAAGATAATGAGTACATTTCTTATCAAGCATTGTAGCCTCCTCCTTTGTTTCCCCTTCCCATCCCTTCCAAGCCTCCCCCCCACCCAATCCTCCCCCCACCCCTTGGTAGTTATTTCTGCAGTAGAAATTATTCCAGAGAATGGAGCAGGAAAAGGGCATCAGGTTGTATGTGTGTGTGTGTGTGTGTGTGTGTGTGTGTGTGTGTGTGTGTGTGTGTGTATGTATGTATGTATGTTTGTGCCAGTCCTGGGCTTTAACTCAGAGCCTAGGTTCTGTCCCTGAGATTTTTCATTAAGGCTAGCACAATACCACTTGAGCTACAGCTTTACTTCCAGCTTTTTTTTTGGTGGTGGTGGTTCATTGGAGATGAGTCTCATAGACTTCCTTGCCTGGGCTGGCTTTGAACTGTGATCCTCAGATCTCAGCCTCCTGAGTAGCTAAGATTACAAGTATGAGCTAGTAGTGGCCAGCAAAAGCACATCTTCGTAGTCAGATTTTCTTTAGAGTGCAAGAAGAGGAAAGTGTCTTTCATTCCTTCCTAATTCTGAAATTCCTTTTAAAGAGACTACAAACTTCTGTACTACATGTTGGCCAGTCTCAGTTGGTCTATATCTTGTTTTATAGTGGACCAGCACTGATCAGTAACCAAATATTCCCTTGTACCTTGTGTGCAGTGCACACAGTAGGCCCCTCAAACCTCTATTCAGTAGGAGGACTGTTGAGTGGTTTTAGGCCTGCTAATTATGCATATGGATTTGGGGCTACAGTGAAGTCTCACAAAATAAGGACAGGTTCGTAGATTAATATATGCATCAGAGAGCCTCATCTGGTTGTAGTCTTATCTTTTTGACCAGATCCTCCTGTTCACTCACTGTTCTTTGCCTACTTTCTTCCTCCTTTTGGCTCTGTGGTACTTCACAGAGATTTGCCTGTAGCATCTGTGGCCTGTGATCTTCCTTCTCTGTCTAGGTGACCAATCAAAGGCTTCTCCCCTTGACCCTGGCCCTGGTGCTCTGGTCCTCACACATATCAGCTACTATTCAGCTCCTTCCTCACTGCTTTGACATCCTTGCACTGGGCCAGCTGGGCTCTGCCTGAGATTCTCCTTCCCAGCTCATACTTTTGTCTGGAAAGCCAATCTAGCTGATTCCTTTCCCCTTCCTGTTTATGCCAGAATGTCACCTCCAGATGGCCTCTTGCTGGTCACTTTCCAATTCCAACCTGCAAGTCACCCAGTTTTTATCCATGTGTCCATGATCTAACTTCTATCTCTTTCCCACCTAAGTGGCCCTTCTCCCCCTTCTCTTATCAAAGCACCCTATAACTTCTAGCATAGTGTATAATTTTCTAGTACAGTTTATACCAATTGCCTCTTTCCCCAAGTGTTTACCTGACCTTCCCCAGATGTGTCCAGTGTTCTGTGCCTGACTCTCCCACTGTCCTGGATCTTGAACTCAAGGGCTGTGCTCTGTCCCTGAGCTTTATACCTCAAAATTAGTGCTCTACCAGTTGAACCACAACTCCACTTTCAGCTTTTTGGTGGTTAATTGGAGATAAAAGTCTCACAGACTTTCCTGCTGGAGCTGGCTTCAATTGCCTTTTTTTTGGTCAGTCATGGGGCTTGAACTCTGGTCATGGGGCTTGAACTCTGGCCTGGGTGCAGTCCCTCAGCTCTTCAGCTCAAGACTAGCGCTCTACCACTTGAGCCACAGTGCCACTTCCTGGGGCTGGCTTTATACTGTGATCCTTAGATCACAGCCTCCTGAGTAGCTAGGATTACAGGCGTGAGCCACTGGCTTTCTCCTCAACTTTTGAGAAGACTTCTTCTGCATTATGGAATTAAGGAATATGAAAAGTTGAACTGTCTTGGCATTTTATCCAAGGGTTATAACCTCCTTCCTCCTACCCACAAGTGAGACTATTTCTTCAGACTTTACACTTCCATCAGGAAGCAGCAGGCTCCACAACAAGTAAGAGGCAGGTGAATTTCAGCATGTCTCATCTGTCATCAAAGAGTCTGTCCAGGTGCTGGTGGCTCACGCCTGTAATCCTAGCTATTTAGGAGTCTGAGATCTGAGGATCACGGTTCAAAGTCAGCCCAGGCAGGAAAGTCCATGAAACTCTTATCTCCAATAAACCACCAGAAAATTGGAAGTGGCACTGTGGCTCAAGTGGTAGAGCACTTGCCTTGAGCTGAAGAGCTGAGGGACAGCACCCAGGCCCAGAGTTCAATCCTCATGATCGACCAAAAAAAGAAGGAGGAGGAGGAGGAGGAGGAGGAGGAGGAGGAGGAGGAGGAGGAGGAGGAGGAGGAGGAGGAGGAGGAGGAGGAGGAGGAGGAGGAGGAGGAGGAGGAGGAGGAGGAGGAGGAGGAGGAGGGAAGAAGAAGAAGAAGAAGAAGAAGAAGAAGAAGAAGAAGAAGAAGAAGAAGAAGAAGAAGAAGAAGAGGAAGAGGAAGAGGAAGAGGAAGAGGAAGAGGAAGAGGAAGAGGAAGAGGAAGAAGAACTCTGTCCCAGAATGAGTTTGACAAGGTACAATTGTTTGGTAGAGGTAGACTTGCTGAATAGATTTACAAATTTTTGGGTTTGTGGACAGGTGAGTAACAACAAAATGAAACATGAGGCTTCTTGGCATCAGGCAAAGGGTTATCACATGACAATTCCTGCTCTGTTCAAATACACTTGAAACACAGGTCCAGGGAGAAACTCTGCCATCTTACCCTAACATGTTGGGTTTATGGAATGATCAGGTCATGATTCTGTCTTGTCACTGAGCTGTCTCAGACTAGAAAGGAAACAGGTTATCTGTCTCAGTTTGAATCTTTGTCACATGGTGCAGACTGTGTTGTTTCAATCCTCAGAAGTTGGAGAGAGATATAACATTCTGAGGGAGGTTATTATTTCTTTGACCCTACTCACATTTCTGTTAGTTGATCTGTGCACTTGGCTCCCATGGTATAACTGTCACAGTCTCAGGCTCATTGTGTCCCCTGGGCACATGATGGCATTTGGCAAGAGCCCTTTTTATTCATCAGCCCTAGGTTCTTCTTTCAGAAGATGTGTATGTAGGGCACACACTAGTGATTATCACCTGTTATCCTAGCTAGGTGGGAGGGGAGATGGAAAGGAACTAGGTTTGAGCCCTACCCAGGCAAAACATTTTCAAGGCAGCTCATTCGAAAAGGCTGAGTATGGTGGACACATCTCTGATACCAGCTACAAAGGAAAACTTTAGTAGAGGTATTGTATTTTGCTTGAGCAAAAAGTAAGAACTTACCTCAAAAAATAACCAGAGCATAATGATATCTAGTAAATGCTGTTTGAAAAGGGGGTAGGAAGGAAAAGAGGAATGGGAATAGGATGGAAGTTACAAGTGTATTTTGTCCATGTAACAAAATATCACATCTGGCTTAGTCGGTTTCTTAAATCAGTTTGTTTCAGTAGGCAGAATGAAGCTCTGCCTTACTGTCAGGGAGACTTTGTGACCCTCCTCCCAGGCTAGTTCAGTGGGAGGATGATCTGCTGCTCTCCTCTCTTGAAGTTGCTGTGAGGGAGCTTGAATTTGGGTAGGGTTGTGGCCTGTCAGCGATCAGTAGCTTTTCCCTAAGGTGCTAGCTCCTGAGACACTCTTGTGGCCCAGCCTGTAGCTACCCCATTTGTTAGGAAATGGAAAGGCTTGGAAAACAATCATATTAAGTGAAATAAGCCAGACCCAAAGAAATATAGGTCCTATAGTTTCCCTTATTTGCAATAATTAGTAAATGTCTAGGATAATCTTATCAGATGAGCAGAAAAGCTCAAAAGCTACGTACATATGACCATATAAGATGATGCTAAGCAAAATGAACCCCAAGATATGGAAACAAGAAATTTTCCTTTGTTGTTTTTAACGTATGGTGTGCTTTTTTTGTTTCTTTTGTAAATTCTTACCCCTATGGTATATCCCCAGTTGTCACTGTACTTGATTTTGATACCTTGCATCTTGTATATACATTTATCTAATTTGGGGAGGGGAAGGGGAATAACAAAATGCTGAAATAAGGTCACAGGATGGCCAATTGCAACAATGAGACTCACAAGACACTATGTTGGAAATGAACCTTATAACTTTGGGGGGGGGGAGTGGGAAGGATAGGGGAGGGAAGGGATAGGGAGAAAAACAAAACAGGGAGTAACAATGCCCGACAAGAAATATTCTCATACTGATGTAACTGTAAGCTCTTTGTACAGCATCTTTACAATAAAATAAAATAAAATAAAATATCACGGCCGGGCACCAGTGGCTCACGCCTTTAATCCTAGCTACTCAAGAGGCTGAGATCTGAGGATCATGATTCAAAGTCAGACCCAGCAGGAAAGTCCGTGAGACTCTTATTTCCAATTAATCACCAGAAAACCAGAAGTGGTACTGTGGCTCAAAAATGGTAGAGCATTAGCCTTGAGCTGAAGAGCTCAGGAACAGCATCCAGGCCCAGAGTTCAAGCCCCATGACCAACCAAAAAGAAAGAAAGAAAGAAAGAAAGAAAGAAAGAAAGAAAGAAAGAAAGAAAGAAAGAAAGAAAGAAAGAAAGAAAGAAAGAAAGAAAGAAAGCAAGCAAGAAAGAAAGAAAGAAAGAAAAAAAATAAAGGAAGGAAGGAAGGAAGAAAGGAAGGAAGGAAGAAAGGAAGGAAGGAAGAAAGGAAGGAGAGAAACAGAGAGAGGAAGAAAGAAAAATATCACAGTGAAAACATCTCATTATCAGTGTATGCTAATTCAAAGAAAAACAATCATAAAATAACAAGAGCAAAAAGGACTGGAGATTGGCTGTCTGCCTAGTCAGCATCAAGCCCTGAGTTCAAATCCCAGTCTTATTCTTCATCCCCCCTCTAAAGAAGATGTTTGTGAAGAGTCTGGATGGAATGTGAAACCTCAGATAAGCTGAACTTTGGAAAGATGCACCCAGGAAACTTGTGTGGTCTCAGCAGTTCCCTGAGAATCAGGCTATGAAATACTTGGGTTCCTTTCTCAATGTTATTGAGGCATCAGAAGATAGATATCTCCAAATCCCAGAAGGTGATGGAAATATCCCATGTATCCCTGAGCAATGGTTATCATTTATTTATTTATTTATTTGTTGGTCATGGGGCCTGAACTCTGGGCCTGGGCACTGTCCTTCAGCTCTTCTGCTCATTGCTAGCACTCTACCACTTGAGCCACAGCACCACTTCTGGCTTTTTCTGCTTATGTGGTGCTGAGGAATATAACCCAAGGCCTCATGCATGCAAGGCAAGCACTCTACCACTGAGCCACCTTCCAAGTTTATCTATCTATCTATCTATCTATCTATCTATCTATCTATCTATCTATCTATCTATCTATCTATCTATCTATCTATCTATCTATCATTGTAGGGCTTGAACTCAGGGCCTGGGTGCTGTCCTTGAGTTTTTGTACCCAAGGCTAGTACTCTTCACCACTTTGAGCTATAGGGCCACTTCCAGTTTTCTTGTAGTTAGTGGAGATAAGAGCCTTACTGACTTTCCTGCTCAGGCTGGCTTTGAACCTCATTTCTCAGATCTCAGCCTCCTGAGTAGCTAGGATTATA
Organism: Dipodomys merriami; assembly: GCF_024711535.1. Classification (NCBI taxonomy): domain Eukaryota; kingdom Metazoa; phylum Chordata; class Mammalia; order Rodentia; family Heteromyidae; genus Dipodomys; species Dipodomys merriami. Next base: position 83,317,065 of record NW_027204492.1, read on the forward strand.
GGCATGAGCCACCAGAGCCTGGTTTGTTACTGGTATTCCCAACATACTTGCAATATGTATTAGTTATAGATTTATAAATAAAGGAACTACCTTTGATAAGACCCCATGTTTAGTTATGAAGATTTTCAGGGCTCCCACACCCCCAACTTCTGGTAGAAAATGAACCTGGCAATTCAATCCAGAAATATGTGTGAGAAAAGCACAGTGATAGATTCCAGAAAGGCTAGCTCTCCTTTCCAATGAATAATGTTTTTGGACAAATACACTGGCAACTCCAATTCTTATTACTGACAAGAAACTTGGTATGAACTCAGGGTTTTGTGCTTGCTAGGCTTGTGTACAAAAGCTGAACCAGAGTACCAGCCCTTCTTTACCTGTTATTTTCATGTAGGATCTGGAGTTTTGCCAGGACTGGGCCTGGACCTGGAACCTCCAATGTAATCTTCCTGTCTTGGCTGGGATAACTCACACACCACCATGCCCAACAATTGGCTGGGATGTGTGTTAGAATCATGTATCTCTAGCCCACAGCTGCATCAGTGAAATGTCCTCCACCCAGACCTGAACTCTACCCTGCCCTTAACAAAGAAAAGATAACTCTCTCTGTGGCTCCTGCAGGTTTCTCTAGGATAGGTCCCCATACTCCCTGCCTAGACCTAGCTGTGCCTCTAGCACTGATGTTATAAGGATGCCCATGAATAGGGAGAGGTGCCATTTCTCCCATGAGAGAGGTGGCTGTGTCAGCCTCAGCTGACAAACCCTTTTCCTGTAGATGACTGTGTCCACGTGGTCTTCTGAGATGGGTGCTTTCAATGTGGGAAACTGGTTTTCCTCTCACTGACCTTGAACTTTAATCTTACGGATCCCAGCCTTCTAATTGTGTTATTTTAAAATATATTTCTGGAAGCATTGGCAAGTGTGAATGAATACTTAAGCATGGATTGCAGGTAGAATAGTACCACTTTTTATATTGATATTGATATCCCAGAGGAAATCTTGGTTTTCCACACCCACAGAACAATTCATTAGTGCTGATTAGAAATGAAATGACTCAATTCCAAGGAAGGCATCCTTCAGGGTCCCCATTGTTTATGGTTCAGCAAAGAGAAATAATCCTATTTCTAAATAATCATTTTAACAGTGCCAACTGTCCAGACAGAAAGAATCAACATGGTGTATGTGTGTATGTGGGGGGGAGGTTGTAAAGAAATTGTCACACAATCTACAGTTGTAGAAGGTGGCATTTCAAACTGCAATCAGGTTCACAGGGTAAAGACTGAGGGATGCATTGATTTTGTTGCTCAATCTAAAGACTGTCTGCAGGTAGAATTTCCGTTTCCTTGATAGAGCACCTGCCCAGCAAGGGACATGCTGTGTGTTCAAACCCTGGGTATCGCTGTTTGAATAACTATCATCTTGTATAATAGAACTTGACTTAATTATTCTGTATAAGTTCTGCTTACATATCCACCTCCATTTCCCCGTTTCTGCAGCCTCTACTCCTGGTAATGATAGTTCTATTTGCTTTTGATGCATTCAGCATTTTGTATATTCTCCATAGAAGTAAAATCTTGCATTTTTTTTCCTGGTACACATTTTTTTTTGCCAGTCCTGGGGCTTAAATTCAGGACTTGATCTCTGTCCCTGAGCATCTCTGTGCTCTACCACTTGAGCCACAGAACCACTTCTGGCCTTTTCTGTTTATATGGTATTGAGGAATTGAGCCCAGGGCTTCATGCATACTAGGCAAGCACTCTACCACTAAGCCACATTCCCAGCCCCTCTTGTATACTTCTTAACTTAGCATAATGATGACCAGGTTCATCCATGTTGTCCAAAATTACAGATCTACTTTTTAAAAGAGTAATATTCTATTGTGTGTATATGTATGTGTGTGTATACCATAATTTCTTTATTGATTCATCTACTGAGGGATATTTCATTCTCTGTGGCCCAGGAGCTCCATGATTGCCGAATCCTATCAACTGTTAGAGCTGGGCCCATTCCCTTGGCTAGAAGATGTGAAAGGGAAGCACAGGTATGTACACAATCTTGGTACAGGAAAAAGTTGGAAAAACATTTAAAAATATTTTGAATAAGCTGTACTTGAATTTATTATATATCATTAAACTCAACAATATGGATTATTGACCCGTCCAGCAGGCCAGGTAATTTGGTGGGGATCCGAGAGGGCACCTTCTAAAAGAACCAAGGGGGGCGAGAGAGGATCGAGACCAAGCGCATAAAGAAAGACAGAGTCAGTCTGAGTCGCGTCAAGGTCTCATTTATTGGCAAAGAAACTTAGGTTTTTATAAGGAAAGAAGGGGAAGCACTGTATGGGAGGGAGGGGTGGATGGAAATTTCTTTACAGTGAAGTCAGGGCAGGGTCTTTTGGTCCACTGGTTTCAGTAATCGACCAGCCCAGCCTGTTTCAGGAAGTTAATCTAAATGTACACCTTGGAATTTCTGAGAAGGGCTATTTGTCAGGGTTTAATCAGGTGTTTGAAAAAGGCCAGAGCATTCTTAGGCAGGTTTCAGGTCTCCAACAGATTATTTTGCAATGATTAGTAATACTATAATATATTCATTATATATGTATAGTTCAATATTCCTTTTTCTTTTCTTTTTTTCATTTTGGTCAGTTGTGGGGCTTGAATTCAGGGCCTGGACACTGTCCCTGAGATGATTGTTTTGCTCAAAGCTAGCACTCTACCACTTAGAACCACAGTGCCACTTCTGGTTTTCTGGTGGTCAATTGGAGATAAGAGGCTGATGGACTTTCCTGCCTGGGCTGCTTTGAACCGCAATGATCAGACCTCAGCCTCCTGAGTAGTTAGGAGTACAGACATGAGACTCCAGCACTTGGCGTTTAATTATCTTTGAGTGGTTTTACAAAGCTGTTTCAATTCAGCATGTCAATTTATGAGTACAATATATCTTGAAATACTTGTACAAAGGGGTTTCAATTGAACATGTTGCTTTATGATTCCAATACATATTGGTCAACGTCACCCAGTCCATCATCCTCTTGCCATACTTCCACAACAAACTCAAACCCACACCTACCTGGAAGTTACCTGGCAAGGATTCCTGGAGGTGCTGGCATTTAGAAACTTTCATTTGCTTTGTGGGCAGGAAAAAGTCAAGGGTGGGATATTTAAAACAAACAAACAAACAAGTCCTACTTTTTGTTTCCAATCATGAAGGGAGGGGGAAGACAAGTACATTAAGATTTGTATGGAGCACTCTTGCTATCTAGCAGTCAACCAATTGCTCAGTCACAAGTCCTGGCATATATTTTGTCTTGATGTCTTTTTTCTGTTAGAATTTATGTTTATAAATGAAATGACAGGTGAGCTGAGCGCTGGTGGCTCATGCCTGTAATCCTAGCTACTCAGGAGGCTGAGATCTGAGGACTGAAGTTCAAAGCCAGCCCAGGCAGGAAAGTCTGTGAGACTCTTATCTTCAATTAACCACCAGAAAACCAGAAGTAGCACTGTGACTTAAAGTGATAGAGCTCTAGCCTTGAGTAAAAGAGCTCAGGGACAGTACCCAGGCCCAGAGTTCAAGCCCCACAACTGACAAAACCCAACAAAAACCCGACATGTGAACCACTTTTGACAACTGAAAACACCACTAAACATATCAAAACATGTTTATTTAGGGCTCCTTGAGCATACTGGCCATTAACCCCTACTGAGTCTGGTCCTTAGAGACATAGCAAAAGAAATAGGAAGTCTTGGCTACATAAGGAGGACTTGGCCATGGCCTCAAATTGGAGGCTTCTGTAATGGAATGTAGGAGCTCAGTGTTGTCCCTGCAAGACTCCCTCAGTGATTGACATTCTGATCAACCCTCACTGATCCAAATGACTTCAAGAAGAGAAACAGAACATTTCCCATAAAGGAGAGGCTCCAGTGGATGCTATGAAGCTTCAAGGGACTGAGGTCTGCAGTTGTGATCACAAAGGTGATGCCTTAGAAGTCAGTGGGTGTGACACTGAGAAGCAGGTTCCCAGGCTGGCGGGAGTGGGAGAAGCAGGGCCAGGTAGCAGGTCTTGTCCATTTTCAATCCCAAGTCTTGTTTGATAGGCAATAGCAAGCACCCAGGAAGAACACCTTCAGCTCTCTCAGGATCCCCAAGAACTAGAACCTATCATACCTGGCTAGAAACCAGCTGCAGACGGTTCTCTGATACTTTTGGAGATCTACTGAGGCATTTGGTTCTATATTTTACTAAGAGTGGCTCCTACTACTCCATTTTCCAGACAGGGAATGAAACCTCAAGATAACATGAACTGCCTACCACCTAGAATGGCTCTGTATTTCTTGGGCCGCTAGATGGCAACATTGCATGGTGCTTCTAACTTTCCCTGTTCTTCTAACTTTCCCTGTGTTTCTAAAAACTGTGCTGAGCATTATTGCAGTACAAACCCTTATTCTCTCTGAGTGCACCTTGGGCCTCTGCCCTAAGTCTGAGGATCTTATCCCAGAAGAGGCCTTCTGAAGGTTCTCTAGTTAAAATCCACTGTCCATGCGAAAAGCAACTTTATTTATTTATTTATTTTTGTTGGTCCTGGTACCTCAGGGCTGGGGTGTAGTGCCTGAGCTCTTTTGCTCAAGGCTAGAGCTCTACCACTTTGAGCCACTGTGGCACTTCAGTTAATTAGTTAATTGGAGATAAGAGTCCCAAGGGGACTTTTCTTTTTGGCTTCATTGGGAACTGAAATCCTCAGATCTCCACCTTCTGAGTAGCTAGGATTATAGGTGACAGCTACCTGCACTGGCTAAAAAGCAACTTTAAAAGACCAAGTCTAGCAAGAAGCCTGAAATCCTAGCTACTTATGAGGCAGAGATCTGAGGATTGAAGTTGGAATCCATCTGGGCTAGACTTATTTCCAATTAGCCACTAAGAAGCCAGAAGTTGGCTGTGGCTCAACTGCCAAAGTGCTACTCATGAGTAAAAATCCTCAGGGACAGTGCCCAATCTCTGAGTTCAAGTCTCAGATGCATGCACCCGCCACACACGCGTGTGCACGCGAACACACACACACACACACACACATACACAGAGTGATAATGTGTCTGTTCATGTGCCATAGTTTATCATAGCTCTTTGTTTCTCTGAAATTGACATTAAAATTTTGACACATTTCTAAGGAATTACCCGAAATGTGCCTATTTTTATTGATTAATATTACCATCAATTAGTTGTAAAAAAGGCATATCTTTATCAGACCCACCATCTTAATCACCCTTCCACATTCCCCTCCCACTTCTCTACTAGATTTCAAGAAGTTCTTTCTTCCATGTTCATATATGCATATAAAGTATTTTGACAATTTTCATTTTCCTCCAGTCCCCATTGGAACCATTCCCCCATCTACTAATACCCAGAATCAGGACAGGAACTGTTAAACATTTGAATCAGGATAGGACCCATTCAACTTTTTTTTTTTTGCCTTGGGGCTTGACCTCAGGGCCTGGGCCCTGTCCCTAAGCTTCTTTTTGCTCAAGGCTTGTACTCTACCACTTGAGCCACAGCACCACATCGGCCTTTTCTGTTTCTGTGGTACTGAGGAATCAAACCCAGGGCTTCATGCATGTTAGGCAAGCACTCTACCATGAAGCCACATTCCCACCCCCCCACCTTTTTCTAATGTTGGGTTTGAAACTTGAACTCAGAACCTCTTTATTATTTAACTTTTTCCCTCAAGCGTGGTGCTCTATCACTTGGCCCACTTGAGCCATGCCTGTACTTCTTGCTTCTTGTTGGACAACTGGAGATTTCTTTGTCCCTACTGCCTTGGATCCTCAGATCTGTCTCTTGAGTAGCTAGGACTACAGGTTTAAGCCACCTTTGTCCAGACCTATCATTTATTTTTATTTTTATTTTTATTTTTTTATTTATTTTTTGTCGGTCGTGGGGCTTGAACTCTGGGCCTGGGCGTTGTCCCTCAGCTCTTCAGCTCAAGGCGAGCGCTCTACCACTTGAGCTACAGCGCCACTTCCGGTTTTCTGGTGGTTTATTGGAGATAGGAGTCTCACGGTCTTTCCTGCCCGGGCTGGCTTTGAACCACGATCCTCAGATCTCAGCCTCCTGAGTAGCTAGGATTACAGGCGTGAGCCACCAGCGCCCGGCTTATCATTTATTTTTAAATTGCATGTTTAACTGATCAGAGGTCTATCACCAAGGTATTTTCCACATGCATATGATTCACAGGCAAGAACAGTGAGCCAGTTATATTAAGGTAAATGAAGAGTTTATTCACCAAAGAGGAAGAAAAAGCCATGCAGAAGAGTACACAGTGGGACCCAAACACAAAGAAAACACTGTTGTTATTTTTAGGTGAAAGGGATTTTTGAGTTTTCCACAGTAAAGAAATGTGTTTCATAAGATAATGAATTTCCCTGTGTTAAACAATACACAGTGTACACTTGGCAATAAATTAAAGTTAATAGAATATTTTAAGAAAAGTGAACATAAAAGAAAGTGATCACTCCAAGTTCCAAGGACAATTCTCCATGGGCCAGAATGCTTAAAAGTTGTTGTAAGCATGAAAGGCTAATCTGGTATAATACATGCATAAGCGAAATCTTGAGATTTAGAGGAAACTGGGTCTTCAGTAGTCACAAAAAAAATCAGTTATCTTTTTTATTGCTTTTGCTGTTGTTGATCATGAGGCTTGAACACAGGGCCTGGGTGTTGTCCTTCAGCTTTCCCTCAGGACTAGCACTCTACCACTTTGAGCCACAGCTCCATTTCTGGTTTTCTAGTGGTTAATTGGAGAATAAGAGTCTCACAGACTTTCCTGCCTGGGCTGGATTTGAACTGGGATCCTCAGAACTTAGCCTCCTGAGTAGTTAGGATTACAGGTGTGAGCCACCTGCACAGGGCCTTTTTGTTCTTAAAGACAAAGGCCAATGCAACAGAAGAAAGTTCAAAGTCAGAATCACCAATGTGTACATAGAACTTAATATACAATAATGATGCCATCATAAACAAAAACGAATTCAATACAAGGAACACTATGGTGAAACCCAGTGCTGGTCTGACCCTTAAGATAAAGTTAGGCCCTTTGGAATTGTAATTGATCAGGCAACTATCTCTGTACAACTGAGTCTTTGGTACCTATCATGAATGCCACAATTGGGAACAAGAATACTCGTCCAGGGGCCAGGAGTTGGTGGCTCACTACTGTAGTCGTAGCTACACTGGAGGGGGAGATAGAGATTAAGGTTCAAAGGCAGCTGGGGTGGGGAAAGTCGGTGAGACTCTTATGTCCAATTAATTACAAAAAACTAAGGCCAGAATGTTACTGTGGCTGAAAGTGGTAGAGCAAAAACGCTCAGGGATAGCACCCAGGCCCTATCTTCAAGCTCTAGGACCAACAGACACATAGACACAGATACAGATACAGAAACACACACACACACACACACACACACACACACACACACAAAATATATACCTTGGGATGCAGTTTACAAAAGATGGCACCATTGCATGGTCTTGGAATCAGCATTAGTTGCATTATAGTGGGATCTCACACTCAACAGAAAGCAAAAGCCCTGTATACAGATCCGAACTCAAAGATAGAGCCTCTAGATTAGCCATGGACTCAGGAAGAGATCTTTGTGTGGGATATGTTTAAGTTTCAATCTACATCATTATTAGTTTAGAGTCCACATGGGACATATTCACCTTTCTCCTGAGAGAAGCATGGCCCTGTTGCTTTGAGAATCTGGTCCACCCTGGTTTAGTATCAGACTAGATGATAAAATGATTCTCTGCACTTCCTTCCCATCCTCCAATGTCAGTTAGCATAGTTGATGTCAAGTTTATAGATTGGGTTCTAAAACTTCCTGTTGCTTTGAGATTCTGGTCCACCCTGGCTTAGCATCAGACTAGATGATAAAATGATTCTCTGCACCTCCTTCCCATCCTCCAACATCAGGTAGCATAGTTAATGTCAAGTTCATAGATTGGGCACTAAAACTTCCCTGGTACAAGGTAGGAGGAACTGGGATGGAATGATGTTTCAAACAACATCAAAGCCAGATGAATCCATGGGCATTTGTGCACTCTTGAGACTACAGGTCCTTGTAGCTATGAAACAAAAGTGGGTCTCAGCTTATTATCACCTTAGGTAGCTAAGGGAGGGCCTTGACCATGACATAAGATTCAATTCTCTTTGGGTGTGGTGCAGGAAAGGGTAATAAGCACAAGAGTTGGCTCTGAAATTTGGTGTGAGGATGGTCACATCTAACATTGGGAAGATTCTCCCAAATCCTACCCATGGCCTACCTGCAGTCAGAGCCTCTGGAACATGTTTGGTGCCATGGGAAGATTATCACTCTTCCATTTGAGCTAGCATCATCTGTAGCAGTGGTCTTGGGCCATGAGTCCACTTTAGCATTGGCAGTGGGGGTATTGGTTCTATGCCAGTTGTACTGGACAGGGTTAGCTGTGGGTGACACAACTGGTAAAATTGGTGGCTTTCCTTTCCTCCCTCCCTCCCTCCCTTCCTTCCTTCCATGTGCCAATACTGGGGCTTGAACTCAGTACTTGGGCACAGTACTTTGGCTTTTTTTGTTCAAAGCTAGCACTCTACCACTTGAGCCACAGCTGCACTTCTGGCTTTTTTGTGGTGAATTGGAGATAAGAGTCTCACAGACTTTCCTTTCCTGGGCTGGCTTTGAACTGTGATTCTCAGATCTCAGCATCCTGAGTAGCTAGGATTACAGGCATGAGCCACTGATGCCTAGTTAGTTGCTATGATTTTAACACAGGAGACTGTAGCTGTTCCATTGATAATTTCTCCCAGCAATTGGGCAGAATCTCATAGTTCCCAACCACAGCCCAGTATCTCTAGACAAGTCATCTGGCCAGACATCGGCACCACTTTGTGAGGACTAACTACTCTCTTTAGTTATTACTCTTTGGCTTCAATCTTTACAATATACCAACTGCATTTGGGACAAACTTTAGCTTGAATTGGCATTTAGTACTGGATGAGGAGAACAAACAAAGAGCAGACTCCTAGTAAGCCTAGACATAAGTACAGTATGATGCTGAAATAGTGGAAGTGACTATGGGTTCAGAGAAAGTAATTGGCCTACTTAGTATTTAGGGAAAGGCAGGCATGAAGGTTAGGAAGAGTGAAATCAATATCTGATCCTTCCATGCCCAGATGTTGTTAAGTGGTCAGCCAGCACTGAAAGCTTTCAAGAACCCATGAGATTACATACTAGTGTAAACAAGGTGCACAAACCTGACCAGATAGAAATCAGTATGGAAAATTTTCAGAGAATTTAAAAGCTATTTTGAGGAAGTTTTACACAGTACTTGAATTTCAATAACGAGTTTCAATAAACTACAAAGAAATACTGCAATTCTCTAACAGAATATAATGAAAAAGAGAAGAATAAGAGGATCACAATTCAGGCTGGCCCTGGTATAGAGTGACATTCTATCTGCAAAATAACCAACAGAAGACAGGACTGGCAAATGACAGAAGTGATAATCTGCCAAGTAGGTGCAAGGACCTAAGTTCAAACCCAAGTACCTTAAAAACAAACAACAAAACTAGTAGCCAGGCGCGGGCATCTCATGCCTATAATCCTAGCTACTCAGGAGGCTGAAATCTGAGGATCACAATTCAAAGCCAACCTGGGCAAGAAAAATCTCTGAGACTCTTATCTCCAATAAACCACTTAGAAAACCGGAAGTGGAGCTGGGATTCAAGTAGTAGAGAACTAGTCGAGCAAAAAAGCTCAGGGACAGTGTCCATGCCTGGAGTTCAGTACCAGGACTGGCACAAAAACAAACAAAACAATAAAACTAGAAGAAAAAATTAAATTGCCAATTTAAAGTAATGATAAATGTTTGAGGAGATGGATATGGTTAAATGCTTGATAAGATGGATATGGTAGCTGGGTGCCAGTGGCTCACACCTCTCTGTAATCCTAGCTACTCAGGAGGCTGAGATCTGAGGATCATAGTTCAAGGCCAGCCTGGACAAGAAAGTCTGTGAGACTCTTATCTCCAACTAACCACCAAAAAAGGGGAAGTAGCACTGTGGCTCAAAGTGGTAGAGCACTAGCCTTGAGCTGAAGAGCTCAAGGACAGTGTCCAGGCCCAGAGTTCAAGCCCCACAACTGAAAACAAAAAGATGGATATGGTTATTTTAAACTTTTACAGTGTCTACATGTATTCATACATTACATGGTACCCTATTAGTGGCAGAATTAGGTTTTATCTATCAAGTAAATGTCACTTTTATAGGATTGAGGATCTATATATATGAAAACGAGTAGATAATATCAGTAGATCTATTACCATACTCATTATATGTACATAATTAGCCTTATAGCAGGGTGGAATTGCTGTTAGGGAGTTGAGCGAGACCCTCAGGTCACATTGCAAAGTTAAAACTCTGGGTTGCTAACTAAGGTACATTTTCTGACTTCCTTTGAAGCACTATTAACTATAAGCCTTTCAGGTCCACTTTACTCAACCCTGAACCTGAACATAGATGGTTAATAAGGCTTATCAAAATGATTATTCTATTTTTATTAACCTGTATTAAATATATATGGTCATGGATTTCAGTGTAACATTTCCACATATGCTTGCCTTGGAAAAAATCCAATATGTCTCCCTATAGATAAACAGAACATCTGTTTTAGATCCAGACAATGGATTATTACTCAGCAACAGAAAAAGAAGCTAATACACTGCAAAAAAATTATGGAATGCACTTAAATTCAATTACTGAGTAAAAATGTCTATCTGATAAGATTCCATACAGTATGAGTGCAATTGCCTAATATTCTGGAAAAGGCAAAATGAAGGAGACATAAACCAATGAGCATTTGCTAGGGGTTGGGGAAAGGGCTGGATTACCAGAGCATACAGGAATTTAGGGCAATAAAACTGATCTGGTGGGCTGGGCACTGGTGGCTCACGCCTGTAATCCTAGCTACTCAGGAGGCTGAGATCTGAGGATCATGGTTCAAAGCCAGCCCAGGCAGGAAAAGTCCGAGAGACTTATCTCCAATAAACCACTGGAAAACTAGAAGTGGCGATGTGGCTCAAGTGGTAGAGCGCTAGCCTTGAGCTGAAGAGATGAGGGACAGTGCCCAGGCCCAGAGTTCAAGTCCCACAAACGACAAAAACAAAACAAAACAAAATTGATCTTGTGCCAGATGTTGGTGGCTCACACCTTCAATCCTAGCTACTCAGGAGGCTGAGAGCTGAGGATCACAGTTCAAAACCAGGCAGGGGAAAGAAAGTCCATAAGACCATTATCTCTAACCACCAAAAAGCTAGAAGTGGAGCTGTAGCTCAAGCGATAGAGTGCTAGCCTTATGAAAAAAAGCTTATGGACAGTGGCCAGGCCCTGAGGTCAAGTCTCAGGACTGGCATGGAAAAAAAAATAAACCTGATCTCTATGGCACTGCACTGGTAGATCCCTTTCATTATACATTTGTCAAATTCCACAGAATGTGGACATCAAGAGGAATGTGAGTACTTTGAGTGATACAATATACAGATATATGATGTTCTTTTTCCTACAGCCAGGATACGTGAGTGTCAAGATAAAGAAATGGGAATGAGCCGGGCGCTGGTGGCTCACACCTGTAATCCTAGCTACTCAGGAGGCTGAGATCTGAGGATCGCGGTTCAAAGCCAGCCCGGGCAGGAGAGAATGTGAGACTCTTATCTCCAATAAACCACCAGAAAACCAGAAGTGGCGCTGTAGCTCAAGTGGTAGAGCGCTCACCTTGAGCTGAAGAGCTGAGGGACAGCGCCCAGGCCCAGAGTTCAAGCCCCACGGCCGACCAAAAAAAAAAAAAAGAAGAAATGGGAATGGCAGTTGCAGCCCTCACTATTACTCCTGGTGATCCACTAGCAAACTTAGAGTTTCCTTTTCCTGTTGCTTTCTACTCTTATGGCCTACAGGTCTCCAATTGCAGAAATGCTTCCTACTGGGAGACAAGGAACAATGATTCCACTAAGGTGGAAGTTCAAATTGCCAGACAGTCACTTTGTGCTCTTTGGGACTCTGAATCAACAGCCAAGAAAAGGAGTTATTGAGATGGCTGTGGTAATTGATCATGACTACTAAGCGGGTAGAGGGTGGGATGAACTGGACACATCTGCACAGGAGAGGGAAGTTATTTGGAAAATGAGATTCATTAAGACATCTCTTAGTACTATACCATGTCTGTGATTAAGATAGTTGGGAACCAGGCAATGGTGGCTCACACTGTAATCCTAGCTACTCAGGAGGTTGAGATCTGAGGATCTAGGTTCAAAGCCAGCTCAGGCAGAAAGTTCCATGATACTCTTATCTCTAATTAACCACCAGAAAACTGGAAGTGGTTCTGTGGCTCAAAGTGGTAAAGCACTAGCCTTTAACAAAAGAGCCCAAGGACAGCGTTCAGACCCTGAGTTCAAACCCCATGACCGGCAGAAAAAAAAAAAAAGAAAGTCCAATGGAATACTACAATTCACCCCATGAAGACCTTTACATAGCACAGACCCTTAAGGAATAAAGAAATATTTAAGACATTCTTCCAGGTAAGAACTACAACCCTCTGAGGTATTTGATGAATTAAAAGATAATGGAATGCATAATAGAAAAATATAGATGTGTATGTAGATGTAAACATATATGTGACTAGTTATAGAAAAGACTGAATCTTTCATGAGTGTTTCTACTTTAATTTGATCCAGTACATGTGAATTCATATCTTGAAGTCATTTTTTTTCCTGGTCCTGGGGCTTGAACTCAGAGCCTGGACACTCCCTGAGCCTCTCTGTGCTCAAAGTTAGCACTCTACCACTTGAGCCACAGCACCCTCCTGTTTTTTTCTGTTTCTGTGGTACTGAGGAATCAGAACCCAGAGCATGCTAAGCAAGCACTCTATCACTAAGCCACATTCCCAGCCCCTTGAAGTCATTTCTGTGTGTGAGAACATCAGGGTTTTTTTTTTCCTGGTCCTAGGGCTTGAACTCTAGGCCGACGCACTGTCCTTGAGCTTTTGTGCTTAAGGCTAGTGCTCTAACACTAGAATTACAGCTCTACTTTTGGATTTGGGGGGTTAATAGGGAATAAGTGTCTCATAGACTTACCTGCCAGGACTAGTTTTGAACCATAATCCATAGATCTTAGCCCCCTGAGTAACTAGAATTACAGGCATGAGCTACTCGTGCCTGGCACATCAAGAGGGTTTTTTGTTTGTTTGTTTGTTTTTGCCAGTCCTAGGGCTTGAACTCATGGCCTGATCACTGTCCCTGAGCCTCTTTGTGCTCAAGGCTAGTGCTCAACCACTTGAACTACAGTGCCACTTCTGGCTTTTTCAGGCTAGTTTATTGGAGATAAGAGACTCACAGACTTTCCTGCCTGGGCTGGCTTCAAACCATGATCTATCCTCAGATCTCAGCCTCCTGAGTAGCTAGGACTACAGACCTGCACCACCAGCGCCCGACCATCACGATTTTTGCTGTATCATTCCACTGAAAAAGCTGATTTCTCCATTCCTAAAGTTACTTTCACCCCAGCAGAGTTTTTGTTTGTCACAGAGTGTTTTTCAGAGGGTTCTCCAGGAATGAAATTAATACAATCTAATTTTAGGTAAATAACATATCTAGCCACTGGCAAGAGTGGCTCACTTCTATAACCCTAGCTACTCAGGAGGCTGAGATCTGAGGATCATGGTTCAAAGCCAGCCTGGAAAGGGAAGCTTGTGAGACTCTTATCTCCACCAAACATCAAAAAAAGCTGAAAATGGAGCTGTGGCTCATATGATAGAGTGCTAGTCTTGAGCAAAAGAAGCTAAACAACAGTGTCCAGATCCTGAGTTCAAGCCCTAGTACCAGCGCGCGCGCACACACACACACACACACACACACACACACACACACACACACACACACACACACACACACACACACACACACACACACACACACACACGAAAGAAAAGAAAAAAGAAAACAACCAATATCTAAGTTGTCACAGATGATCTGGTTACCTTATAGCTGGCCTGAGATTGCTATTTACAATTAAATCCTTAAGGGGTACCTGGAAGAGAAGGATCAGTGTCATTCCACTGATGGTTGGACAAAAAAGCTGATTTCCCCATCACTAAAGTTACTTTTACCCCAGCACAGTTTTGGTCTGTCACAGAGTGATTTTCAGAGGGTTCTCCAGGAATGAAAATAATATAATCTGTCTAATTTTATGAAAATAACCCATATCTAGCCAGGTGTCAGTGGCTTACTCCTATAATCCTAGCTACTCAGGAGGCTGAGATCTGAGAATTGCAGTTCAAAGCCAGCTGGGACAGGAAGGTCTGTGTGACTCTTTTTTTGGGGGTGGGGGGACAGTCATGGGGCTGAACTCTGGGCCTGGGCGCTGTCCCTCAGCACTTCAGCTCAAGGCAAGCGCTCTACCACTTGAGCCACAGTGCCACTTCTAGTTTTCCCGTAGTTTATTGGAGTTTAGTCTCACAGACTTTTCCTGCCTGGGCTGGCTTTGAACTGTGATCCTCAGATCTCAGCCTCCTGAAGAGCTAGGATTACAGGTGTAAGCCACTGGCACCTAGCTTGTTAGACTCTTATCTCCAATCAAGCACCAGAAAACCAGAAGTGGCTCTGTGGCTCTAAGTGGCAGAGTGCTAGCCTTGAGCAAAACAACTCAGGGATAGTGCCCAGGCCAGAATTCAAGCACCATGACCGGAAAAAAAAGAAAAAAGACTAACTCCTCTGATTGGAAGCTTGTTCTAGTGCAAATTTTTTGGGTCCAATCAGTCTGTTGTTCATGTGAAAATCTTTCAGAAGCAATGATGCATGTGTGACTGCTCGAGGCTATGGTAATGAGATGTCTAGGGGTCTATACATGGGACTGACTCTCAAGACCAAGGTGAGGGAGGCACAGCCTGTATGGGTGGAGGGCCCTTGCTCTGATTGCCTAGCCAGGCTCTTTGTTCTCACCATGGCAACAAAACCTTGTAATTGTGAGATCATTCCATAAGGTCAGTGGGTTCTGGTCAAGGGGTAGCAGAGACTCATAACCACAGAGGGCCAAGGTGATGAACATCCCTTACCAACGCACCAGCCAAATACCAACTGCCAGCCTCACCATCACAAGTTTTCTTGACAGCATTTTGTTTCATCTAAATTCATTTTGAGTGGTAAGTAAAGATTTATAATTTTCTTCCCTGAAGGACCACATATTTCATAGGAGACTGGTCTCAGGATTTTAAGGTATTTTTCCACTGCTGCTTTTCTTGATTTTACAAAAATATGATTACACAAAAAACATTTGCCTTTTCAAATGGCCAGTACTTTGTATTTATTTCACATTGTTCATATGTTTGGCTGGTTTATGTTGTTGTTATTTGAGATAGGATCACACTATATAGCCCAGGCTCGCCCTGAAATCACTTCCTAAGTGCTGGGCTTATAGGTTTCTACCAATATGACTGCTTCTCATAGAGGTGTGTGTGTGTGTGTGTGTGTGTGTGTGCGTGCGTGCGTGCGTGCGTGCGTGCGTGTGTGTGTGTGTGTGTGTGTGTGTTGGTCCCAGCGCTTGAACTCAGGGGCTGGTGCTGTCCATAAACTTTTCTTTTTCTTTCTTTTTTTGTTGGTCATGAGGCTTGAACTCTGGGCCTGTGAACTGTCCCTGAGCTCTTCAGTTCGAGGCCAGCACTCTACCACTTCAGCCACAGCTTGACTTCTGGCTTTTTGGCAGTTAGAGATGAGTGTCTCTTAGATTTGTCTGCCCGGGCTAGTCAGCCTCCTGAGTAGGTAGGATTACAAGCATGAGCCATTGGTGCCCAGCTAACTTATTTTTTTTAATTAAATGATTAAAACTGTTCAATTTGCCCAAGAATTCTCATTCATTACATATATTTGAATTGTTGCATAAAAGTATATTTCCTGCCAGGCACTGACGACTCACGCCTCTAATCCTAGCTACTCAGATGACTGAAATCTGAGGCTCATAGTTCAAAGCCAGGCCAGGCAGGAAAGTCTGTGAGACTTATCTCAAATTAACCACTAGAAAACTGGAAGTGGTGCTGTGGTTCAAAGTAGTAATGTGCTAGGCTTGAGCAAAAAGAGCTCAGGGACAGAGCTCAGGCTTCAAGTTCAAGCCCCACAACAGACACACACACAAAAAGTATATCTACTGTCTCTAATTAACATGTCTTGTCTATTTCCGATTGCTTTAAGACTTTTTCTCTCTATAGATACGTAGATATAAATACATAGTATACAGTAGTGTATTATATATAGTGTACTTTTGATTTTTTCATTTCACATGTTTAAGCTACTTGATTATCATATATGTAGACATATAGATAGTATAGTGGTTAATGTGCTATATAAATAGTATATATAGTATACTTTTACTTTTCTTCATGTTACTTGTTCTTAGGGTTTGTTGAACTTCTTGAATCTGTACATTTGTAACTTTCCTAAAATTGAGGAGGTGAATCCAGGCACCAGTGGCTCACACCTGTAATCCTAGCTACTCAGGACGCTGAGATCTGAGGATCATGGTTCAAAGCCAGCCTGGGTAGGAAAGACTGTGAGACTCTTATCTCCAATTAACCACCTCCAAAAAGCCAGAAGTGGGGCTGTGGCTCAAGTGGAGAGCACTAACCTTGAGCAAAAAATTTAGAGATAGCATGAAGCCCTGAATTCAAGCCCCAGGACCAGCACCAGAAAAAAAGGGGGGGGGGCAGAGGTTGTTGCTATTTCTTTGTGTATTTTGTCTGTTCTCACTTCCTGCTTTCTAGAGGCAAAGATGAGCCAGAAAGCTGGTATTACTCAGTTAAGATACATTCTTGACAGAGCAGAAAAGATGATTACAATATGGTGAAAATTTGTCTCATATAACAAAAATTTCAAGGGGTAGTAGGTGGCAGCCTGGTGAATTGAGAAGTTCAGTGATGCTAGAAAGTAACAAACTCCTTATTTTGGACATGTCTCCTTGCTGAATAGGATTCTCCTCAGCCCAGACCTTCTTAGGTTACACTGGAACCCTATCACAAATAATGAACATTATTCTAAACACCTAGTTCTTACATTACATCTCTACTTAACATATTCTGACTCGCAAATCAGTATTTTCTATTTAAAACACTTCAAGCCAGGCGCCAGTGGCTCTTGCCTGTAATCCTAGCTACTCAGGAGGCTGAGATCTGAGAATTATGGTTTGAACCCAACCCCGGACAGGAAAGTCTGAGATATTCTTCTCTTTGTGTGTGTGTGGGGGGGGCTGAGACAAACCAAAATATTTTTATTAGAAAACTTCATACATATATAAAACTTTATCTCTACTAAACTACCAGAAAAGCTGAAGTTGATCTGTGGCTCAAGCGGTAGAGCACTAGCCTAGAGCAAAAACTTAAAGACAGCACCTAGACTCTGAGTTCAAGCCCCAGCACTAGCACAAAACAAAATAATAGTTCCATGTTGAACTATACAACTTATGTGCAGGGTCGAAAGGGAAAAAATGGGAGAGGGAAGGAAGTGGTGACATTGTTAAAAAAGAAGTATACTCTTTATCTGACTTATGTAACTGTATCCCTTCCGAGCATCACTTTATAATAACAATAAAAATTTTTATAAAAAATTAGTCCAAGAAAAAATATCATTCACTATGGTCTGCACTCAGATTTAATCTTTCTTAGATAAATAGGGATTTGATACGAAAGTTCAGGCTTGATGATTACCCCCTCATTAATGTTTGATATTAAATATGACAGTGGATATCTAAAATTGTGTCCTAGGGGCTGGGAATGTGGCTTAGTGATAGAGTGCTGGTCTAGCATGCATGAAGCCCTGGGTTCGGTTCCTTAGTACCAATAAACAGAAAAGCCAGAAGTGGTGCTGTGGTTCAACTGGTAGAGTGCTAGCCTTGAGCAAAGGAAGCTCAGGGACAGTGCCCAGTCCCTGAGTTCAAGCCCCAGGACTGGCAAAATAAAATAAAATAAAATAACACAGTGTCCTAAATTAGATTTGGTCTGTGGAGTCCAGAAGGAAATTTACATACATACGTATGTATGTATGTATGTATGTATGTATGTATGTATGTATGTATGTATGTATGTATGTATGTATACTGTAAGTACTTTATAGTGTGTTGGGATAATTTTGACAAGAAATTGTAATAAGTGCTTTCTATATCTGCAGGACACAGAAATAACGCAATTCACGGGAAAAAAACCACCAAAGGATTCCAGAGAAAAGATAACTAGAAAGTTGCAGGTAAATAGTAGCCAAATGAAGGAGAGGGAAAACATTCTAGAGGGAGAGGGTGGATGAAGGTGTATAAATTATAGGTTGCCAACGGAAAGGAGCACAAATTGACTGGAACATACAGAATGTTGTTTCAGTATATTGCTAGAAAAATGAGGACATCATGGAATATATACTGGATTAATTTTATGATGATCTTGGGTTGTAAGAACATTTCCTCAAAGTCTCATACTAAATGATTATTTTTGTAGGTAGTAGTATAGCTACAACCTGGATACCAGGTTATATTTAAATGTCCCATCAACTTAGTCTTCTATAATTAGCCAATTCTTCTTTATTGGTGAATGATATAAAGAAGCTATACCTTAGCTGGGTGATAGTGGCTCATGCTTGTAATCCTAGCTACTCAGGAGGGTGAGATTTGAGGGATTATGGTTCAAAGCTATCTTAGGCAGAGAAGCCTGTGAGACTCTTATTTCTAATTAACTTGCAAAAAGCCAGGAGTGGAGATGTAGCTCAAGTGGTAGAGCAGTAGCCTTGTGTGAAACAGCTCAGAGACAATGCCTAGGCCTAGCTTGTAGCTGCAGAATTCCCAAAATACAGCACACTAATTGGAAAACTAGGGAATCTGTGATGTGCAACAGAGCCTGAACAAAGGATGTCACTTTAATAGAGATTTCCCTGTTACTGATAGAATTTCCATTTGGAGTAAGAGAAGGTTTTTATGGGAGTAAGAGACATTTTCCTGAATATAAAAATAAAAAGTGTCCTAGTAATTTCCCTTATGTTATTCCTATTGCTATTGCTATTACTACTACTTCTACTTCTTCTTCTCCTTGTTTTTCTTTTTCTTCTTCTTCTTCCTCCTGCTCCTCCTCCTCCGCCTCGTCCCCCTCTTCCTCTCCCTCTCTCCCTCTTTTTTTTCAGTTTAGCAAATTTGGCCTAAGCAACTTGAAAATCTGGAGAATCAACTTCCTGTACAGACCTTAAGCCCCAAGAAGAATTGCAAGCTAGTACTTAAACTTCATGGATCCCTCACAGGATATTGCTCCAACTTTGAATTTTGGTGCATCCTCCATTTTACCTAAAGAGAAACAACAGGACGTTACAGTAAGCTCTCAGTTACTCTCTTCTAGAACACCCAACCTGGACAACATTCATTTCAACTTTGGTTCTCATAACAACTATTTCACCCCTCTACCAGAGGAGCTACTCCATACACAGTATGGTGATGACACCACTGAACAAGACATGCAATGTGAAAGGTCCTCCCTCCCTGGGAGGAAAAGATTAATTGTAGGCTACATAAGACAGAATGCACTCAATCACCTGGCACCGTATCGAGTTGAAAGGAAAAGAAAAATCTTTTCATCATGTGGTAAAGATCATCATGGATGTAAGGGCCATTTTTGCCATATTGAGAAGCAACATACTTGTAAGAACCCCAATGGCCAGAATTCGACCTCTTGTAGTGTGGTGTTAGAGAGTCTTAGGCGCTTAAAGCTCAGTTCTGATACAGTAGAGGCATGCTTTCCCCAACAAGAGCCGACCATCAAGCATTAAAGAGGGAAGTGCCATCACAAGGTGTAGAAGGCAATGATGGAACTTCCAAGTGGCTCTTCCAACAATACCTGTAATAAAACTAAGGCTGCCCTCATCATTGATAAGTCAATTCCGATGTGTGATTACTGGTATTTCAGCCTGTTATTTTGGTTGTAACATTTGAGAAAAGAAGTAGGGATGGTAAATAGAAGCAGCAAAAGGTCTAGTGTTTTGTCCAAAACAAGCCAAGCCAAGTGCTGATGCCTCACACCTGTAATCCTAGTTACTTAGGAAGCCGAGATCTGAGAATCATGGTTCAAAGCCAGCCCCGGCAGGAAAGTCTGTAAGACTCTTATCTCCATCTAACTACCAGAAAATGGGAAGTAGCACTGTGGCTCAAAGTGATAGAATGCTAGCATTGAGCAAAAGAACTCAGGGACAGCACCAAGGCCTTGAGTTCAAATCCCACAACTGACCAAAATAACCATATATATATATATATATATATATATATATATATATATAAAATCTGTAAAAATATGTATATGTATACTCTGTGTATAATCTGTATATGTGCAAATTTCTAGTGTCTGTTTCTTCCCAGACAATGCATTTTTATTCAAGCTGAATGACCTATCAGAAGGGAAAAAAAATCCAAGGCAAAAACAAAAGCCAATCAATCTCTTGTTACATAACACTAGATGGAGTTGTATGAAGCAACATTCGTGTGTGTGAGATCCCTCCCATGTTGTCTTTTTTGCCTAGAATTGTTTTGGCTATTCTAAGTCTTTTGTTGTTCCATGTGAATTTTTGGACTGTTTTCTGTATTTCAGAAATGTATGTCATTGGGATTTTAATAGGAATGCATTGAATTTGTTTATTAATTTAGGCAGTATAGCCATTTTCACTATATTAAGTCTGCCTATCCAAGAACATGGAAGGTCTTTCCATTTCCTGGTGTCCTCTAATTACTTTCTTTACGTTTTTATAGTTTTCATTAAATAGTTCTTTCATCTCTTTAGTTAAGTTAGTTCCAAAATATTTTATTTTGGGGGTGGGTTATTGTGAATAGGGCTGCTTCCTTTATTTCCCTTTCTGCTTTTGTACACTGTTGGTGTACAGGAAGGCAACTGATTTTTGTGGGTTGATTTTTTTTTTTAGGTCCAGTCATGGGGCCTGAACTCTGGGCCTGGGCTTTGTCTCTCAGCTCTTCAGCTCAAGGCTAGCACTCTACCACTTGAGCCACAGTGCCACTTCCGGCTTTTTTCTGTTTGCTTATGTGGTGCTGAGGAATCGAACCCAGGGCCTCTTGCATGCAAGGCAAGCGCTCTACCACTGAGCCACCTTCCCAGCCCTTGTGGGTTGATTTTTATCCTGCTACATTGGTGAAGTGGTTTATAAGTTCTAAGAGTTTGGGGGTGGAGTTTTTGGGATCATGGAAGTATAGTATCATGTCATCTGCAAAAAGGGATAGTTTAACTTATTCCTTTCCTATGTGGATCCCTTTAATGTCTTTTTCTTGTCTTATTGCTCTAAGGATTCCAGGACTATATTGAAGAGCAGTGGAGACAGTGGGCATCCTTGCCTTGTTCCTGATTTTAGGAGAATTGGTTGTAGTTTTTCCTCATTAAATACAATATTGGCTATTGGTCTGTCATATATGGCTTTTACTTTTTTAAGGAATGTTCTCCAGAGCATGAATGAATGTTGTATCTTATCAAAAGCCTTTTCTGTACCAAAGGAGATAATCGTGTGGTTCTTCACTTTGGATCTGTTGATTTGTTGGATTACATTTATTGATTTATGTATGTTAAATCATCCCTACATCTCTGGGATGAAGCCTACTTGGTTGTAGTGTATGATTTTTTTAAATGTGTTTCCGGATTCTGTTAGCTAGAATTTTGTTTGCATCTGTGTTCATCAAGGAGATGGGTCTGTAGTTCTCGTTTTTGTTGGGTCTTTGCCTGGTTTGGGGATGAGTGTGATATTCGCATTGTAGAATGAGTTTGGGATAGCTCCCTCTTTTTCTATTTCTCTGAAGAGCTTGAGGAGTATGGGTATCAGTTCTTCTTTAAAGGTCTTATAGAATTCCGTTGTGAATGCATCTGGTTCTGGGCTTTTCCTTGTTGGAAGACTTCTGATTGCTTCCTGTATCTCATAAGATATTGGCTTATTTAATTTTTTTTATTTCTTCCTTACTCAGTTTGGGCAACTTGTATATCTCTAAAAAATGTATCCATTTCTGTTAGGTTTTCTTTCTTTAGAGAGTATAACTTTTGAAAATAGTTCTTTATAATTTTTTGGATGTCTTGGGTACTTGTTATGATTTTTTCCCGTGGCATCCCTAATCTTGTTAATTTGAGTTCCTCTCTTCTTTTCTTAATTAATCTTGCCAAAGGTCCGTCAATTTTATTTTTTTAAAAACCAGCTTTTTGTTTTATTAATTTTATTTATAATTTTTCTATTCTCTATCTCATTAATTTCAGCTCTTAATTTGGTTATTTGGCTCCATCTAGTAAGTTTAGGTTCCATTTTTTTCATGTTTTTCTAGCTGTTTTAATTGCAATATGAGATTATTTACTTGGTCTGTATTTTCTTTTTCTTTTTTTTTTTAATTGTATTTTATTTTATTTGAGAACATACTGTACAGAGGGGCTACAATTACATGGGCAGGATAATGCATACATTTCTTACCAAGCATTGCAGCCTCCTCCTTTGTTTACCCTTCACTTCCCTTCCCCGCCTCCCCCCTCCCCCCACCCAATTTTACCCCCCTCCCCTCACCCAATTATACCCCCCTCCCCCCCCCACACCGACATTGTAAAGCTGGTTTTGACATGACATTTTGTACTTCTCATTGTTGCAACAGGTCCACCTGAATCCTTAAACGACTTGTTTGTCCCCATCTCCTCCACATGTTATACTGACATCAAATATAGTGAAAGCGGGGGTCTGTCTCTATTTTCTTGATGTGGGCACTGAGGGCAATAAATTTGCCCCTCGGGACTGCTTTTGCTGTGCCCCACAGGTTCCTTTGTGATATGTATTCATTTTCATTGAATTGTAGAGGGTTTTAAATTTCTTCTTTAATTTCTTCTGTTACCCAGGTGTTGCTTAGAAGTGCACTGCTCAATTTCCATGTATTTGAGTAATTTCTATAGTAAGCTGTTATTGAGAACTAGCTTGATTCCACTGTGGTTGGATAGGATACAGGGGATTATGTCAATCTCCTTATATTTGCTTAAGTTTCTTGTATGAACTATGATATGGTCTGTTTTGGAGAAAGTTCCATGAACTGCTAAGAACGTGTACTGTATTGTTTTAGGGTGAAATATTTGGTAGATGTCAGTTAGTTCGGCTTGAAATATGGCCTCACTTAATTCAATAGCTTCTTTGCCAATCCTCTGGTTGGTAGACCTGTCCTTTGGTGAGAGTGGGGTGTTAAAGTCTCCTAGTATTATCGTATTTGGATCTATTTTATTCTGCAAGTTTGAGAGTATTTGCTTAACATATTTGGGTGCTCCAATGTTTGGGGGATATAAGTTGATAATGGTAGTATCCTCTTCTTCGATTGTTCCCTGTATTAATATGTAGTGTCCTTCCTTGTCTTTTTGTATTGATTTTAATGAAAAGTTTATTTTGTCAGATATCAGGATAGCTACACCTGCTTTCTTACTGGGGACATTTGCTTGGTAAATCTTTCTTAACCCTTCACTCTGAGTTTGTTTGTATGTTTGGCTGAGAGGTGGGTCTCCTGAAGGCAACAGATGGATGGGTCTTGTTTTCTGATCCAATCTGCAGTTCTTTTTCTTTTGATTGGTGAATGGAGTCCGTTAGTATTTATGGTTGATATAGAAATATGCATTGTGTTTCCTGTCATTTCCTGTTTTCCCAAGTTTTTCTTCTTTCCTTTCCTCCTGTGCTTACTAAGTTAGACTTCTAGTAGTACCTGTCTGATGAGGATCCCATTTCCTGATTGCTTTATTCAGGTTGTGTTTCCCTTCTTAGCATTCTTTGTAATTCTGGTTTATTGTTTATGAATTCATTTAGTTTTTCTTTACTATTAAACGTTGTAGTTTCTCCATCGAGTGTGAATGCTAGCTTTGCTGGCTTTGTATATCAGTCTGGGCTGGCAATTATTGGTTCTCAGGGCTTGGATTGTATTTTTCCAGGCCTTTCTTGCATCCTATGTGGAGAGATATGCAGTGATTCTGTTTTTTTTCCCCATTGTAGTATATCTCCTTTGTTTTTTGTTGCATGCAAGATGGTTTCTTTGTTATTCACATCTATCATTTTCACTATAATGTGCCTAGAAATGTTTCTCCTGGGATCCTGCTTGTTAGGTATTCTATATGCTTTTGTTATGTAGGTAAGATATTGTCTTTTAAGATGTGAGAAAGTTTCATTGATAATCTTGCTGAATAGGTGTTGCATTCCCTTGCTTTGATATTCCTCACGTTTGTCTGCTCCAGTTATATGAAGGCTAAATTTCTTGGCACTGTCTGCTTGCTCTTGGATTTCCCTTTGGCATAATTTAAGTGATTTTTCCATATCTCTGACTTTTTTTCCAATTGCTGCATTTTGTATTCTGTATCTGACACTCTAAATTCCATTTTGTTCACTCTGGTAATTATGGCTTCCATTGTTGTTTGCATGGAGGAGATTGATTAATTTATGGATTCTATGTTGGTTCTCAGAGTATTAATCTCACCTCTTAGTAAGGTGTGTACTGCCTCTATTTTTGCACGCATCGTCTGTTTTAAATCCTGCATCTCTTTTGATATTTTGTTTCCGTGTTCTTTAATTTTTTTATCTATTTCTCGCTTTAATTCTTGAGTCATTCCCTCCAGCATCTCCTGGATATAGCTTTTGTCTTCCATTCCTTCTTTGCTTCCACTGGGGCTCTCCGCTGGGTGACTGCTGGTTTTGGGGGGTAGCTTGCTAATCTGGGTATTGATAAACCTTTAAATTTTCTCTGTGATTTTCGCATGGGGATTCAGGGATTATTGGAGACTGATCTGAAATATTGTTTTGGCCAATAGGTGGCTGTCTGCTTGGTTGCTGGTTCTGGGTTGGCTGTGAGAGTCTGTACCTGGTCTAGGTTCAGTTGGGGGAGAGGCTGACCTCCAGCTGCTAGGCTGACCCACATAGGGCTCTCGGCTGTCTGCTGTACATCACTGGCAGTTCCCACCTTTAGAAGAACTGAGCAGCCTAGACTGCTCCTGTTTACTCCTGTTTACAGGTACTCTTGGCAAGATAGGGTATGCTGGATGTACTCTCCCAGTTGCTGGATTCTGCTATGAGCTCCTAATTTATTTGTTTTTGTCAGTTGTGGGGCCTGAACTCTGGGCCTGGGCGCTGTCTCTCAGCTCTTCAGCTCAAGGCTAGCACCCTACTGTTTGAGCTGCAGCACCACTTCTGGCTCTTTCTGCTTATGTGGTGAAGAATCAATCTCAGGACCTCATGCATGCAAGGCAAGCACCTCTACCGCTGAGCCACCATGCCAGCCTGAGCTCCTGACTATTATCAGGTGCTGGCAACCTGGGTTGTCCAATTCCCAGCCTGGGATATATGCGTCAGGTTCTGGGGGGGGGGTTGGGCTTCTGGTTCTCTTGCCCTGGACACACAAGTCTTGCTGTCACAGGTGCTATTCCCGGGGGGTGCGGTTCCCTGCTTTTCCCCCTCTGCTGATGTGTATGCTCACCTTCTAACTTTGATTGGGAGGAGTTGGTTGTGTTGCTCAGGCACCTGATCCCCAGGCCTGGTCCTGGCTCCCAGTTCCCTGCCTAAGGCATGCCAGTTGAACCTGTGCTGCTGTGTATCCTGCTTGGGTTACACATCCTGGAGTACACAGTTCAGGTTTCTTCCGCTGTTGGCTGTTGTGACCCATGAGCACTGTTCCTGGCTTGGGCATTTAAGCTCCCTCCAGGGGCGCTCTTGATCCAGCCTGGCCAGCTGGATGTGCTCCACAGGCTGGTGAAGCACTTGAACAGTTCCCAGTTTTAGTGGGACCTGTAGTCCAGGTGTTGGGGCAGGGGTCTGGGTCAAGATCTGGGCCTTCCCATGAGCTCTGGTCTCCCTTAAGGGGGGGATACACTATCCCCTTTGGGGTACTCACCCTGGAGCTAGTTGGGAACTCTCTAGCTGTTGTCTCTGTGCGATGTAGGTTGCTGGTTGTTGCTGTGATCTGCCTTCAGTTGAGATGCTTGTGGGCTGGGCCGGGTGGTGGCTGCTCTGCATCAGTGTTTCTCCTCTGTCTCTGCCTCTGTTGATGATGTCCAGGTCGGCTGCGCTGGCCTCCGGCCAGGGGGTGGAAGAGGGGTCTCATGCAGGTTCTGAGCACTGAGGTTTGTCTCTATTTACGCTCTCTGGATCAGTACCAGTACCTTGAGTGTCTTCTGCATTGGTGTTATGCAGGTGGACCCCTGTAGTTCTGGGGTTCCCCCTGTGGGGCCGTGGGGCCAGTGGCTTTGGTGGGATGGAGCTCCTATGCTTGGTGGGGGAGGGGATCTTTGTGCAGGCTCCCAGCTCAGAGGTTTCTTTGTTAGTCACGATCAGCAGGTCTGACACTGGTACCTCAGGTGTCTTCTGCGTGAGTGATCTGCAGACGACCCCCTATGTCTCTGGGGACTACAGCAGCCCCCTCCAGGCTGGGCTGGGCTGGGTTGGCCAGGACTTGGCACGCAGCCAGCAAGGGTTGGGGAAGGGTCTTTGCATTTTTCCTTTTTGAAATTCTTTCTTTTCTTTCTTTTTTGTTTTTTTCTCTGCCTCCTGTTTTTCTCTGGGTGTTCATCTTTTTGTTGTTGTCAGTCTCTTGGGGAAATTAAGTATTGGAACTCTCTTTTTGGTTGGAGAGAGCGGTGGTGTTTCTCTACTATTCGGTCACCATCTTGGTTCCCTCCCACACACACCTGAATACCTGATCATTCCTCCCCATACCTCCCAACCCCACCCCTCTCCTCAGTTTTCTTAATTTTGTAGGATATGCATTAAATCTTATGACTGTATTCTCCCTCGCTTCTTTTCTTTGGTCTACCCCTCCCACATCATTCCAATACTTGTTTTCCAGTATTCATTTTGTTGAACTGTGAGTTAGCCTTTTTAAGGAATCACACAATATTTTCAAGATTGTTTCGATCATTGTTTGGATCAATTTTTCAAGATTGTCAAGGGACACTGCACTTGTACATTAGATGTAGAAAAAAGGTGATGGAAAGGGACCACTGAGCACATGTATATCACTATTTGAGTTCCACCATCAGGATGGCATGTGGAACAGCCACTAGATGGACAATTGTTCCATTAGGGACACAGAATATCCTGCCAACATATGAGCATTTCTGCAGTGTGAGTTGAGAGCTCTAGGCCACTAGAATAGTGGCAGGAAGAAGGATCCAAAAGTTTGCTAGTGAGTCACTAGGAGTATCATTGAGGGCCACCACTAGCATTCCCATGATTTCTGCACCTGTGTATCTGACTATGGGAGAAACAGCATCCTATATTGGTCACTGCTTCAGAGTATATACATCTGTCTGGAAAATTTCACTCCTAGAAGTTATTGCCACTTAGATGGCACCTGATGATTCAGGCAATGTCCCCCTTTATAGCAATGTCCCCCAGCAGATTGGTACTTTTGTTATACATGATAAATCTACATAGATACATCATTATCACTCAAAGTACTTAGTTTCCTCTTAGTGTCTACATTCTAATGAAGTTTGACAAATGTACAATGACATAGATCTATCAGTGTAGTATCATACAGACCGGTTTTATTGCCCTAAATTCCTGTGTCCTTTGCCAATTTCCTCTCCCTTTCCCCAAAGCTTACCAAATGCAGATCATTTTATTGTGTCCATAGTTCTACTTTTTCCAGAATATTAGAAAGTTCTATTCATACTGTGAGGAGGCTTTTCAGATAGGTATTTCTTACTTAATAACTAAATTTAACTTATTTTCTAACTCCATGCATTTAATTTCACAGTAAATATACCACCTTTTTATTTGCACCTTTGCAATTCATAAGCTATTATACATGAAAAGCAGCAAGTTCTGCTACTCACCTGTTAATTAGAAAGTGTCATTTCAGCATCTGCTATTTTCTAGAACATCTTCCCAAGACAACAGAATCATAAGACTTGTTAGTGTCCTATTATGGCATTTAAGAGAAATGAAGGCCAGTGGTGGCTCATGCCTGTAATCCTAACTACTCAGAAGGTTTAGCTCCAAAGGTTCCAGATTTAAAGACAGCCTAAACAGAAAAGTCCTAAAGACTCCATTTCCAAATTGACCAGCAAAAAGCTCAGCTCAAGATATAGGTCAAGTGGTAGAGTGTCAACTAAGCAAGCAAGCCAAGTGAGTAGGAGGATCTGAGTTCAAAACCCAGTACCAGTTAAAAAAAAAAAAAAGAAGCATAATGGGGCTTCATCCTCTTTCAGACAAAATTAGCATATGATTTGCATAAAATTGAAATATGGATTTCACAAAGTGACAGGACAATAGAAAAGAGAGAAACAAAAAGGCCATCCAGAGAGAAATAGGAAACCATCTTACAAAATCAACAGTGGAGGGCTTGAACCCACAACTCAAAAGATAAGACAGTCACAACATAAAGAGCTAGGAGAGAATTACTTTCAGAAAGATAATAAATAAATGAGAATAATAAAACATGATCAACACAGTAAAACAGCAGAATAAAGAGAAAGAAAGAGGCAGGACACTGGTGGTTCATGGTTCATGACTACAATCCTAGCTACTTAGGAGTCTGAGATCTGAGAATCATGGTTCAAAGCCAGACTGAGAAGGAAAGTCTGTGAGACTCTTGTCTTCAATTAAGTACCAAAAAAGGCAGAAGTGGAGCTGTGGTTCAAGTGGTATACTAGCCTTGAGCAATAAAGCTCAGGGACAGTGCCCTTATTAATGGCTAGGTCACCCAGATAAAATCTAGCAAAGCAACTTCATAAACTGCATCATAGATAAAATGGACTTATCACATATCAACAGAATATTCCATCCCACAGATGCAGAATACGTCTAGTGTTACAGGAAAGCAGAGAGTTCGTGTGTCTGATGCTTTGGTTTTTATAGTGAATGATTAGTGAATAATGTGAGAAGAGTTGGTATCTGTTTGAGGAGGGCTATTATACGTAGAGAAGGGTCTGGGGGAAGGTAAGGAATCATGGTGGAAGTGGTCAGTGGTCTGGAGGCTTCCAGAAAGTGGAAGGGTGCAGATTTGGGGGCTTTAGACAGAGACCTGGAAAGACAGGAAGTAGTGTTGAAAGAGAGGGTAAAAAAAAAGGATATCATGGTTGGGCTGTATAGTTTGTTATACCCAGGGCCTGATTCCAGGTGGGGAGACTTAGGAGACCATCCTCTAAGAGTAGAGACTCAGCCTTATCTGACCTCATGGCCTGAGGTTTGCAGTTGAAATCTGAGAGGTGTGGGCTGAGAGGAAGACAGTGAGCATCCTAGGTGAGAACTGCTGTGAAAGCATGATCACAGCGATAATCAGGCAGAAAGTCTGTTACATTCCACTCCCAGAAGTAATATCAGCAATGGATACAGAGCAGAGAAGGACCCCAGGAATGACCCTGTGTTCAACCACCGTGTATACTGACCAAAGGGTCCAGAACCAGCCAATCGTGATCCAGAATTGTCTGTGCATTTTAGGTGCTTGTAGAACTTCCTGGGCTGTTGCTAAGGTTCTGAGGACAGACTAGGAAAAGGCTTTCTAGCAGCTAATGGTTCCATTGGTTCAGCTGTGAAGGTTGTAGGTCCTGTTTTGCTTGACTGGCCCAGCTTTATCCCTATGCAAAATGGGGGAGGAAATGGATTTTTCAACCCACTATTTAGATTTCTCCAGAAAAAAAGAGGTGTTTCAGGAAGCTGCCCCAATTCCTCTTCTTGCTCCAAAAATCTCAGGTAAGGGTTGGGGGCATGGATTAGGTGTTAGAGAGCCTGCCTAACTACCTGGAGCTTAGATTTCGACCCCAGTATCACCAAAGAAAAAAAGAAACCAAAACAAAAATAACCTTGGGAATTTTTTGTTCTCAAGTGAATTTTTCTGTTTTTTTTTTTTTTCTTCATCTACATTGGGTCTGGATCTACAGGCAAGGTGGTAAAGAAGCTGGTAAGCAGTTGCTGCACTCTAGAGGATCAGTGATTAAAATTCACTACAAGTTCATATTTAAGAAAAGTCCCTCTGGGCACTGGTGGCTCATACTTATAATGCTAGCTACTCAGGAGGATGAGATCTGAGGATAGCAGTTCAAAGCCTACCTGGGCAGGAAAGTCTGTGATACTCCAATTAACTACCAGAAAACCAGAAGTGTCACTGTGTATCAAGTGGTAGAATGCTCTCCTTGAGCTGAAGAGCAAAGAGACAGCACCCAGGCCCAGAGTTCAAGCCCCACGACCAAAAAAAAAAAAAAAAAAAACCCACAAAGAAAAGAAAAGTCCCTTTGCTCTCTCAGATTGGCATGCCTCCTCTGCCTCTGCCTAAGAGCTACTTGTATTTCTCCTTGTCTGAATGACTTTGTCATTCTTTCCCCTAGTTGTCTAGGAAAATAAATTATCCTGTTTTTATAGTCACAGGATATATGCTTTTTCATTCATAGACGTCACTCAGTCTCACTATAGGAAATACGGACAACAGGCTCAAGTTCATCATGAAAAATACTCTAGCGGGGTTCCAGTGGCTCATGCCTGTAATCCTAGCTACTCAGGAGGCTGAGATCTAAGACTCTTAGTTAAAAGCTATCCTGGGAAGGAATCTGTGAGATTCTTCTCTTCAATTAACCACCAAAGAAATGAAAGTAGAGCTGTGGTTCAACTGATTAGCCTTGAGATAAGTGTCCTGGCCCTGAATTCAAGCTCCAGGATTAACGCGCGCACGTACACACACACACACACACACACACACAAATTCCAAAGAAATGGAAAGATCTGGAAAAAATTGAAAGGATGCATGTTTCGTCCGTATTTATGGAAGCTAGATCTAGCTTATAAACATAAGTAAATACATTGGGTGCTATGCAAGTGTATACAAATGTATTATGTGGTAGATTCAAAGTAGAACTCAAACAGTGTAATTCCTTAGAAAGGCAATCAAAGTTCAAAAGGAAGTGGGTACTAGAAAGGGTAGGGTGAGAAGGGAAAATGGGGAGAATGAAGGAAGGGGGAATGTAGGGGAGGGATGGGTGAGAAGGTTGGAAGGGTTACATTGATCAAGATGCATTGTATTTATAAAGTGCTTTGTCAAATGGCAACTCCTTTGTACAACTACTTAAAAATAATAATTAAAAAAGAGCCAGGAAACGGTAACTCACACCTGTAATCCTAGCTATGCAGGAGGCTGAAATCTGAGGCTAGTGGTTTGAAGCCAGCCTGAGCAGAAAAGTCTCCCTGAGACTCTTATCTCCAATTAATCACCAGAAATTGAGTTGTAGTTTAAAGTGGTAGAGAGTTGGCTTTGAGCAAAAACGTTCAAGGACAGCACTCAGGCCCTGAGTTTAAGCCCCACAACTGATAAAAAATAAAATTAAAAATGGGGTTTAAACCCCAATACTTAAACAAATCATATAAGGTATAAAATGGTAAAATACCCATAGCCCTAAGAACCCATAATAATTATTCTTACTACTTTGTAATAAATTTTTAGGGATGCTCCATTCATAAAGTTGCATCTTATTTTTAATTGAAATGATACATAGAAACATAATTTTCTGAGTCTATATAGGTATCTTTGGGGTGTTATATGATATTTAGAAACTGCACATTGTGTATTATTTAAAACAAGAAATATCTTATTAAAAACATATTATTGTGGAAAACTCAAAATCCCTTCCACTTAGTGAAACAACAGTGTGTGTGTGTGTGAGAGAGAGAGAGCCAGTCCTTGAGCTTGAACTCATAGCTTGGGTGCTATGCCTGAGTGTTTTAGCTCAAGGCTAGCACTCTGTCACTAGAGCCACAGCTCTAGTTCTGGCTTTTGGTTGTTATTCAGAGGTAAGAATCTCACAGACTTTCCTGCTAGGGCTCCCTTAGAACCCCGTCTCAGATCTCAGCATCTGGAGTAGCTAGGTTTACAGGCATAAACCACCAGTACAGGGCTAACAATGTGTTTTAAACACTAAGGTTCATATTGGGTGGTGATCTCAAGATCTATTTGTATAACCTCAGATTAACATGACTTCCCCTTTTCTAAAAAAATATTGAAAAGCACCTGAATTTTTTTTCTAATTTACCCTTTTCCTAAAGAAAAACAGTTGAAATTATTCTATACCTGATGAGAAGTAGAAATAACCAGTGACTCTCACTGGATAGTAATTATCTTCATTCAGATGGAATGTATTTCAACATTGTTCACCCTCTTACTTTCTTTCATCTCCGTCCCCCACCCATTGTTTCTACTTGCCTCAGACATGCTCACAATTACAAACACATTTTATTGTGGGTTTTACATATACATTTGTCTTTTAGGCCTAGCATTAATTACCATAATGAGAGAAAGCTTGAGTCCTTTGTCCTTCTGAACCTGGCTGATTTCACACAATATGATGGTCTCCAGATCATCAAATTCTCTGCAAATAACATTCTTCTTTATGGCTAAATAGTAATACTTTGTTGTGTGTATATATCATATTTTCTGAAATCATTTATCTGTTGTAGGGCATCTGGGCTGTTTTCATAGCTTAGCTGTTATGAATAGTGGTACAGTGTGCAAGTGCTGCTATTGTATCCTAACTTACATTCCTGTGGATAAATGATCACAAGTGTTATTGGCCTAGCTAGATCCTATGGTTATTCTATTTTTGCTTTCTTGAGGAACTCCATACAAATTTCCATAGTAGTTTCATAAAAGTACATTTCATGTTACATAGTTCACATGTGGGAAGATGGCAACAGTCAGTCACTGAAGGCTGTTGAATAATAGGGGCTAGTTGAGAATTAGGAGAGTGAGAATAAGTGAGGGGAGTCCTTGTAATTAAAGGACTATATAAGCCAGGTGTGGGTGGCTCACACCTGTAATCCTAGCTACTATAGAGGCTGAGATCTGAGAATCATGGTTCAAAGCCAGCCTGGGCAAGAAAGTCTGAGACAAAACTGGAAGTGGCACTGTGGCTCAAAGTGGTAGAGTGCTCACCTTGAGCTGAAGAGCTGAGAGGTAGTGCCCAGGCCCAGAGTTCAAGCCCCATGACCAACAAAAAATAAAGGATTAGATATGCATTTGTGAAATACCTTGGTGATAGCCCTTTGAACATTGAACATGTAATGAAAAATGAAGAAGATGGATCATGCCTGTAATCTTGGCTACTGAAGAGGCTGAATCTGCAGATTGAGGTTCAAAACCAGTCCCAGGACCAGTGTACACACACACACACACACACACACACACACACACACACACACACACACACACACACACACACACACACACACACACACACACACACACACACACACACACACACACACACACACAGAGGCACACAGGCACACACACACACACAAAGATGTTGAGGCTTATAATACTCTTCTTACTAAAAAGGCTGAGATATGAGGATCACAGGTCAAATCCAGTCAGACTAGACTGGATTCTTATCTTCAATTAACCAGCAAAAAGCCAGAGTGGTAAACATAAAGGGAAAAAGCCAATGAAGAGCAAGAGGCCCTAAATTCAAACTAGTATCTGTGCACGGGCGTGTGCAAACACACACACATGCACGCGCACGCACACACACACACACACACACACACAGACATACACACGAATGACAGTATAACAGGTCTTGTCTCAATTCTGGGTAGTAGGAAGTGGATGGTTCAAATGAACCTGAAGGAGAGTTAAAATTGTCAAAATACTTTATATGTATGCCTGTGTGAGCATAAAAGATAGACATTTGGAAGTGGCGCTGTAGCTCAAGTGGTAGAGCGCTCGCCTTGAGCTGAAGAGCTGAGGGACAGCGCCCAGGCCCAGAGTTCAAGCCCCATGACCGACAAAAAAAAAAAAAAAAAAAAAAAAAAAAAAAAAGATAGACATTTCTTGAGATTGATTTGAGAAAGGGGAAGAAAAATGAAGAAGGGTGATTGAGGGGATTTCTCTGATCAAGATACATTGTGTGCATAAATGGACATAATAAAAACCCTATACAGTTAATTTATGCTAATTTTTAAAAAAATAGGTAAATTTGGACAGACTTCTTAGACGTGTATCAAAAGTTTTAGTGTCAATTTGAGAAAGTGCTGTGATAAATCACACACAGAATAGATACTATGACCTATAGACAGGAATTATGATTGTTTGTATTGTGCACACAGCCTTCAGTTCAGACAGGGTCTTGCCCCATCAGACAGGGTCTTGCCAAGTTGCTGTTTGCTTGGAGAGTACATTTTAGCAAGAGGACTTTCCCAAGGCTTCCAGAAAGAGACTCCTAGGCTAGGGCAGAGGCTGACTGTAGAGCTGGAGAAAAGTTGTGCTTTTTAAAATTTTTTATTTTTTTATTTTTGGCTGAAAAAATGCTCAGGTCACCCAGACAAAGCAATGCTGCCATCTATTGGCCAGAGAATCAGGAAGCTCCTGCAGGTGGTAACATTTCAGTCTACCTTACAGTTTTTTCAGCCTGGAGATGAAAGAAAAGGGAGCTATAAAGTCCAGAGAACCACAGAGCTCCAAAAGTCACTTCCCTTCCCCCATCCCTAGGAAGGAAGCCTCCCGTGCTGTCCTGGAAACCACATCAATAGCAACTAATGGGCCAGGTCACATTGGACATTTCTGGCTGAGGTTGGCAGGTGTCTGAGCCCTGAGATTGGCCAGTGCCTTTCCTGGGTGTGATCTACTCCATCCCTTGGACCTCTCCCCCCCTTTAGCCCAGCATGTGGATTTGTTTCTCTAGTGTCACATTCACTACCTTCCTCTGAGGCATCATCCTATGATCACAACTGCAGATCTCAGTGTACTGTATTTCAGGGAAGAATTCAAATGGTGTAACTCACAGCCTAACAAAATGTTAACTCACAGCCTAACAAAATCAATACTAGAAATATGGCACTTGAAAAGTGTGGGAGGGAGGTCAAGGAAGGGGGTAGAAGAATGAAGAGAGGGAAGGGGAAGAATGCAGCCATAATATTCAATGCATATCCTTGGAAAATTGAGGGGGAGGGGTTGGGTTGAGAGGGAAGGGAGAGAATGAAGCATTGTACTTATAAACTGATTTGTTGAATGGTAACCCCCGTGTACAGCTAAAGATAATAAAATATAAACAAAACAAATAACATTGGCTCTTTAAAAAATAAAGTAGTTTCTGATAGAGCTTCATGTTAGAGTGGGCCAAATGGTGGCCCTGTAATCAGGACTGGATTATTCCCCAGTAATTGTGAGAGGGGTAAACTTCAAGCCACTTTTGTAAAGACTTATTCCTATCTGTAGTGCTTTAACAGATTCAGACTTTGTTGTTGTTGTTGTTGTTATAGTTTTGCTTTGTTGGCAATGGAACCAGGTTCTAGGAACATGGTAGGGAGGTGCTGTACCATGAGGCAGACTTCCAGGTCAAGGCCAGCTACATCCTAAATTGTGGTAACCCATTTGGCTTTCCAAACCAGAATGTGACCTCCTCTAGGCTCTACTAGATAGAGTGCTAAAATTCCTGAACCGTGTACTGGTTCAATGTCAGCTTTGCTGGCAGGGTTCTGGCAGCCATTTCAGCTAACTGCTCACTAGAAAACCCTCTCAGATTTTGCCAGTTAGTTGTGGGGGGGGGATCACTTTAACCCTCTGGTGTCCTGTGAATTTTCATTTACATTTCCACAGCATTTTAGTGAGGAGTTAAATCAGGAAATGCCATAAAGTTACTAACAGGACAAGTGAGCTAGAAAGTCCTCTTCATCTTTGTGCCAAAGAATGAAGTTAGGCATGGAAAGGCCAATAGAATTAGTTAAATAAAAAATAAAATCATCTAGTCATATGAAAGCCATAAGCTTATTTCAAAAACGAAGGGTAGGCTGGGCACCTCTAGCTCACGCCTATAATCCTAGCTATTCAGGAGGCTGAGATCTGAGGATCTCGAATCAAAGCCAGCCCCGGCAGGAAAGTCCATGAGACTCTTATCTCCAATTAAGCACCAGAAAACTGGAAGTGGGGTTGTGGCTCAAGTGGTAGAGCACTAACCTTGAGCTGAAGAGCTCAGGGACAGTGCCCAGGCCCAGAGTTCAAGCCCCACCACAAAAAGAAAGAAAGAAAAAAAGAAAAGCAAAGGGCAGCTTCCTATTAGCCTTGCGGGCCTCTTTGGCCTTTGCTATCTCAGGATTTGCAATGGGTGTAGGGCAAGCCCAGGACACAGGCATGGACAGTCACTCAGTTCCCCACATCCCTTAGTGCCCACGAGACTCAGAACAATTGCATGAACTCTCTTGAGGTCCAAAAATTCCTTTCCAGGAGCTTTGAAAAAGAAGTGTCCCGTCAACTGTCAAGCTATCAGTGAAGCATTGCTGCCACCACATCAGAGAGAAAGGTCAAAGGAGATGCTAAAGGTGATAAAGCCAAGGTGAAGGATGAGCCATAGAGGTGATTGCAAATGTTGTCTTCTAGGCCTGCCCCTCTCAAACTAGAATCCAGGCCAAGAAAGGCTCCTGCAAAGAAAGAAGAAAAACTGCCCAAAGTGATAAAGGGAAAAGCAGATGCT
This sequence comes from Dipodomys merriami, assembly GCF_024711535.1. Lineage (NCBI taxonomy): Eukaryota > Metazoa > Chordata > Mammalia > Rodentia > Heteromyidae > Dipodomys > Dipodomys merriami. The sequence goes on from NW_027204492.1 coordinate 83,353,568, forward strand.
GGCAAGGATGGGAACAACCCTGAAAAAAACTGAGATGCCTCCACAAATCCAGTCACAAAACACAAGGCAATGGAGATGTCAAGTGTGTGTGTGTGTGTGTGTGTGTGTGTGTTACAGCTTTCTGCTTTTATTTTGTGTGTGTGTTACAGCTTTCTGCTTTTATTTTGTGTGTGTGTTACAGCTTTCTGCTTTTAGTGTGTGTGTGTGTGTGTGTGTGTGTGTGTGTGTGTGTGTGTGTGTGTGTGTGTGTGTATGTGAAAGTCCTGGGGCTTAAATTCAGGTATTGGGCACTCCCCCTGAGCTTTTGTGCTCAAGGCTAATGGTCCTATCACTTTGAGACACAGCACCATTTCCAGGTTTTGGTAGTTAACCAGAGATAAGAATCTCACAGACTTTCCTGTCCAGGCTGGTTTAGAACCACAATCCTCAAATCTGTTTCCTAGTACCTAGGATTATAGGCATGAGTCACTAGTGCCCAGCAGTTTTCTACTTTTAGTGACTTACTATTTGAAATACTGTTTTTTAAATCAAGTTTTATAAAAAAAAAGTAGAATTTTGGTTATTTTGTTTTTTCTTTTTGTACCTGTCCTGGTGCTCGAACTATGGGCCTGGGTGCTGTCCCTGAGCCTCTTTGTACTCAAGCCTAGTGCTATACCCATTGAGCCACAGTGCCACTTCCAGCTTTTTCTCAGTACTTTATTGGAGATAAGAGTCTCATGGTCTTTCCTGCCTGGGCTAGCATTGAGCTATGATGGATCCTCAGATCTCAGCCTCCTGAGTAGCTGGATTACAAGTGTGAGACACCAGTGCCCAACATTACATATATACATACTTATATATGTGTAGTTATGTATGCATATACTTATTATCTTTAAGTAGTTGGACAAAGTAGTTGCTATTCAATAATAAATATGGCTTAGTGGTAGAGTATTTGCCTAGTAGGCATGAAGCCCTGGGTTCGATTCCTCAGTACCACATAAAAAGAAAAAGCTGGAATTGGTGCTGTGTTTCAAGTAGTAGAGCACTAGCCTTGAGCACAGAGAGGATTAGAGCAGAGCCCAGACCCTGAATTCAAGCCCCATGACTGCCCCATCCCTGCCAAAAAAAAAAAGGCCATGTCCAGAAAAAGTCCTTGAAAGGCATGTGACAAGACTGGAAGGGTATCAGTTTTTTATATATATCAGTAAAATATAATAACTGCTTCTTTTGGGGGGGGGTCCGGTCATGGGCCTGAACTCTGGGTCTGGGAGCTGTCCCTCAGCTCTTCACCTCAAGGGTAGTGCTCTACCACTTGAGCCACAGCGCCACTTCCAGCTTTTTTTTCTGCTTAAGTGGTGCTGAGGAATCAAACCCAGGGCCTCATGCATGCAAGGCAAGCGCTCTACCACTAAGCCACCTTCCCAGCCCCACATAACTGTTTCTAAGTACTAATGAACTGTGTTGTGGGTATGGAAAACCAAGACTACTTCTGGGATGTCAGTATTAATACAAGAGGAATACTATCCTCCTTGTGATTCACATTAAGTAAGGCAAAAGTGTTCATATCTGTCCATGTAGAAAAACTACTTCTGCAAATTAAGGAGGCTAAGATCAGGTGCAGCAAGCTTTGAGGCCACCCAGTGTAAAACCAGTTTTCAAGACCCCTTTTCAATAACTAGCTAGAGGGTGGTAGTTGTTATCTCAGCTATGACAGGAAGCATAAAATTGGAGGACCAAGCCAGGAACTCATGGCTCACACTTGGAATCTTAACTATTCAAGATGCTGAGATCTGAGAATCATAGTCCAAAGTCAGAATGGGCAGGAAGGTCCATGAGATTCTTATCTCCAATTAGCCACCAAATAGCTGACAGTAGAGCTATGACTCATTTAGTAGAGTGCCAGCTTTGAGCAGAAAAAGCTAAGGGACAACATCCAGGCGCTGAGTTCAAGCCTCCCCCCCCACATTGGCAATAATAATAATAATAATAATAATAATAATTGGAGGGCAAAGGAACAGGCCCAGCTCTGCTCAAACTCAAGACCCTATATAAAATCCCCAGGGTAAAAAGAAGAGCTGGAGGCCTGGCTCAATAGTCAACAATGTGCCGAGCTAGCACAAATCTAGGAGGAGAGGGAGGAAAAGAGGGAGGAGGAAGGATAGGAGGAGGAGGAAGAGAAGGAGGAGGATCAGAGTTCCTATGTATTTGTCCAAAAATATTCTTTACTCTAAAGAAGAGCTGATTTTCTAGTATCTATTACTGTGTTTTCCTCCTACATATTTCTGAATTTAATTTTCTTTGAATTATTAGATTCATTTTCTGACAGCAGAGGTTAAAAAACTTAAACTCTTTTATATCTAAATATATGGGTCTTGTCAAGGGCACCTAATACACATTCCAGATTTGTTTGGAAATATCAGCAACAACAATCACACAACAGTGTTAATAATCAGGAGATAAACAAACACTTCTGTATTACTTTAAGTGAGCAATGTCCACTTGTACTGTACTTCCTTCAGCCCCAAGCCCACTCAGACAAAACATGTTCCAGCTTCCACTATTTATTTTGTCAATCTGTCAGTTAACTGATCAAAGGAGTTACACCATAGGAATCTACCTCTGCCTATACCATACTTAAATCCATTTCTTTGTGTATATAGGCATATGGCCCTGTGTCTATTTTTGTAAATGTTTATCATTTAGATCTAATTTTCACATATGAGATAAACTGTAGTGTCCTTTGTGGAGGCTCAGTTTCGCTAGTGTAGTTGGAGTTGGTGGGAAGGTTAAGAAAACATCCACCTGCCTATTTACATTCCTGAACATCTACTGATCATCTTCCCACAAACCCCAAAAGCAGACTATTTCCTAGCCTTATCCTCAGGCAGTAACTAGAGGTAATCTCCACTAAAGACTGGAGGTAAACAGGAGATAGTCTCGTCAATGTCCAGTCTGTGTTCAGCCTAGAATCCCCACAAGTACCAGAAACAACATGCAAAACTATGCAGATTCACTTTTCTACAGTATTATACTTTAAAGATGGAGGGATAATTTACTGCTATAGAAATAACAGAGTTTGGGCTGGGAAGGTAGCTCAGTGGTAGAGCGCTTGCCTTGCATGCCTGAGGCCCTGGGTTTGATTCCTCAGCACCACATAAGCAAAAAAAAAAAGCCGGAAGTGGCGCTGTGGCTCAAGTGGTAGAACGCTAGCCTTGAGCTGAAGAGCTGAGGGACAGCGCCCAGGCCCAGAGTTCAGGCCCCACGACCGGACCTAAAAAAAAAAAAAAGAAATAACAGAGTTTACATCTACAATTTTTTGGAAAGACAAATCAGACAGCAAATGTCTTATTACTTGAATTAATGTCATTTAAGAAACATATTGTAGCTACTCGGCAGACATATCAGGAGGGGATTATGGTTCAAGGCCAGCCTGTGCACAAACTTACTGAGACCCCATCTCAAAATAAAATTGGGCAATGTGGCATGCACCTGCCCTCTCAGATATGTAGGAGGTAGTTAATGGCAGGCTTAGCAAAAACCAATAGAAAATAAAGGAGAATGTGCTAGGGGTAATGTGCCTGTCTTATAAGTGGGACATCCTTAGTCCAAGCCTCAATAATGCCAATAAAACAAATTAAAAACTGAAGGAAAGTGAAGTCAAAGCTGTATAGAAACTAACAACATACTCAATATACTCAAATTATGTTCTTTGTTTTTTTTTTTCCTTGGGTGGGGGCGGTCATGGGGTTTGAACTCAGGGCTTGGCGCTGTCCCTGAGCTTTCTCTGCAAGGCTAGTGCTCTACCACTTTGAGCCACAGTACCAATTTAAGCCATGTTTTCTGGTGGTTATTTGGAGGTAAGAATCTCACGGATTTCCCTACCTAGGCTGGCTTTGAACTCTGATCCTCAAATCTCACCCTCCTGAGTCACTAGGATTACAGGCATCAGCCACCTGCTCTTGGTGAGCATTTTCTTAATGTTGATTATGCCTTCTACCAAAATCTAATGTTTTAGATTCTTTGATAATTTCTGACTTTAATAAATACTTTATGCATTTCAAATACCAGTTTGTAAGAAAATGTCTGAGCTAGTAAAATATATTCTAGTAGCAGCTCTAACAGGTTTTGTAAAATTCTACACAGATCCCTTCACAGCCAAATATATTCTTTCTCTTTTTAATTTTATTTTGGTACCTGGGCACTGTCTCTGAGCTGTTTTTCTTAGCACTTTACCACTTGAGCCATACCTCCACTTCCTGCTTTTTGGTGGCTAATTCAAGATAAGAGTCTCACAGACTTTCCTGCCCAGGTTGGCTTCGAACCGTTAGTCTCAGATCTCAGCTTCCTGAGTAGTTAGGATTACAGGCATGAGCCACTGGATTCCAGCCTTCCTCTATTTGAATAAGAAAATAATAAAAATGATAAGATCATTTTTTTTTTTTTGTCGGTCGTAGGGCTTGAACTCTGGGCTTGGGCACTGTCCCTCAGCTCTTCAGCTCAAGATGAGTGCTCTACACTTGAGTCACAGCGCCACTTCTGGTCTTCTTGGTTTATTGGAGATGAGTCTCATGAACTTTCCTGCCCGGGCTGGCTTTGAACCGTGATCCTCAGATCTCAGCCTCCTGAGTTGCTAGGATTACAGGAGTGAGCCACCGGCGCCTGGCTCGATAATATCATTTTCAATGCTGGTTATTGTATTCACTAGTTTTGTTGGATAGAATGTAAAGATACAGTACTCTGTTTTGCAGGATTTGTCATAGTATATCTGCTGAAATCATATTTGAACATCTGGATTGAAAGTTTGTGTTTACTAAACGCATAAGCAGAGATTGCCTGATCCTTTCTTTCTATAAGGAGACCATAATGCCTGTTCATACATTCTGTCAAATTCTGAATTCTCCGGCTCTTACAAAATACTTGTCCTTTCCCAAATAAAACCTGGAGTGAATGAATGATAAAATTTCAAAGAACATTTTGGTTGCTACTTTCTATGGTTGCTGAAATAAGGGTGCACACAGCTAAGTGATACTCAAGGTAGGCATGAGTAAAATACCTGTTTTGTGCACATTTCCTGTAGAGGTCAGCCTTCACAATGAACATAACATAACATTGTAAGCACTATACCATGGAATCAACTCCAGTCATAGCATATTACACTGTACAAGTTTTGCATTTAGATATCAGTTGATATAATCCAAAGTAAAAAGACAATCAGGTAGCTGGGTTCTGGCGTCTCCAATCTGTAATCCTAGGTACACAGGAGGCTGAGAGCTGTGGATCACGGTTTGAAGCCACCCTGGACAGGAAAGTCCATGGGACTTGTAACTCCAATTAACCACCAAAACAGCAAGAAGTAGAGCTGTGGCTCAAGTGGTAAGTGCTAGTCTTGAGCACAAAAGTTCAGGAATAGCACCCATGCCTTGAGCTCAAGCCCCAGAAGTGGCACTAAAAAAATCTGGTAGTATTTATTGAGTACACAATAAAGTATGTGTTACACATGTGTTTTTCAGATAATCATTAAAGGGCTTCTGAATTGATCAAATCTCTTGATGTTTGAGAATGGCATTACCTTGTATTAATCTAAGCATTTTTTTCTTTACAGAGTGATTTACAAGAAAACTCATCTTTAGACTCATTTCACGAGCCTGGCAAACATGCTTAAAGTCTATGATTAGAAAATCATAGCTTCACATGAACATTTATTAAACCACATAGAAAAATTTGTTATCATCTAATGTAACAAATATTAACAACAGAATCAGTGTAAGAAAATGCAAGTGGTACTTAATAAAGGAGAGGTATAAATCATTAATAAAAGGAAAGTAAATCTGACTACTGAATTAAAACTTTCTCTTCCTAAAGTTAGATAAAAACAGAGTGTCTATTGACTTAGGGTTGGTGACAATGGAAAAAACCCAACAAGGAACATGAACAAAAGGAATGTAAACAAATAATTAATATATTGCATAATTGAAAGGGAATACATTCTTTTTTTACTCTTCCATCACCTCACTCCATCACACTAGTCCTCCCCCTCCACTAACTGCCTCCCTGGTTTATACTCATGTCAGTCTTTCCTTTTTGTAAGTCAAGATTCAAAATATGAAAGAACGTGAGTTTTTTGTCTTTTTCAGCCTGGCTTATTGAACTTTAACATGAAGGTTTCTAGTTTCATTCATTTTCCTGCAAATGACATAGTTTCATTCTACTTTGTAGTTGACTAACACTCCATTGTGTGTGTATGTATGTATGTACATATGTGTCTATAGGTGTGTATATGCATATCACATTTTATCAGTTAATAGTCACCTAGGCTGATTCCATTGTGAATAATACTCAGATAAAATGGATATGCAAGTATCTCTACTGTTAATTCATTTGATTCCTCCAGGCATATACTTAGGACTGTATGGTAGTCTTGCGGTTGGTCTATTTTATTTTTTTAAACAGTATATGAATACAAGGTGTCTGACAACATTGTCACCCATCGCTCCTAACCCATCCCTTCTCTCACTTTTTTTAAAAAATGAGATTAGGTGATTATATAAATTTCACATATTTCATGGTTTGGTGGAATAGTGATACTAAGTTAAAGTCACAAACACATTTTAACCTTCACAAGGCAAATTGTCATTATCATGGTCTATAAAGTTTGTGAATTCTATGAGCTTTGACAATACAATTATTTCTTCCACATCAGGTGATGTTTACCTTTCTTTCCTTTTGCTTAGTGTAAGCTGTTCCCTCTTTCCTTCTCATTCCTCCCTTCCCATTGCTGTCTTTGGTTTGCTTAATTCTTTTTCATCTATGTTCCAGTGCAGCTGATGGGCCCCTTTCTTGTAAGTTGTTCCACTTCCCACTTATTCTGCATCCTCCTCCTAACTTCCCTCCGTTGTGTGCGTATATATACCATGTATATGGTTAAGAACATGGAGTCCTTTAGCAATGATATGCCAAAATGTGTGGGTGTCCTTTGTTTCTAGAGTCCTGTTTACTTTGTCATATCTCCTTGCATTTTGGTTTTAGCATCCACGTATCAGGGTGACCATGTGCCATTTGTCTCTTTGTTCTTGGCTTACCTCATTCAAAATAATTCACTCTAGTTCCATCCATTTCCCTGCAAATGCCATTATTTTGTCTTTTCTAGTTGCTGAACAATATTCCATTGTATATAGACACCACAATTTTTGGATCTATTCATCAGTAGTGGGGCATCTAGGTTTCCATATCTTGGCTATTGTGAACAGTGCTGCAATGAACATGGAGGTGCATGTGTCCTTGTATCCTGGTTCCTGTTAAGGGTAGATGCCTAGGAGTGATATGGCTGGGTCATAGGGAAGGTCTATATTTAGCTTTCTGAGGTACCTCCAGACTGCTTTCCAAAGTGGTTATATTAATATATTCCACCAGCAATGCAGTAGGGTTCGTCTTTCTCTGCATCCCCTCCAGCATTTGTCAGTGGCTGAATTTAGGATGTGGGCCATTCTGACTGAGGTAAGGTGGTATCTCAGTGTTGTTTTTATTTGCATTTCCTTTACAGCCAGGGATGATGAACATTTCCTCATATGTTTCTTTGGCATTTTTATCTCTTCTTCTGAGAAGGCTCTCTTTAGCTACCTTGCCCATTTCATGATTGGTTTGTTAGATTTGTGAGGGGTTCATTTCTTGAGTTCCCTGTATATATTGGATATTAATCACTTGTCTGATATATTGATGTTAAATATGTTTTCCCCAATTAGTTGGCTTTCTTTCTTGTTTGGTTGCTATTTCTTTAGCTGTGCAGAAACTTTATTTTAAGATAGTCCCATTTGTCGAGTCTCTCTCCATTTTGTTGTGACCCTGGGACTCTGTTCAGGAAGTTCCTGCCTGTGCCTATAAGTTCAAGTGTCTCTCCTACTCTGTCCTGCAGTACTTTCAGAGTATCAGGTTTGATGTTAAGGTCTTTAATCCATTTTGAGTTGATGGTAGTGCATGGTGACAGGCTAGGGTCCACTTTTAGTTTTCTGCACTTGGCTGCCCCGTTTTCCCAGCGCCAGTAATTGAAGAGGCTATGATTCTTCTACTGTATATCTTTGGCTCTGACTGTACGCATGTGGTTTTATTTCTGTTCCATTGGTCTTCAGATCTCTTTTTGTGCCAGTATCAAGCTGTCTTGTTATTATGGCTCTATAGTAGAGCTTGAAATCCGGTATCATGGTCCCTCTCGCATTCTTTCTTTTGTCTAGAATTGCTTTGGGTATTCTAAGTCTTTTGTTATTCCATATGAATTTTCAGATTGTTTTCTCTATTTCAGAAAGGTATGTCATTGGGATTTTACTGGGAATTGCATTGAATGTGTTTATCAATTTTGGCAATATGGCCATTTTCATTATATTAATTCTGCCTATCCAGGAATATGAGTGGTCTTTCCATTTCCTGGTATCCTCTATGAGTCCTTTTTTAAGGCTTTTATAGTTTTCATGAAATAGGTCCCTTATATCTTTGGTTAGTTAATTCCTAGATACTTTTTAAAAAAATTTATTTTGAATGGGTTTGTTTCCCTTTCTGCTTGTACATTGTTGGGAATATATGCTTAACAAACCAGGAATGAAGGCACATACATGTAATCAAAGCTAGAATAGTAGTCTGGGGCCAGCCTGGTCCACTCATCTCTCTATATGCAAGCAGCAGTTCTACAGCATAAAGGCAGGCCAGGCTTGAGAGCAGTAGGTCTGACACTCAAGAACAGCATAAACTCATCAAACCTTTAAGACACTCCACCTTAACAGAGAGAACAACAGTGTGTCAAATCTAGCTCCTCTAGGCTAAGGAAAACTGGTTTTGTGTCGCAAGGCTTGAAAGTCCTGAGCTATCTGGTGTTTGACTTCTAGAATGAAATACTGTCACATCACTGAATTCAGATACCAGGTGTCTGTGATCCCATCCAGATGTTCTGGTCTGGTGACAATATATAATAAGCATATTGAGAAGCTGTCCTGAGGTAACTTTTTGAGAACTTACCTACACCCACTTCCAACAAGTTAGCATCCTTGCCCGTACCCATGACCTTAGCTTCCTTCAGTTCACCTCTGTGGTCAGAATACTGCAACTACTTAGAAAGTCACTGGGCCAGTCAAGTGGTGGTGGCTCACACCTATAATCCTAGCTACTCAGGAGGCTGAGATCTGAGGATCATGTTTTAAAGCCAACTTGGGTTAGGAAAAGTCCCTGAGACTCTTTATCTCCAATTAACTACCAAAAAAACTAGAAGTAGAACTGTGGTTCTGGTGGTAGAATACTAGCCTTGAGTAGAAAAGCTCAGGGATGACAATCAGGCCCTGAGTTCAAGCCCCACGGCTAGCACCAAAAAAAAAAATAAAAGTCACTGGGTCTCCTTGTGGAGTTCTTATTGGCAAGACAAAGGAAGCCATTGCTCAAGAATAGATGGGACATGCCCATCACCTTCTGGGATGTGGTGGTCTCTGTCTTTCAAGGCCTCAATGATACCCAGAATGAAATCTAGCTGTAGCTCTCCACCCCTATATTTCATAGCCTGCTTCCTTGGTCCCTGTAGGGACCATAGAAGGGTCTTACTATTGGAAGCATCTTTCCACTGCTTTATCTTAGGAGGTTTCACAGCATTCTATGAAGCTCCTTCCTTCAATCACAAACGTCTTTGGAGAGGGGAGGCAGATAGGACAGGGGTTTGAACCCAGGGCTTGATTTTGGTTAAGAGGACACTCTACTGCAATGGCCACATTGACACCCTTTTTGCTTGTTATTTTATTATTTTATCATTGAATTATCCTACATTGATAATGAGAGGATTTCCTTGTGGCTTTTTTTTGTTTGGTCATGGTGCTTGAACTCCATGCCTGGGAACTGTCCCTAGCCTTTTTTCACTCAAGGCTAGCATTTTACTACTTTGAGCCACAGTGCTACTTCTGGTTTTCTGTTGGCTAACTGGAGATAGGAGTCTCACAGACTTTCCTACTGGGGCTGGCTTCAAACCTTGATCCTTAGATCTCAGCCTCCTGAGTAGCTAGGATTACAAGTGTATGCCACTGGTACTGGGCTTATCATTATGGCATTTCAATATATAGACACAGTGTACCTGGAACACATTAACTCCTCCACTATATTCCCATTCCTCCTCTCTATCCTCCTTACTTTTCAAACAGCTTGTAGTAGGTTTCATTATGATCTGCTTATTTTTAAGGTAATATCTAACTTTTATCCCAGGAATGCCTGGAGCACAATCCACCTATTATAGCTGGAATGAGAGATGTGTACCAAAGTTCCCAGCATTTTTTTTAATTTAGAGAATACTTTATTAGTTTCTGTAATCAAACTCATGTAGATAAGACCTTACATATTTAATACAGTGTGTTTATCCCTGTACAAATGAAAAAATGTTTAATATTTCTAGACCAATATGGCTATTAATTTCTGTACAATGCTAACTCAAGACAGTAAACTGGGATACTTTTTTCCAAAGTTGACAGCACAGCTAAAGTTTCCAAAAATTCAAATTATATATGTGCATGTTTATATTTATATTTATATAAATTTATATAAAGGACCAATAATATCCAGGAGCTAGTGGCACACACCTGTAATCCTAGCTACTTAGGAGGATGAGATTTTAGGATTGCAGTTTAAAACCAGCCCGGGCACGAAAGTCCCTGAGACTCTTGTCTCCAATGAACCACCAGAAAACTGGAAATGGTTCTGTGGCTCAAGTGGTAGAGCATTAGCCTTGAGCTGAAGAGCTAAGGGACAGTGCCCAAGCCCAGAGTTCAAGCCCCAGGACCCACCAAAACAACAACAACCACCACCAATATTAACAGTAAGTTAGTGCCCAGCATTTTCTTTTTTCCCAGCTGATAAAGGTTTATTTTTTAATGTAATTTTATTGTAAAAATGCTGTACAGAGGGGTTACAGTTACATGAGTAAGGCAATGAGTACATTTCTTGTTGAGCATTGTTACCCCTTCCCTTGTTCTCCAACTATTCCTTCCCACCCCCACCTCCCTCATTCCCCACCCCCCAAAGTTGCAAAGTTTCCAATATACTGTCTTATGGGTATCCTTGTTGCAATGGGTCATCCTGTGTCATTGTTTCAGTGTTTTGTTATTCCTTTTCCCCTCCCCATATTAGACAAATGTATATACAAGATACAGGGTACCAAAATCAAGTACAGTGACAACAGGGGATATACCATGGGGGGAAGAACATACAAAAGAAACAAAAAAAATCACATAGTACATTAAAAACAACAAGGAAAGACCTCTTGTGTCCATATCTTAGGGTTTATTTCACTTAGTATCATCTTATATGGTCATATGTAGGTAGTTTTTGAGCTTTACTGCTCATCTGATAAAATTATCCTAGACATATACTAATTATTGCAAATGAGGGAATCTATGGGGCCTATATTTCTTTGGGTCTGGCTTGCTTCACTTACTATGATTTTTTCCAAGTCTTTCCATTTCCTAACAAATGAGGTGGCATCATTCTTTCTGATGGAAGCATAGAATTGCATTGCATATCTGTACCACATTTTCTTGATCCATTCATCTGCCAAGGGTGCTCAGCATTTTCTAAAAAGGTGTTTCAAGAATGTTTTGCTTGAGAAAAGTTTGAACCCAGTTGCATGCCATCTATATTGCCTGAATTTCTAGGATTACAGGCTTGAGTCATCAGGAATCAGTGTATGGCCTACACTCATCTTCTGAAAGCAGAACTTGAGCTGGGGAATAGAAAGGGCTACTGCAAATACCACCTATGCCCAGGGGATACAATGGGCCTGAGACTATGCACAGATCAACAAATAGAAATGTGGATTTAAATCAGGCACTGGTGGCTCCTGCTTGTAATCCTAGCTACTCAGGAGACAGAGATCTGAGGATCATAGTTCGAAGTTAGCCTGGGCAGGAAAGTTTGTAAGACTCTTATCTCCAATTAACTACCAGAAAACCAGAAGTGGAGCTGCAGCTCAAAGTGGTAGAGTGCTAGCCCTGAGCAAAAGAGCTCATGGACAGCACCCATGCTCGACCTACATAAATAAATAAATAAATAAATAAATAAATAAATAAATAAATATGGGCTAAAGAAACAGCAAATTCCCACCCCCACACCCAGAATGTTACCTTACTCTCCAAGGCGCCCACCCTTGCCCCTGAAAAGGGTCTGAGAACTGATGCAACACATTCTGCACCAGGTGACAATGATTCAGACAGAAGACAGAACAACCTATCTCCTTTCTGGGTTATGACAGTGACAAGGGTAATGACTATCCTTGCTATTCCATAAACTGCACATGTTAGGGTCAGATGGCAGGTGGAAGTGAGTTTCTCCCTGGACCTGTGTTTCAACTGGATTTCAACAGAACAGGAACTATCATGTTATAAACCTTTGTCTAATGCCAAACAATCCTATGCTCCTTTCCTCACCTGTCCCCAAACCCAGCATTACCAACATCTGTATGGCAAGGCTACCAGACAAGAGGATTTATTATTATTATTATTATTATTATGAAAATACTGTACAGAGGAGTTACAATTACATAGGCAAGATAATGAGTACATTTCTTATCAAGCATTGTTGCTTCATCCTTTGTTTCCCCTTCCTATCCCTTCCCATATCCCCCCTACCCATATCCCTCCTCCCCCCCCCCCCCCCGCCAAAGTTGTAAAGTTCGTTTTTCAACATAACGACTTGTACATCTCATTGTTGCAATGGGTCCATTGCATATCCCTATGTAAACGATTTGTTTTTGCCCTTCCCCTCTACAAACTGTACCAACATCAAATACAGTGAAAGCAGGGGTTATATCGTGGGGGAGGGACATACAAAGCAACAAAGAAATCATCTTATAAATATGTTAGAAACAATCGCATGAAAGAAAAACATTTGAATACTTATCTTGGGGTTCATTTCACCTAATATCAACATATCTGACCTTTTCTGCTTGTCTCAGACCTATGCTAGTTATTGCAAATAAGGGACAGACAAGAGGATTTTGTCAACCCTGTGGTGGGGAAGCGTCCTTCTTGATGAGCCTTGTAAAAAACTCACCTTCTTGACTCTGAGTCCTGCTTGCTGTGACACCCACTGGAAATGTGAAGTCTGGGGAAATATTTGTCACTTTCTAGGAGGGTAAATGAGCCATAACCCTTTTCTATAGTTCTATAATGGGGAAGAGAACTTCTCAAAAGTTGAAGATTTATATAAATGAGATTTCTTTCAAACAGATATATGTGAATACTATGCTCTGTAACAGGCCTGTAAATTGGTCCTATGTTGAAGTCAGGCAGAGGACACTGTATATATCAGGCAAGGGTAAGCTAAACTGGGAAGAATGAGCAGAAAACAAACCCTCAAAATATCATCTGTCAAACTGTACATACACTGTATATATCACTATATACCAGAAGGTGAGAGGCATTGTGATTTCAGAGAGAGGAAAGGAAGGAAAGGAAAAGATGCTATTTTGATTGTGAGAATGTTGTAGGAAATATGGAGAGGAGCTGAGTAACTTGCAGGTTAAAACAGGAAAGTGATTGGAGGAGACTACCTGAAGGTGACATTTTGACATAAACATGAAGAGGGAAAACAAGTCACCAAGCTAGCTTTCTAGACAGAAGCAACAGCTAGGAGCAAGAATAATCTCAGGCAGAGTCCACCAGGGCCAGTGTAGACACTGCAAGGGTGTCAGGGAAGTTGGAAGAGGGAGCTGAATGGATGTGGAGAATTAAGGTCAGAATCAGGTGGAGAGCCTCTCCTCAGTCTACTAGACAGAGGATACTCATGGATCACAGATGTTGGAGGGAAGTTTGTGTGGAGTCTCAGAGCCCAAAAGAGGAAGAAAGTAGGGAGAGCACAGTGAGCAAACAGGAGGGTGTGGCCAAAGAGCTAGGATTACAAGCAAGTGAGGCTGCCCAACTCACCAGTTAATCTGTGTTCCTGCCTGTAAATCATGGGATGTCTGTGCTACAGCCACATAACCACATGCACAATTAGCGAATCAGGCCTGAATACACTCAATAGTCCTTCTACTAGATGTTTGAGGGGTCTCCTGTGTGTACTGGACACCAGCCAAATGAGAAAGTTTGGTGACTGATCCATAGTGGTCCATTGAGAAGCAGGATAATGAGCCTGATGGACCACCTCTAAGACTGAGCAACATGTAGCACAGAAATTTGTAGCACATTTTATGAGGAGTTGGGGAATTAGTGAGAAAATGAAAGCTATGATCCTCTTCTCCCACGCTACCTGAAGATAATCTGAGTACGAAGACTTCCCTTTCCTACTCCATTCTCTGAAATCATTTCTACTGCATAAAAGACTCTACCCAGGATGGATCACATACCTAGGCAAAGAGGACCTTCAGTTACCAAAGAAGCAAGTTTTAAGTACGCATACTTAGCAAGTGCTAAGTATGACAGGATCAGGAAGATGTGCAGGGATTGTTTATGGCTAGTGGTCTTGTGCTGGACATGCTAGGTGAGGAAAGGGGGGAAGGGGAGCGCTTTAAATTTACACATTGGATAAAGCTGAAGAACAGAAAAGTACACAAAGTAGTGCCAGGTTTCCATCCTACAGCTATGCTGAGGGAAAAAAGTTAAATAAAATCAAACAGTACCTGTTCTAGACTCACTCTAAACCACAGATCACCAGCCCATGCTGGAGCAGGCAGGCGCCATTTGGTAACCTCTCCCGAGTTCACTTGGATCCCCTTGTCACAAACTCTTCTCAAGGCCGCCTCCAGACTCACCCTGGGGAGGTTAAACGCAGCTGGGGCATTATGTTACTGGAGGATAGCCACATCATCATCTCTCCAGAAAGTCGAGCTCTGCCCTGCCACGCAAGCAGGGAAACAGATTGCTACCTCCCATTAAGCTCCCAAGAAAGTTGGAGCAGCAAACCAAAGGAGGCTTCAGTACAATATCCCGCCCAACGAGGCGGGCCCCGCCTTCCCTTAGTGGCCTCCGTAGCCACTGACAATTATCTCCTCTAGGAGGTCTTAACCCTAGCATTCCCAAAGCCGCACCATCCTCAGGACGTGAGCAGAAGAGGCAGCCAATGACAGAGTTGCTGGCCTGAAGGAGAGAAAGCCAGATATAGAGAAAAAGGCGTGAGAGAACGAAAGAGCGAGCCCGCGAGAGCGTGGGAGCCATCAAGAGAATGATTTAGAAAGACGGGTGGGAAAGTGGAGGCGGAGCAAGAGAGGCCTAGACAGAGTGAGAAAGAAAGCAAGAGGCCCAGACAAAAGGAGGGGGGGGGGAGAGGGAAGAGAAGAGTTGCATCGTTAAATAGAGGTGAGTGAGGAAGTGGCGCTGTGGCTCAAGTGGTAGAGTGCTCGCCTTGAGCTGAAGAGCTGAGGGACAGCGCCCAGGCCCAGAGTTCAAGCCCCATGACCGACAAAAAAAAAAAAAAATAGAGGTGAGTGATCCAGGCCCGCCCCCGCTGACCCCGCCTTCCCCGGTGTGATCTCTCTACCTCAGGATGGTTTTAACCCTTGAGTTCCCAAGGATTTCCAGCTCTGTTTGCAAGACTTGAGCAGAGGAGGTAGCACCACAGGAACAAGATGGCCAGACCAGCTCCAGAGCAAAGAAGGCGAGAGAGAGAGAGAGAGAGAGAGAGAGAGAGAGAGAGAGAGAGAGAGAGAGAGAGAGAGAGAGAGAGAGAGAGAGAGAGAGAGAGAGAGAGAGAGAGAGAGAGAGAGAGAGAGAGAGAGAGAGAGAGAGAGAGCATGCATCCCTTCTGTTCTAGATCCAGTGAGATAAAAGTTATCTGTGTAGACACCAAAAATATGCCATGGACCAGATACACTTGGGCAATGTGTGCCATGGTGCATGGCAGGAACTTGGACTCCTTACCCTGGCAATGAAGAAAGTAGGCACAAAAAGGTCAGCAACCACTCCTTGCACAGACGTTCATCATTTGCATGTGGGATTTTGTCATTTCTAAAAAAAATATCATTGAAATATTGAACTGATATTGTTCAGTGAATTCTGTTCCTTTGGCCTGAAATACATTCTTTTCCTAAGCTTCTTTTGTATCATCTGATAAAGGAACTATGTCTATATGTCATGGCTTTACATTTCCCAATTAATGCAATTCTTTAGTGTTCTGGACACCGTATGTATTTACTTGTTTAACTATTTTCTTTCTCCTCACTCACATCGGAACATGAGCTAATGGTAGCAGGTTTTTGAAAGACATGTGGGCAGTACTCCAGGCACTGAGCCCATAGCTTGGTATAAATCAAGGATGATAAATATTTGCTGTATCAGTTACCTGAATCCCAGTACCAGCTCTGGACACATGGGTCTAGCTTCCAGAAATTGCCGGTCTGAACTCTTCCCTACCTCAGCTTCCAAAGAGGGTGAGAGTCTGGAGAAGCTGGTCCCCACATTAGGGGCATGGGCATCTGGACTCAGGCAGACCCAGGCTAGAACTCTTTTCCTTCCTAATCAAAACATTTGAGACTTCCTAATCTCCATGCAGGTAATTCTTCCATTGCAACATGAATTCCATGAGGGACATACTGAAATGTTTACAAATGGCATATATTTCCCTTTACTTCAGTTGATAGATATTTGTGAAGGCCCCATAGAGTGGAACCTATGTGATATTACATGAAATTAAATTATTCTTGCCTCAGTCAGCTTTCAGGCTAGTCTTCATAACTAAATTCCAGGCTAGCTTTCATAATTGAAAGGTTAGAAAAGAGAAAATAATAGCTCTTGAAGATTACAATGGAAACAAAAAATTATAACACATTGAAAGGTTGCATGGGAGCTGTTCATTATGTGATGCCTCTTGGTTTAAATAACCAAGAATTAGAAAAATTGAGATCTCAGAGTACCTGTTGGTGGGGCGAAATAAACGGAGGAGGTTGTATTATATACATAGTATATAAGAGAAAAAATTGAAGAAGTAACCAAGGGAGATAAAGTGATATGAGAAGAAGAAATGGAGTGAGGGAGAGAAAATTATGAGGGACAGGTTAATAAAGGAAGAAGCTGTTAAATTTAGCAGAGGCATGTGTAATACAGTTGAAGTTGACATTAGTCAATATGTCAGCTACTGAACCCTTGATAAAAAATCATCTATCCTGCTGGGCGCCTGTGGCTCACACCTGTAATCCTAGTTACTCAGGAAGCTAACATCTGAGGATCATAGTTCAAAGCCAGCCTGGGCAAAAAAGCCCATGAGACTCTCCTCTTAACCACTAGAAAAACTGAACGTGGAGCTGTGGTTCAAGTAGTAGAGCGATAGCTTTGAGTGGATAAAGATCAGGGATGCCAGGCCCTGAATTCAAGTCTCACAACCGGTACGCTCCCCCCCACAAAATCAGTTGTCCTGTGGGGGCCTACATGAATGGAAGAAGGACTGAATTTTGCAGTGAGAATGGTAATCAAAGTAGAGGTGGATTTTCTGTTTGGAGCTTAAGGGAAATGCAGCAAACCCTTGGAGGTGTACAGGATAAAGAGAAAATTTTGTGGTTTGTGGTTTGTGGTTTGTGTTGTGAAATTAAAACGTTTCTAAAGAATGATTGTGTAAGAATTCTTCAGGCTAGCACCAGAGGGATAATTTGTCTTCCATAGAAGAGAGAAAGACCAGCGCTTGATGGCCTAGCAAATTAGGCTTGTGAGATAAGCACTACTTCATACCTTTAGGAAATAAGCCATCACTTTTGAATTTTCATAGCTGATCTGGCTTTTTTATGGCAAGTAAGTAAACCTGTTGTGATACATACTAAGAGTTAGTTAACCATTCTCGACTTGACAAAAAGCAGGTCCTTGACTTCACCAGTCAGTGGTCAGATTTCCCTACCCTTCATCAACTTTACCTATGCTCCAAAAACAGTCACTGGGTAAACTGATTATAATGATATTCTCTGTTTATGGAAGTCATCACAACCCACTATTCAGAGCATTTCTCAGGGCTACTTGAATTTGTGTTCATAGATGGATAGCCACTCATTCTTGGCTCACAAGAAAACTGTCTTCTCAGCTGGGTGTTGTTGGCTCACACCTGCAATCCTAGCTACTCATGAGGCTGAGATCTGAGGATCTTAGATTGAAGCCAGACTACCAGTAAAGTCCATGAGACTCTTATTTCCAATAACCACCAAAAAAAAGCTGAAAGTGGAGCTGTAGCTCAAGTGGCAGAATGCAAGCCTTAAGCTGAAATCTCAGGGATAGTGCTCAGGCCCTGAGTTCAAATCCTAGGACCACAAAAAAAAAGAAAAGAAAAAGAAAAGAAACTGTCTTTTCAGAAAAAAAAGAAACTGTCTTCTCATTTTCCTTTAGAATTACTTTGCACCAAATTTTTAATTCTTTCAAGGTATGAAAAATGATAAGGAGCTAGGTAATTAATCCACAAAGATATACATGTTTTTGCAGAAATATATTAAACTGCAATAACTTACTCTTTGAGAAAACCATGATAAAATCCTGGTTCTCAAGTGGGATCCTGTTACTTCTTCAAGAGCATAGTAGACATTACAGTACAGGTGCTCCTGCAGTACAGTGAGACTGTGTTGTTTGCATCTCATTGCTTCTGCTTCCTCAATAATTGTGAACACCTGCTTGTGAAGAGCTAATATAAGTAAACAAGAAAGAAGGTTTGGGTGTAAAGGGTGTAGCCATTACCCATTTAATGGGTGTTGGTGGGAGATTAGGGAAGAAGGAATAGTATGAGGAGAGTTGATAGCTCTAGGTAAGGGTGTATTCAGCAGGGCAGTAAGCTTCCAAGAGGCTGAAGGCTGTGGATCTTAGGGTGTTAAAGAGGAAGTTGAAGTGACAGGAAGTGGTGCTTCTGGTGACGAAAGAGGTAAAGGAAAGGACATCATAGATGACAGTGTTCTTCCCTGATGATCAGGGCATGACCTTAGAATGGAAGACATAGGAGGAGTGAAGAACATCTAGGAGGAGGAGGGCTTCCAATAGCTTCATCTCATCCTCATAGGCACTGAAGTCTGCAGTGAAGTTTATTGGTTGTATAATGAGGAAGAAGTCTCTGGTCCTCAATTAGCCTCAATTCTTCATTTATGAAAGGGGATTCATGCCTACTAGGCAGGACTTAGGGGGAAATACACATGACATCACTCATCCAGACCCATGTTGGATTCATCTGCAGTTTGAGATGGTCCAACTGTGAGACCAAGATTAGGGGCTGGCGACACAGTTTAGTGTGACTTGGGAATGTGTTAGTCAATTGTAAAGTGACCTTAGGTGTTTGTGTCTCTCTTTTCTGCCATCAGGGCACTAACTTTCCATCATTGCATTGTTACAGGAGATTTTGTTTTTTAATTTTTTATTGTGAAAATACCATACAGAGGGGTTACACTTACATGGGCAACGTAATGAGTACATTTCTTTTTTTGGGGGGGGGGTCTGGTTGTGGGGCCTGAACTTTGGGCCTGGGCACTGTCCCTCAGCTCTTCAGCTCAAGGCTAGCGCTCTACCACTTGAGCCACAGCTCACTTCTGTCTTTTTTCTTTTTGCTTATGTGGTGCGGAGGAATCGAACCCAAGGCCTCATGCATGCAAGGCAAGTGCCCTACCACTGAGCCACCTTTCCAGCCCATGAGTACATTTCTTATCAAGCATGATTGCCTCCTCCTTTGTTTCCCCTTCCCATCCCTTCCCATCTCCCCCCCCCTCGCCCAGCCAAAGTTGTAAAGTTCGTTTCTCAACATAACGACTTGTACATCTCATTGTTGCAATGGGTCCACCTGTATCCCTATTTAAACAATTTGTTTTTGCCCTTCCCCTCCACAAATTATACCAACATCAAATACAATGAAAGCAGGGGCTATACCGTGGGGGAGGGACATACAAAGCAACAAAGAAATCATCTGATAAATATGTTAGAAACAATCGCAAGAAAGAAAAAAAACATTTGAATACTTCTCTTGGGGTTCATTTCACCTAGCATCAATTTATCTGACCTTTTCTGCTTGACTCAGACATATACTAGCTATTGCAAATAAGGGAAACCATGGGACCTAAGTTTCTTTGGGCCTGGCTTACTTCACTTACTATAATTTTTTTTCCAAATCTTTCCATTTCCTAACAAATGGGGCAATGTCATTCTTTCTGATGGAGGCATAGAATTCCATTGTGTATATATACCACATTTTCTTGATCTATTCAGCTACTGAGGGGCATCTGGGTTGGTTCCATATCTTAGCTATGGTAAATAATGCTGCAATAAACATAGTTGTGCTAGTAGCTTTAGTATGGTCTTGTTTGTGATCATTTGGGTAGGTAATGCCCAAAAGTGGGATTGCTGGTTATAGAGGAGCTCTATATGCAGTCTTTTGAAGAACCTAACAGGAGGTTTTTTTTGTCAGTCGTAGAGCTTGAACTCTGGGCCTGGGTGCTGTCCCTGAGCTCTTCAGTTCAAGGGAAGTGCTCTACCAATTGAGCCACAGCTCCACTTTACAGGAGGGTTAATGAGCTGATAGTTTAATCACCTGGTATAGAGCAAGACTAAGTGCATGCCTGTTTAAGGTCTGGAGGTTGGGCTGTGAATTTGTTTAGGGACCACTTTTTTCTGCTTCTGGCACTTGCTGTTTGCCAGCAAAATGAATGTCAGTACTTTATCATGTCATGTCCTACACTCCCATAGTTTGACAACAATTGTGGAGTTCAGAGAGATATAGAGTGTCCAGGACAGAACTGCCAGCATGTCAACTGATGAGCAAGCTGCTATAGCTCGCTCTAGCTTGTTATGCTGACCTTTCATCAGAGACCCTCTTCACACACTCTGCAAAATTCACTCACCTGGTTGTCAGAACTTTGGATTCAGATTGAATTATACCACTGGCTTCCCTGGTTCTCCACCTTGCATATGGAAGATAGTAGGACCTCTCAGCGTTATGGGTAATAGTAATATGAGCCAATTCCCATAATAAAACGTTTTCCCTCCTATCTATACACAATATGATGAATGCATGTGTATGCACATTTTGTAAACAGGATACATTTTTTACCTCAAGGATTAGCATCTATTTGGTGACAGGATGCATGCATCCCTTCCTGAGAGAAATACCACCACCACCCCCCAATTAAAGGGTGGACCCAAAACATAATCAACCAGAATGGTAAGCAGGAGCTAAGAACTTAGAAAGTGAAACAGCACTAAAAGTAATTAAGAGCAAAAAACACTGAAGTAACACTAAGTCAGACCCACTGACTTTATCATATCAATACCCCTGGTACCAAGGAGCTGTGTGTATCTCTTTCCCTTTGAGAGCACCCACATTCTTTTAGAGTGTGCCCCTGTCTTTCTGCTTGTCTGCTTTTTGTTTGCTTGCCTGCTTGCTTACTTACTCAATAAAGCTCTGCCAAGTTTTCTTACCATGATGACTTGTCTAGACATTCTCATTCCACAACTGAAGTCAAGGAGCCTAAGCAAAGAGTCCCTACTTTTAGAGGAAAACTTTACAAACTTTCACCTGCATCTGGTGACAATCCTAGGAATACTTCCAAGCCCTTCTCCAAAGGGCTTGGAAATCCCTGTTTCTGTGGCTTGCTGGTCCCTTCCTACATGACCATTGTTTTCAACTGGCTCTGTGTATTGACTTCAACTTTCCCTTATGAGGGAAGTCTGATGGCTGCATTTAACAAGGTAGCAACACAGAATTGGACCTCAACAACCAAGCACTCTCAATTAGGTGACACTACTTCCAGTCGGCTGCCAGAAGTCCTGGAGAGAATGAGAAAAGAGATTTATTGACAGAGATTAAGAAGATTCTTATTTCTGAATCTATTTATTTACTTAAAAGATCCCCACATTAAGCAGCCCCTGGAGAGATTGAGAAGAGAGATTTATAGACAGAGATTAAGAAGACTCTTAATTCCCAATCAATTTACTTGCTTAAAAGAACCCCACAAGCCAGGTGCTGGTGGCTCATACCTGTAATCCTAGCTATTCAGGAGGCTGAGATCTGAGGATCTCGGTTCAAAGTCAGCCCGAGCAGGAAAGTCCGTGAAAATCTTATCTCTAATAAACCACCAGAAAACCGGAAGTGGCGCTGTAGCTCAAGTGGTAGAGCGCTAGCCTTGAGCTGAAGAGCTGAGGGACAGCGCTCAGGCCCAGAGTTCAAGCCCCACAACCGATAAAAAAAAAAAAAATCCATATTGCGCCATATACCTATACACCTATAAGAGGTTGGGATCTGAGAAGCATGGTTCAAAGCCACCCTGCAGCAGAGAAGTCTTTGAGACTATTGTCTCCTTTAAACTACCAAAAAAAAAAAAAACCTGACAGTGGAGCTGTGGCTCAAGTGGAAAGCACTAGCCTTGAGCAAAAAAATGTCAGGGACAAAGTCCAGGCCCTAGGACCAGCACAAAACAAGAACAATAAAAACAAAAACACCCCACATGCTGAGCACTGGTGACCCATGCCTATAATCCTAGCTAAGATCTGAGGATGGCCACTTAAAGCCAGCATGAGCAGAAAAATCCATGAGATTTTTTTAAGTCCAATTAACCACCAAAAAGTACAGCTGTTGCTGAAGTGGTGGAGTGCTAGCCTTGAGCACAAAAACTCAGGGGACATTGTCTAGGCCCTGAGTTCCAGCTCCTGGACTAGCATACACACAAAAACACACACAAAAAAAAACAAAAAAACCCCACACATGCTATTGTTGCTGCTGTTTTCTGTATTAGTGCTATAACTCGAGGCTTATGCTCTCATCTTTTTTTTTGCTGGCTAACATTCTACCACTTGCACCTCCAGCTTTTCTTTTTCTGCTTCATTGCCTTGTGTGAATAATGTATACATGTACGTGTCTCCTCCGTTTGTTAGAAAATGCCTTGGGAATTTTTTTTTAATGCATGATAGTTTTTTTTGATCCAGTACCAAATGGATGTTTATAAACTCAAGTATATGCATGAAGTTCAACAAGAAAGAAACAGAAAAAGTAAATTTTATGAATAATACATAACAAAACTAAGAGGCATGACAGATCACTGCAGGAAATACAGGACACATTCAGAAAGCCTAATTTGAGAATAATAGGTATACAAGAGGGCCTGGAGAAGGAAGCCAATTGATTAGGAAGTATATTCAGCAGAATCCTAGCAGAGAGCTTCCCAAATATACAAAAGGACAGGCCCATCCAGATACAAGAAGCTTTTAGAACCCCAAAAAGACCAGAACAGAACAGGTCATCCCACCGCCACATTATAATCTGTACAGGCTCAATAGCCACTAAAGAAAGAATTCTTGAATCAGTCAGGGAGAAGAGAACAATCACATATAAAGGTAAGCCAATCAGAATCACCTCAGACTTCTCAACAGACATCATAAAAGCAAGGATGGCCTGGAAAGAGGTATGCCATGCCCTAAAGTCAAATAATTACCAGCCAAGAATAATCTACCAGCTAACCTCTCATTCATAGCAGAAGGACAAATAAAAACCTTCCACAGCAAGGAAAAACTGAAGCAATATATCTCTACCAACTAGCTCTCCAAAAAATCCTCAAAGACGTTCTACATATAGAAAACCAACAAGAACAGAATATAGGCAACAAAACAGTTCACAAACAGAGAAATAAGTAATCACAACAAGAACAACCAAGGCACAGTTTTCTCCCCAAATATGGATAAAAACGTAGGGGCAGACAGACACCTCTCAGTCCTAACCCTTAACGTTGATGGTCATAACTCTCCAATTAAGCGACATAGATTGTCCAGTTGGATCAAAAAGCAAGATCCTTCTATCTGCTGTCTTCAAGAGACACATCTTGCCCACAAATATAAACATATTCTGAAAGTGAAGGGCTGGAATAAAATATATCAAGCAAACAGCCCTCATAAACAGGCGAGAGTTGCAATCCTAATATCAGATAAAATAGACTTCAAATTAAAATCAATGAGAACTGATAAAGAAGGTCGGTACATACTAATTAAGGGATCTCTCCTTCAGGAGGATATTACAATTCTAAACATCTACTCAGCAAATAACGGAGCACCCAAATTTATCCAAGAAACACTACTTTCCCTCAAATCCTACATAGATCCAAAGACATTAATTGTGGGGGACTTTAATACACCATATCCCCAATAGATAGATCAACTTGGAAAAAACTCAACAGAGAAACCTTAAATGTTAATATCTGCATAGATCAACTAGACTTAACGGACATCTACCCAATATTTCACCCAGCAGCATCAGATTACACCTTCTTCTCAGCAGCACATGGAACATTCTCCAAAATAGACAACATTCTAGGCCACAAAGCAAATCTGTCCAAATTCAGAAACATAGAAATTATATCCTGCATTCTCTCAGACTACAAGGGAATAAAATTAGAATTCAATGCCAAAAGCCACCAAAGTAAGTCCTGTAACACATGGATGCTGAACAACACACTGTTGAATCACCACTGGGTCATGGAAGAGATTAGAAAGGAAATTCAAATGTTCATGATATTCAACAGAAATGATCCCACAAATTACCAGCTCCTCTGGGACACAGCAAAGGCAGTACTCAGAGGCAAGTTTCTAGCTCTGAGTTCCTACATCAACAAATTAGAAAGTTCTGAAGCCAACAATTTAATGAGGCACCTAAAGCTCCTTGAAAAAGAACAAGCTAAACCCCAATCCAGTAAATGGAAACAAATAATTAAAATTAAATCCAAATTAAATGAATTAGAGTCCAAAAAACTATAGAAAGAATTAACAAAACAAAGAGCTGGTTCTTCTCAAAATTAATAAAATTGACAGACCCTTACAAATCTTATGTGGAAAAAAAAGAGAACACACCCAAATAAACAAACTCAGAGATGAGAATGGAAACATCACTACAGAAACAGCCAAGATTCAGAATATAATAAGGGGATACTACTCAAACCTTTATGCTAATAAGTTTGAGAATCTGAAAGATATGGACAAATTTCTAGCAAATATTGACATGCCCAAACTAAACCAAGATGATTTAAAACAACTTAACTCACCCATATCAAGCATCAAAATAGAAGCAGCAATAAAAGACTTCCCACACAAGAAAAGGCAGGACTAGATGGATTTACAGCTGAATTCTACAAAGCCTTCAAAGCAGAACTCACACAAATACTCCTCCATCTCTTTAATGAAATTGAAAGCAAAAATTCACTACCACACTCTTTTTATGAAGCCAGAATAACCCTCATCCCCAAACCAGGCAGGGACTCATCAAAGAAAGAGAACTCTAGACCCATTTCTTTGATGAATATCCACGCAAAACTTCTCAACAAAATCTTGGCCAATCGACTTTATCAACTCATGAAAAGAATCATACATCACAATCAAAAAGGAGTCATTTCAGGGATGCACACCTGATTCAATATACGCAAAACAATATAATTCATCACATCAACAAGAGCAAAGATAAGGGCTGGGAAGTTGGCTCAGTGGTAGAGCGCTTGCCTTGCATGCCTGAGGCCCTGGGTTCGATCCTCAGCACCACATAAGCAAAAAGAAAAAAGCCGGAAGTGGCGCTGTGGCTCACAGTAGTAGAGCGCTAGCCTTGAGCTGAAGAGCTGAGGGACAGCGCCCAGGCCCAGAGTTCAGGCCCCACGACGAGACCAAAATAAAATAAAATAAAATAATAATAATAAATTTAAAAACAAAAACAAAAAACAAGAGCAAAGATAAGAACCACATGGTTATTGCAATAGATGCAGAAAAAGCATTTGACAAGATCAAACACCCCTTCATGATGAAGGCTCTGGAAAAACTAGGAATGCATGGAACATTCCTCAATATAATAAAGGCTGTATATGACAAACCTACAGCCTTCACTATACATAATGTTGAAAAGTTAAAGCCATTTCCTCTAAATTCAGGAACAAAACAAGGGTGTTCACCCTCCCCACTCCTATTCAACCTAGTATTAGAAGGCAGCAGCTACCTCTATGTAGTACAATCTGAATCTAAAGGAGAAATGGAAGGGAAAGGGACAAGAAGTTCTTGCAGCCATGCAGGCAACCATAAGAGAGACAAGCCTTGATTCTGGGCAAGTTTCCTCTGGGGACAAGAGCACCTCACAAGACAGAATGCCCAGAGGCAGAAGGTACCATGATGACCCTGCCCCATCTGTAAAGCAATAAGTGGGAAGACTTGCTGTCCTGAGCTCCTGGCAAAGCTGGGTGCATGGCCTTCAGGAGAGCAGTGACACTGGAGCCCATTTTTCAGCCATGTCATTTTCTCCTGGACCCAGACTCCCAGTAAGAATACAGTAGTAGTAGTGGTAGCACTAGTAATAATGATAACAACAAAAATAATCATTATTGGTCAGTACTTACAGCATTATTTTACCCAACCACTGGACTTCTGGGGAGATCACCACACCTGTCATTCATTTCTGGTAGCTCTTTTATTGGAAACAGATTTTTACATTGTTACAGCTAAAGGTTACTGCTTTTGGCCCCTGAGGAGTATTATTGTTTTCCCTTAATTGAATCCCTGATAGACTCCTCTGTATGTCTTGATCATGAAACACTTGTCTGGGCTCTGAGAGACAATACCTGAACAAATTGCACCTCTGGGATCATTCCCATTTCCCACACACACAAAAAAAGACAGTATCCAATGGAGGCTGGGGACCAGGAGGGCTAATTCCCATCAAAATGGGGATACAACACAGAGATTCTTCACTGATAAGCCCTGAAAATACCCATACCTTGGGCTAAGTAAGAGTGATGGCTGGCTCATGACCTCTGATTAATAAATGAAGTCATCATCCCCTCCATCTCATGGTCCCCAACCCATGTATTATCCTGGCACAAATACTCCCAAATACCACTTATTCTTGTGATAAGATTTTAAAGAGATTAAGGAGAACCTAGGGAAAGTTCAAAGGTCAATTATATATACATATTATTTTAAACATAATGTACAGAAGGGATACAGTTACTTGAGTAAGGTAATGAGTACATTTCCTATCTAGTATTGTTACCCCCTCCTTTGTTTTTCCCCTACTATCCCTTCCATCCCCACCTCCCTAACTCCTTCCACCCTCCCCAAGATGTGAAGTTCATTTTCAACATAGTGTCTTGTACATCTCATTGTTACAGTGGGTCATCCTCTACCCTTATTTCATCATTTTATTTCCTTTCCTCTCCCTAAATTAGAACAATATATATACAAGATGTAGGACACCCGAAACAAATACAGTGAAAACAGGGGTTATACCATGGGGGAAGAACATACAAAAGAAACAAAAAAAATCACATAGGACATTATAAGTACAATAAAAAAAACAGCAAAATAGATAAAACCTTGTGTCCTTACTTACTGTAGATAAGGAAACCCATGGGACCTATGTTTCTTTGGGCCTGGCTGACTTTACTTAAAATAATTTTTTCCAAGTCTTTCCATTTCCTAACATATGGGGCGATGTCATTCTTTCTGATGGAGGCATAGAATTCCATCACACACACACACACACACACACACACACACACACACACACACACACACACACACACACACACACACACACACACACACACACCACATCACATTTTCTTGACTCATTCATCTACTGAGGGGCATCTGGGTTGGTTCCATATCTTAGCTATGGTAAATAATGCTGCAAAAAACATAGCTGTGCTGGTAGCTTTAGTATGTTGTTTGTGATCATTTGGGTAAATGCCCAAAAGTAGGATTGCTGGGTCATAGGGGAGCTCTATGTGGAATCTTTTGAGGAACATCCATACTGCTTTCCAAAGTGGTTGAACAAGTTTACACTCCCACCAACAATGCAAGAGGGTTCCCTTCTGGCCACATCCCCTCCAGCATCTGTTGTTAATAGATTTCTTGATTATAGCCATTTTAACTGGGGTGAGGAGATATCTCAATGTTGTTTTGATTTACATTTCTTTTGTGGCTAGAAAAGTTGAGCATTTCTTCATGTGTCTATTGGCCATTCTTATTTTCTCTTCAGAGAAGTCTCTTTTTAATTCTTTAGCCCACTTATTTATAGGGCAGTTGTTTCTTTGAGGATTTATTGTTGGGGGATTTAAATTTTTGAGTTCTAAGTATATATAAGATATGAGACCCCGTCTATTGTATGGCTAGTGGAGATCTTTTCCCAATCAGTAGGCTTTCTATTGATCCTGCTTGCTATGTCCTTTGCCATGTAGAAGCTCTGCTGTTTCATGCAATCCCATTTGTCCAACTTTCTTTGACTGTTGTGTTTCTGGGTCTTTATTAAGAAAATTTCAGTCTGTGCCAAGGAGTCCTAGAGGTTCTCCTATTCCGTCCTGTAATGTTTTCAAGGTGTCTGCTTTGACTTTGAGGTCTTTGATCCATTTGGAGTTGATTCTGGTGCAGGGTGATATATAAGGATCTAGTTTCAGTTTTCTACAGGTATTTAACGAGTTTTGCCAGCACCATTTACTGAAGAAGCTGTGTTTCTTCCATTCTATTTTTTTTAGCTTTTATTGAAAATTGGGTGTCTATAGGTCTGTGGGTTCACTTCTGGGTTTTCAGTTGTATTCCATTGGTCCTCAGGTCTGTTCTTGTGCCAGTACTAAGCTGTTTTGATTACTATGGCTTTGTAGTAGAGTTTGAAGTTTGGTATTGATATTCCTCCAGCACTGTTCTTTCTGCTGAGGATTGTTCCATGTGAATTTTTGGATTGCTTCTTCTATTTCATTGAAGAATGAGGTTGGGATATTGATAGGTATCACATTGAATTTGTAGATAGCCTTTGGCAGTACTTCCATTTTCACGATGTTAATTCTCCCAATCTAGGAGCATAGGAGGTTTTTCCACTTTCTTAGTTCTGTTTTAATTTCCTTTTTCAGGTTTTTAAGGTTTTCACCATAGAGTTCCTTCACTTCTTTAGTTAACTCCTAAGTATTTTATTTTTTGTGAGCTATTACAAAAGGAGTTGCTTTTCTGATTTCTGCCATGTTCTTCTCCTTATTGGTATACAGAAAAGCTATACTGAGGGTTTATTTTGTTGTATCCTGCTACTTTGCCAAAGTTTCAGATCAGCTCGAGTAACTTGGGAGTGGAGTCCATGGGGTGTTTTAAATACAAGATCATGTCATCTGAAAAGAGGGAGAGTTTTACTTCATCTTTCCCTATTTGGATCCCCTTCATGTTTGTATTTTGTCTTATTGCTCTAGCTAGGCATTCTAATACTAAATTGAAGAGAAGTGGAGAGAGTGGACATCCTTGTCTTGTTCCTGAATTTAGAGGAAATAGCTTTAGTTTTCCAGCATTAAGTATAATGCTGGCTGTTCAAAAGTCAATTTTATATGCTAATGTAAAGCCCAAGTTTCTATCAAGCATGTTTAAAAACTATTGTGCTTTTGGTAAACTGCACTTTCTTTTTTAAAGTACATCCTCTGTATTGTAGCATTTTCTTGTATGTGTGTCTCTCTTGTTCAGGACTTATTAAGTGGTGCCCAGCTCTTTTCTTTATCACACTGCTGTTCCATAAGCCTTCTTGGTGGTGTTTGTACATCTATCTTAAGAAAAAGATAGAAAAATCTAATATTTTCTAACAAATATGAAAGAAGGATCACTAGGGGCTATAGCAGGATACTAATTAACATGCCTCAGATTTTTTTTTCTCTTAAACTGAAAAATCCATACTCTGCTCCTTGTTCTTCTTTACCTCATTTACCACTTCCTCCATATCCACCTTCTCCTCTTTTCCATTCCCCTCCTCCTTGTTGCCTGGGAAACAGGTGGACAAGACCTCACAAGACATAGGCCACTAGCCAGGAGTTCCAGTTGGGGGCTTGTGCCAACATGCCAGTCTCTAAGAGGCTTTCTTCTGTTTCTCTGGCATTGCTTACTTTCAAATAAACTTAAAATCTTCATCCACATTTCCTGTCTCATAATTACTTATTTACTGGGGAAAAGGGAACTTAAGACTACTACAATTTAGAAAAATGTTATAAACTAAAAGCTATATTCATAATATAAAAATAATAAATGAAGTTGCCAGGTGTTTCCTCTGCAGACTTTGTGCCCATGCCCTGTGTTCCCTTTTGTACTTTGTAGCCAAAAGAATGGCTCCTTCCTCAAGCAACTGACAGGACTGAAGCCATAAACTCCTGAGCAATAAAGAATGAATTATTCCTTAACGGGTCAGTCCAGAAAAAACTGTCATGCATCACCTGTGCGCACACATTTGGACACATGCAGGAATGCACGCACGCACACACACACACATACACACACATACACACTCAAAGAATCAATTAACATATGGGCCAATGAGCTGAGCAGTTACTTCTTAAAAGAAGGACAAAGGAACAATCAATAAAGAAATGCTCAGTATCTCAGGCCATACAGGAAACACAAATGGAAATGACATTGAGATTACAACTCAGTCTCCTCAGTCAGAGTAACCATCATCAAAAGCACTAATAACAAATTCTGACAAAGATGCAGGGGGAAAGAACCCCTCATACACTGTTGG
The DNA here is from genome assembly GCF_024711535.1 of Dipodomys merriami. Lineage (NCBI taxonomy): Eukaryota > Metazoa > Chordata > Mammalia > Rodentia > Heteromyidae > Dipodomys > Dipodomys merriami. The sequence continues at coordinate 83,383,985 of NW_027204492.1, forward strand.
AGAGAATGTCACCTTGTACGGCCACTGTGGAAATCAGGGAAGAAGTTGCTCAAAAAGTTAACAAAACTAAAACCTACACTATAATCCAGAACTGCAAAGGAATATGAATCAGGATACCACAGAGACAGGGGAAGAATTAACAATTTTCACAGTAGATAAGGTATGAAATGGCCAAAATACCCTACAATAGATGCCTACATCCAGGACATGTGAGCTACACATGCACTCACGCACGCTGTGCACACACACATGCTGACAGACAAACCAACACGCAGAGACACACCCTGGTCTACTGAGTCATCCCTCACACACCGGATTATGCAGTCATAATGAAATTACGAAGCAGTGCACAGTGGCGTGGGGGGCCCTGTGCAGACCCGCGTGTGGCGCTGGCCTGAGTGCGAGTTTCGCCACTGCGGCCGCTCAGAAACCAAGGCTGTCAGCGCAGCCATGACCAGCAATGACGAATGTTTCAGTTGTGGCCAAGCTGGCCACTGGGCCAGGGAATGCCCTACTGTTGCGAGACGGGGGCGAGGAGGACCGAGGGGCTGGGGCAGAGGGCTCCAGGTTTATCCCGCATCCCTGGTAGACTTCTGCTACCGCTGCGGGGAGTCCGGACACCTTGTCAGGGACTGTGATCTGGAGGAGGACGCCTGCTACAACTGCGGCGCAGGCGGCCACATCGCCAAGGACTGCAAGGAGCCCAAGAGAGAGCGGCAGCAGAGCTGCTACAACTGCGGCAGACTAGGCCACCTGGCTCGAGACTGCCAGCAGGCAGATGACCTCAAGTGCTATTGTTGTGGCCAACCTGGCCATATGCAGAAAGACTGCCACAAGGTGCAGTGTTACAAGTGCGGGGAACACGGACATGTGGCCATCAATTGCAAGAAAGTATTAGAAGTCAGCTGTTACCGCTGTGGTGAGACTGGACATTTCGCCCGGGAATGCACCATTGAGGCTTCGGCCTAATTCTTTTCCAGCATCGCCCCTCCTCATTTCTGCTGATAGTGTATTAATTTCTCTGATACTCTTTGCTGGCCAAAGTTGGCCGGTGGAGGCTACTCCCAGGCTAGTGAGCTTTAATTGCTATGTAAAAGGTGGAAAGGGGGTAGACAAATTAAAAAACAAAAATGATTTTCTGAATTTAACTAGGTCTTGTGTATAATGTTTTGTTATAGGAACCCTTTCTGAGTCTCGGATGAATAGGAATTGTGGGGTGGGAAGAGTGGAGTCAGATCATTAAGCCCATCCTGGTTTTCTTAAATATTTCCACATAAGATGTAAAACCAAATCTAGAAATCTCTATGAACTTCCATTAGTTACTTCAATTTTATCATAACAAAGGCCTTGTGTTGCCTGACCTCAGGAGCTACTAAATAACATCAAGTCTCATCTGTGACAGGCCACTGTGGGATAGACATGTAAGTCACTGTAAATGAAATGAGAAGGACAACATATGTGTTGAAGTGTATTGGAAAGAAATTGGAATAAATACCTAAACTGGTACAGCTTCATTGCAGGACTGCTGCTGAGTATACAAATCATGATGACCAAGATTCAAAACACATATTTTCTTTTTTAAAAATAATTTTTATTGTGATTAAGTGATTACATAAATTTCACAAATTTCACAGTTTTGTGAGATAGTGATACTTAGTTGAAGTCACACATTCTAACCTTCATGAGGCAAAGTTTCATTATCGTGATCTATAATGTTTATGAATTCTAAGAGCTTTGACAATACAACTACTTCTTCCACATCGGGTAGTATGTACATTTCTTTCCTTTTGCTTAGTGTAAGCTGTTCCCTCTCTCCCTCCCTCCCATTGCTGCCCTTGAGCTGCTTAGTTAGTTTTCATCAATGTCCAGTGCAGCTGATGGGCCCTTCTATTGTATGTTTTCTCCTAATTCCCTATAACTCTGTGCCCTCTTCCTAGCTTCCCTCAGATGTGCACATATGTATGCCATATATGTGGTCAACAACATGGGGTCATTTAGCAATGATAGGACAAGATGAGTGGAGGTCCTTTGTTTCTCCAGTCCTGTTTACTTTGTTGTATCTCCTTGCATTCTGTATTTCACATCCACATATCAGGGAGACCATGTGCTCTTTGCCTCTTTGCTCTTGGTTTACCTCATTCAAAGTGGTTTTTTCTACTTCCATCCATTTCTGAGCAAATGACATTATTTTGTGCTTTCTAATGGCTGCATAATATTCCATTGTAGATAGGTACCACAGTTTTTGGATCCACTCATCTGTAGTGGGGCATCTGGGTTGTTTCCATAACTTGGCTATGGGAAAACACACATTTTCAAATACTAAATCTAAAACCCAAAGATAATATTGATCCTCAGAGCTAGCATAATTAGGATTAATTCATTCAGGAATTGCAGAGAAATGCATTTTACAGAAGTGAAGATGTTATTTTTGTATAATATTATCACTTAAATAGCTGGGTTTTATTTGTTCTAATCATTTGTTTTTACATCAGATGGAAAAAGAAACTGAGTCCTAGAAAATACAAAAGTAATTTTAAACTATAGACTGCTTGTGTGGCAAGATGGTGAAACACTTTGGAGGACCCTGAAAGAGAACAGCTGAAGGAATACACCTGCAGGATCAGTCCCATTTCCCACATCAAAGGCACTACCCATAGAAAGGAAGGCTGAGGTTCAGGAGGGTCGAATTCCCACCACAAAGGGGCTAACCCACACAGACTCCTTGCTCAATATTCCTGAAAACACCTCGCCTAAGTTACAAACAAAAAAAGGCCCTGGTAAGGTGAGATTGGATGGAGACCTCAGATTATTACATGAAGCCATTTGCCTGCTTGATCCCATTGTCCAAAATTTATATATTATCCTGGCCCAGATACTCTCAAGTACCAACAATTCCCTTAAAAGATCTTAAATCAATTAAGCAGCACCTAGGGACAGTTCAAAGATTAATTTGGTACACTAATGTAAAGCCCAGCTTTCTATCAGGGATATTTTTTAAAATATTCTGCTCTTGGTAACCTGTACTTGTTTCCAAGTAGAGCCTGTGTTTATTGTTGCAACTTTCTCATATGTGTGTCTGGCTGTCCAGGGTTTTCTGGTGATGCCCAGGTCTTTTCTGTATCACTATGCTGTGGAATAGATGTTTACTTCGTGGTCTTTGTCTTTCTATTTTTAAAAAACGATTATAGAAAAGCTGAGATTTGCACATGGATATAAAGAGCATATAGTAGGCTATCTATTGCCAGGTCTCTTTTCTTACTTTCCTATACTGAGGAATCCATACTCTGCTCCTCTTCCACCTCCAGGAAAACTTTCCTCTGTGTCCTCCTGGAGTGCCTTACAAAAAGGATTTCTGAGAGGCAGAAGCAACCTCAGGGCCTGAAATCATTGAGAAATCTGATGTCTTGAAATCCTAGCATAGCTGAGTGCATGGCCTTCAAGACAGCAGTGAGCTTGCAGCCCATTTTTCAACCATACTCATTTCTCCTGGACCCATACCCCCAAGAAGCCTAAATCATAATAGTAATCATATTATTAATAATAACAATAACAATAGTAATATTAAGGAGCATATTGTATCATTCCTAACAGTCTTATTTCACCCAGCCCTTGGTCTGCTTCTATGGAGATCTCCCCTTCTGTCACTCATTTCTGGTAGCCCTTTTAATAGAAAGAAACTGATTGACCAGAAACAGGTTAAGTTGCTTTTGTTCCCCTCAGCCCACCCCCCACCCCACCCCCCACCCCCACGAGACTTCTCTTAATGGAATCCCTCCCTGTTGGAATCCCTTGTAGGGCCAGATAGTCAAACACTTGGGAGAGCCTAGAGGCAACACATGAAAAATTGCACCTCTGGCATAAGTCCCAATACCTATATTAAATGCAATACCCATTGAAGGCTGAGGTCCAGGAGGGGCTAATTCCTATTCTCAAGGGCTTAAAACACAGATACCTCACTAATTAGCCCATAAAACGTGCCTCTGCAAAGATAAACAAAAGGGAACCCTGAAGAGTAGAGGCTGCATCAGGACCTCTGATTCACAAATGAAGCAATTATCCCCCTCTATCCTACAAAGGGAAATTCAAGATAAAGCCCAGTTCTCTATCACGGATACTCTAAAAATATTCTGCTCTTAGTGACCTTCTGTTGTTTCAAAGTACAGACTGTATTTGTTATTAGCATTTTCTTAGCTGTATTTCTTGTCCGTTCAGGAGTTTCTGGAGATGACAGCTCTCTTTTCTGTAACACACAGTTGTAGTATGTTTTCTTGGTGGTCTTTGTCTTTCTTTTTTTTTTCTTTTTTCTTTTTTTGGGTCCAGTCGTGGGGCCTGAACTCTGGGCCTGGGCGCTGTCCCTCAGCTCTTCAGCTCAAGGCTAGCACTCTACCACTTGAGCCACAGTGCCATTTCTGCCTTTTTTCTTTTTGCTTATGTGGTGCTGAGGAATCGAACCCAGGGCCTCAGGCATGCAAGGCAAGCGCTCTACCACTGAGCCACCTTCCCAGCCCATGGTCTTTGTCTTTCTAACTTGAAACAAAGATGATAGAAAATCTGAGATTCCCTCACAGGCTATAAATGGAGGAATAATCTGGAGTATATAGCAGACTACCAATTTCCAGGCCTCACTTCCACTCTCTTTTACTGAGAAGTCCTTATTCTGCTCCTCCTTCACCTCCCCTTCCTCCTTTCCATTCCCCTCCTCTTTCTTGAATGGGAAATAGGTAGACTAGATCTCATGAAACATGAGGCAGCCCTCACAGCCAGAACTTTCAGTTGGGGGATTGTACAAACTGCCAGTCACTATGAGGCTTTCCTCAGTTTCCCTGGCACCTCTCACATTCTAATAAACTTTGCTTAGGCTTCCACTTATCCTGACTCATAATTCTTTATTAGCTGAATAATAAGGGGCTTACGACGCCTAAAATTTAGAGAAATGTTTTAGAATAAATGGAAATAAAGTGCATAGTTATAATATCAAAATGTAAAATGTGTTTTCAGCTTTTTCCTGTGCAGACATTTGCACATGCCCTGAGTTCTCTTTTATACTCTAGTCAAGGAAATGTCTCCTACTTCAAGCATTTGACAGAACTTGTGGGAACTCTTGGGCAGCAAAGAATGAAATATCCCTCAACGATTCAGGCCAAAGCAAGCACTCTATCACTGAGCCACCTTCTCAGCCCAGAAGTTATTTATTTTTACCAATCCTAGCACTTGAACTATATAGGGCCTGGGCACTGTCCCTGAGCTTTTATGCTGAAGGCTATCATTCTACCAATTGAGCCAGAGTTCACTTTCTGCTTTTTTGTACTTATTTGGAGGTAAGAGTCTCACAGACTTCCCTGCTCAGGCTGGCTTTGAACCCAGATCCTCAGATCTCAGTTTCCGGAGTAACTAGAATTATAGGTGTAAGCCAAGCTGCTGCCAAGAAATTTGACAGATGATTTCATGTATTTCATGCAAGCCCATCTGTGAGCTCATGTAATAATTCAAAGGAAAGACACATTTTGCCAGGCCATCTATTCCCATTTCAATAGTGAAGAATAAGGGAATAGAAGCAAATGATTGTCCAAAAACAAGACGAAAGCCCAGCAGACATTAATACCACCCCATGTCCATTATCCCAGGTGTACTGTAGAAGAATCTAGGTTGCCAAGGGCTGGGAAATCCCTGCCTCTATGCCTTGCTCATCCCTGGCACATGACCACTATCTTGAGCCTGCTCTGCTTGGTGTCTCCAGCTTTCCCTAATGATCAGTTTGTGTTGCTAGCTTCACTATCTTCCTTTGGTCTCAATCTTCCTTTGGTCACATGGCTTCACTGAACATTGCTCCACTAGGAGCTGCTTGCTTAGACTCTGATCTTGTCATGAAGATTTTTTTTTTGGTGGGGGAGAGGTGACAGTCATGGGGCTTGAACTCTGGGCCTGGGCTCTGTCCCTCAGCTCTTCAGCTCAAGGCTAGCGCTCTACCACTTGAGCCACAGCGCCACTTCTGGCTTTTTTCTTTTTTGCTTTTGTGGTGCTGAGGAATCGAACCCAGGGCCTCAGGCATGCAAGGCAAGCGCTCTACCACTGAGCCACCTTCCCAGCCCCTTAGACTCTGATCTTGAATGACACTGCTTGGATTTCCTGACACTGCATTAAAATATTGTTGAAAGTGGTCATGATCCCATAATTATGGTATTCTGCATGCCTGCAGAACCATCATCATATGGCTAACGTTAATGATCCCTGACAACAAGTTATAGCTGTGGTGGCTTGAACACAGCTATCCGTATCAACTGGACATAGAGAAATGACCACTGTGATGATCTTGACTGAGCTGGCCAATGGTGTCTCTTTTCCAAAATGATTCCTGGAAAATCATTAAAACCAATTTGTATTATTGCACTTTGGAATCTTTCAAATGGGGTGACCTTCAGATTTCAGGGATGCACTTGTAACATCTTCCATATGTTTGGATACATATATATAGCTGATTGGTATTGTTTATTTAAAAAAAAAACGGGCTGGGATGTAGCTCAGTGGCAAAGCGCTTGCCTAGCAAGTGCAACGTCCTGGGTTTGATCCCCAGTACCAAAAAAGAAAAGACAAAAAAATACAATTAAAAAGCAAACAAACAAAAAACCAACACGACCGATCTAGCAATTATACACTCCTTGGCACTCTCCTTGCCATTATCCCTCTGTTTATTGCAGCATTATTCACCATAGCTAAGATATGGAACCACCCCAGATGCCCCTCTGTAGATGAATGGATCAAGAAAATGTGATATATATATATATATATGTACATATATATATATACATATATATCTGTGTGTATGTATGTATGTATATTTATATACATACATACGTATATTTATATACATATATAATGGAATTCTTTGCTTCCATTAGAAAGAATGATACTGCTCAATTTGTTAGAAGTGGAAAGACTTGGAAAATTATATTAAGTTATCTGACCTTTTCTGCTTGACTCAGGCATATACTAGTTATTGCAAATAAGGGAAACCATGGGACCTAAGTTTCTTTGGGCCTGGGTTACTTCACTTAATATAATTTTTTCCAAGTCTTTCCATTTCCTAACAAATGGGGCAATGTCATTCTTTCTGATGGAGGCATAGAAATCCATTTTGCTGGGAAGGGATGTGAAGGGTAAACAAAGGAGGAGGCTGCAATGCTTGGTAAGAAATGTACGCATTACCCTGCCCATGTAATTGTAACTCCTCTGTACAGTATGTTCACAAATAAAATAAAATAAAATTTTAAAAAAAGAAATCCATTTTGTATATATACCACATTTTCTTGCTCCATTCATCTACTGAGGGGCATCTGGGTTGGTTCCATATCTTAGCTATGGAAATTAGGCTACAATAAACATAGTCGTGCTGGTAGGAACGGTCAGATAAGTTGATGTTACTGAAAGGAACCCTAAGATATGTATTCAAATGTTTTTTTTTCTTTCAGGTGATTGTTTCTAACACATTTATAAGATTATTTCTTTGTTGCTTTGTCTGTCCCTCCCCCATGGTATAACCCCTGCTTTCACTGTATTTGAGGTTGGTATAATTTGTGAGGGGAAGGGGAAAAACAAATCGTTTAAATAGGGATACAGGTGGATCCATTGCAACAATGAGCCATACAAGTCATTATGTGGAAAAAACGAAATTTATAACTTTGGTGGGGGGGGAGGTAAGGAGGATTGGGTGTGGGGGGGTGAGGGGAAGATGGGAAGGGATGGGAAGGGGAACAAAGGAGGAGGCTACAATGTTTGATAAGAAATGTACTCATTATCTTGCCCATGTAATTGTAACCCCTCTGTACATTATTTTCACGATAAAATAATCATATAAAATTATATTAAGTGAAGTAAGACAGACCCAAGGAAATATAGGTCCCATGTTTTCCCTCATTTGCAATAATTAGTATACTTCTAGGGTAATTTTATCAGATGAGTAGAAAATCTCAAAAGCTATGTACATATGATCATATAAGATGATGCTAAGTGTAATGAACCCCAAGATATAGACACAAGACGTCGTTCTTTGTAATTGTTATTTTTAATGTACTACGTGATTTTTTTATTTGCGTTGTATGTTCTTTCCCCTATTGTATATCCCCTGTTGTCATTGCACTTGATTTTGGTACCCTGTATCTTGTATATACATTTATCTAATTTGGGGAGGGGAAGGGGAATAACAAAATGTTGAAACAATGACACAGGATGACCCATTGCAACAATGATGCTCACAAGGTACTATGTTGGAAATGAACTTTACATCTTGGGGGGAGAGAGGAGTGAGGGAGGTGGGGGAGGGAAGGGATAGCAGGAGAAAAAGGAGGGGGTAACAATGCTCAAGAAGAAGTGTACTCATTACCTTATTCATGTAATTGTAACCCCGCCATACAGCATCTTTACAAGAAAATTTAATTTAAGAAGTGGCACTGTAGCTCAAGTGGTAGAGCGCTCACCTTGAGCTGAAGAGCTAAGCGACAGCGCTCAAGCCCATAGTTCAAGCCCCATGACCCACAAAAAGAAAAAAAAGATAGAAAGACAAACAACCTAGCAATTGTACCCTCCTTGGCACTCTCCTTGGCATTACCCTTTTATGATCTCTTTTCCTATTCAAAGTTTCAAAATCTTTTAACCATATTCTTTTTCCTCCAGATTCTCATTATAAACTTGATGAAAACATGCCAGTAGTGCACTTTCTGTATTTCCAAATGCTTTATTCCCTCCAAATACACTTTACCAGTTAATTTAGTCTACTTTAGAACTCAAAACTGGCTGTGGAATGACCCCATGTACACTGTGTACCTGAAAATTTTGACACAACATAAAATTGGTTATCTCTGATCCAATTCCCAAATGGCAACATCATTTGAATTTGAAACCTCATCAGCATGACCTTTACTATGCATATTTTTCTCAGGATTCCTGTCTGCTGAGCCCAAATCGGGATCATCCACTAAGCTCATGTAAGTACTTTACTCTTTCTCTAGACTGTGCCTCCAAATTCTCCCATCCTCTTCCCACTCCAAGGGCTCCTCTACATCCTCACATATATAACAACATCAGCACCTGTCCCACTCCTTGGTGCCAATTTTACTGTATTCCTTAGCTACCTATTTGTATATCATGGATTTAGGTTAGAAAGCTCATTGTCGTTCTCATGTCAGCACAACACTCTCCTGGTGGCCAGAGTGGTAATATAAGCTTTGAAATCAGGTAGTAAGAGTCCCTCAATATGCTTAACCTTAACTGACTTTGCTAGGTTACTATATTCCCTTTCTTTTCCATGTGTTTTTAAATAAGCTTACTAATTTAAAGCATTACCAGAAAGACAGACTTGGGAAAACATTTTATTAATTTATTTCTTAATTCTCTTTTTTTGTGGGCTGATCCTGGGACTTGAGTTCAGGGCCCTGACACTGTCCCTGAGTTTTTTTTCTCAAGACTACTGCTCTACCACTTGTGCCACCACTCCACTTCCAGCATTCTGGTGGTTATTTGCATTAAAAAAGTCTCTTGAACTTTCCTGCCAGGCCTGCCTTCAAATCATGATCCTCAAATCTCGGCCTCCTGTGTACTAGGATTACAGCAAGGATCCTTCAGTGCTGCCTGAAAATTACCATTAAATACTTGTACAAAGGTTTTTCAGTACAAGACTGAGGAGATGTAGATTAGGATTGCATTGGATCCATACATTGCTGAAGAGAAAGCAACAGATTCATAATATTGAGTCTTGCAGTCTAGTAGTGTGGCATATCCCTCCAATTTCCAGCTATTTTTATGTTTCTCACCTGTGTTTTCTAGGCTTCTGTGTAGGACCTTGCCTATACTTTGGTATAGTTTCACTAAGAATTTTATGGTATTTTTGCTATAAACATAGGTGTTATTATCTCAATTTTCAGGATTTGTTGCTGTCCGACTTTCCCAAGAAAATTACTTAAAGATCCCAATACCACAGAAGCTTTGATTCTGTGGTCTTGGTCTCTGTGTGTGTTTATGTAGGTTTATAGATACACGACAGCTCATGTGCTACCACAGTCAGATTAGAAATTCAGTAGATCTCACCCAGTAACATTGATTATTGCATTCTGATTCTTACTGTATTGAACTCAGGTATATAAGGGGAGAAAGGTAAGATCAAATATGCATGCTGGAAATTATTGCTTGAATGTGTATGAAAACTGATGAGCACAGAACACCATGCACAGGTGGCCTGTGACTGAATGACAGTGAAAGCCACAACAGGAGCAGAAGAATTCCTCAAGAATTGTGGGTACCCAGCACAACCATGTTTATTGCAGCATTATTTACCATAGCTAAGATATGGAACCAACCCAGATGCCCCTCAGTAGATGAAGGGATCAAGAAAATGTGATATATATGTATGTATATATATATATATATATATATATATATATATATATATATATATATATAATAATGGAATTCTATGCCTCCATCAGAAAGAATGACATCGTCCAATTTGTTAGAAAATGGAAAGATGGAAAAAATTATATTAAGTATTTCTTTGTTGCTTTGTATGTCCCTCCCCCACAGTATAACCCCTGCTTACACTGTATTTGATATTGGTATAATTTGTGGAGGGGAAGGGAAAAAATAAATTGTTTAAATAGGGATACAGGTGGACCCGATGTACAATTCGTTATGTGGAAAAACGAACTTTACAACTTTGGTGGGTGGGGAGGAGAATGCGGGGGTGGGGGGGGTATGGGAAGGGATGGGAAGGGGAAACAAAGGAGGAGACAACAATGCTTGATAAGAAATGTACTCATTATCTTGCCCATGTAATTGTACCCCCTCTGTATGGCATTTTTACAATAAAAAAAAGGAACAAGGAAAAAAAATTACGTTACGTGAAGTAAGCCAGACCCAAAGAAACTTAGGTCCCATGGTTTCCCTTATTCGCAATAACTCGTATATGTCTGGTACAAGCAGAAAAGGTCAAAAGCTATGTACATATGACCAGATAAGATGATGTTAAGCGAAATGAACCCCAAGATAGGGACACAAGTGTTTTTTTTCTTGCTATTGTTTCTAAGGTATTTATAATGCACCAAGTGATATTTTTTTTGTTTCTTTGTATGTTCCTCCCCATGGTATAAGCCCTATTTTCACTGTATTTGATGTCAGTGCCCTGCATCTTGTATATACACTTCTCTAGCTTGGGGAGGGGAAGGGAAAAAGAAAATGCTTAAATAGGTATACAGGTTGACCCATTTTAACAAGACACTATGTTGAAAAACGAACTTTACAACTTAGGTGGGGGAGGGGAGGGAGTGTAGTTGTGGAGGTGGGAGGGAAAGGAGGGGAGGGGAAAAACAAAGGAGGAGGTAACAATGCTTGATAAGAAATGTACTCATTACCTTGCTCATGTAACTGTAAACCCTCTGTACAGTATTTTTACAATAAAAAACGTATTAAGAAAAGAATTGTGGGTACCAAAACTAAAGAGCCCTAAGACAGCAGCATGAGTCACATACAAAATGCACACATGAGTACACCCAATCTGTGAGAAGACAAGGTTGGAAATGTCAGTACTGACAGGGTCTGAAAAACCAGCCTCTAATCACAGTTGCTACTCAGCAACTCAGAATTTTACAAGTGGGTTTACCAAGGGTCACAGACCTACACAGAGCTGACCAATGCAAACTTCAATAGGAACTACTGTGTTCATTATGTATAGATCAACAGACAATAAGAAACTCACTGTGAGATTAATCCATTACCTTCCATGCTAGCTAAGAAAAAGGCCTCCAAAGGGTTTGCTTAGTAACTTCTTAATTAGTGATCTCAGAATTCTTTATTACAATACTTTAAAGATGCCTCGTTTTACCTGGGTGCCAGTGGCTCATTCCTATAATCCTAGCTACTCAGCAGGCTGAGACCTGAGGATTGCAGTTCAAAAGCCAGCCTGGGCAGAAAAGTCTGTGAGACTCTTATCTCCAATAAATTACTCAGAAAAAGCTGGAACTGGCACTGTGGCTGAAATGGTAGAGCATTAGCCTTGACCACAAAGAGGCTCAAGATAGTCCCAAGGCCCTGAGTTCAAGACCTAGGACCAGGCCCCTTCCCATGCCCCCCCCATGAGATATAGTTTTACATAATTCAGTAGAGAAATATATGTGCATATATTTAAGTTGCATGCTCTATATACAATTTTTAAACTAATTCACTTTGATCTCAGTTGTTTAAAATGCTGTTTGTGGCAATAACAACAACAAATAAACTACATTGGATTATAAACAGTTTAGAAAATAGTCTTTTGGAAAATCTTCAATGATAAGTAAATCGTGCTATAAATGTATCTACAAATATGAATGGGAACTCAATTTTTCATTCTTCTTGGGAGTTCAGTGTTCTCACACTAACTGGTTCATGTGTGTCACTAAGAGTGTCATAAAATACTTGAAGAAATAATGAATTCTCTCTGCTAAAAATTCCACCACAATGTCTGATTTGCACACAGTAAGTGTCATTTAGACAGGAAGAGGTGCTGTGGTCTCTTGTTCTGTGAGCATCCTGTGGAATCTTCATGGGGCTAAGTGTGCCTGAGGCCATGCATTGCTCTATTCTACCAAGGGACCTCCACCTCCACTGTGTGCTCTTTGGTAAGAGGCAAGTGTGAGAGCTGCATTTACCAAGACAGCAATACAAAATGGAACCTCAATCACCAAGGAGTCTGAGCTACTTACTTGAAAAAAACAAAAACCCACATACTGGGCATTGGTAGGTCATGCCTGTAATCTTAGCTCCTCAGGAGGTTGAGATCTAAGGATGGCCATTTGAAGTCAGCCTGCTCAGGAAACTCCATGAGATTCTTATCTCCATTTAACCATCCCAAATCAGGAAGTATAGCTGGTGCTGAAGTAGTGGAGTGCTAGCCTGGAGCACAAAAGCTCAGGGGCAGTGTCTAGGGCCTCTAGGGCCCAAATTCAACTCCCAGGACCAGCGCAAGAAAAAACAGACCAAAATTAAAAACCAAACCAAAACAAAACCCTAGCACATAGAACATAGGAGCCAGTATAACACCATATACTAGGATTTTTGTTGGCGGTGGTTTTCTTTCTTTCTTTGCTTTCTTGCGTGCGTGCGTGCTTGCTTGCTTGCTTCCTTGCTTGCTTGCTTGCTTCCTTGCTTGCTTGCTTTCTCCTGTACTAGTGCAGCAACCCAAGGCTTGTATTCTCACATAGCTTTGTTGTTCCTGGCTAGCATCTACTGCTTGTGTCACACTTCATTCTGGCATTTTGCTGGTAGGAGATGGAGTCTACAGGACCTTTCTGTAGGGGCAACCTCCTGAGTAGCCTCTAGTGCACGTGTGAGCCATCATGGCCTGCTTCCTAATTCTTTTTCTCCAATGTTTTTCACACTAAACTGTGAGTAACAGAAAAGCAAATACTGAGCATGGAAATCATGCACATAGCTTACTACTTCCATGAATCCAAGTCTATATTACACCGTCTTTGCCAACAAAACTTTACTGATAGAGCAAATCTCTGCCTAGGAAAATAAAAGCTGCAGAAACTCTCTTATGCACTGAAGCAACTTCTTGAAAGACTTACTATTCCTCAACTTAAAGTGTCAAGTGAAATTGTTCAATCACAAGCCCCTTGAATCTCTAGTCTCAAAACTCACACTCTGATCACCAAAGATACAATACCAACACGCTCTCACTCATATTTAGAACCTAAAGTGGTTGACCTTACTCAAGTAGAGGACAGAACAGAGTTATTCAGAGTCTGAACAGTGCAAAGAATGGGAATAAAGGACAGATAACAGGTACCACCCAATCCGTGTGCGTGTAAGGGGCAAAAATCCATTATGCACTGGGGCCCATGTGGCTCATACCTATAATCCTAGCTACTCAGGAGACTGAGATCTGAGGATCACCATTCAAAGCCAGCCCAAACAGGAAAGTCCCTGAGACTCTTCTCTCCAATCAATCACCGAAATGCCATAAATGGTGCTGTGGCTCAATTGGGAGAGGGTAGTCTTGAGCAAATAAAGCTGAAGGAAAACTAGGAGAGAACAAAGAAAAGGATGATGTTGTGCAAGAAGAAATGCACTTATTACCGGATTCATGAAATGGTAACCCGAGTGTATATCAGCATTATAATAACAATAAAAATAAGAATACATAAAAATAAATTTTAAAAACTGAAGCACTGGGGCTAGGCCCCTAGTTGAATTCCCAGGACCAGCACAAATGCATTGTTCCATAACACAGTGTCCTCCTGACTAGGAGTAACAACAGTTTAGTGTGAATTTCAAAATAGCTGGGACAGAGGATTTCAACTATTCCAACCATAAAAAAACTAACCACTGTTTGTGGTGAACAAACTGCTAATTGCCCTGCATTGTTTAAGATTCACTACAGAATAGATCACAGTATCCCCAAAATGTATGACAATTTTATGTAAATATAAAAGTTTAAATCCTTTAAGTCGTTGCCTTGCTGTATATCCACCAATGCCAAAACATGAACTCAAGATTTCCTTCTCAGTCCAGCGCAAATCGTACCTTTCCTTGAAAGATATGGCTCACAGTACAATTGAAAAAGAGAGAACCCAAAGTAGAGCAAACTAAAACACCAGGAAGCTGTTACTCCAAAGGGATGGGGTGGGATCCAGAGGAAAGTAGTAGACAAATGTAGAGAAGATGGAGAGAATGCAGTCTATAATTCAATGTACATCCTATAAAATTAAGAAGGGGCATGAAGGAATGGGTAGGAGTGGGAGGATGGGTGAGAATGGTAAAAGGGGTGACATTGAACAAGTTATGTTTCATTCATAAAAGGCTTTGTTAAATGGCAACACCTTTGTGCAACTACATAAAAAATAAGTTAAATAATAAGTGGAGCTGTGGCTTAAGGGGTAGAGCAATAGCCTTTGAAACAAAAGTTCAAAGACAGTCCCTAGGCCCGAGTTCAAGCCCTAAGAGCGGCAAAAAATAAAATAAAATAAAAGTAATATTTTTTCTTTGTGTGTTCATTTACATTTATTTGGATATATGACAACGGTGATACAGAGTAAAAATCATATGGCAGAATTATAAATGACTAATTGATGTTCAACAGCCTTAACTATTAAAAAATCAAAATATCATTGTTATCTCAGCCAGTTAGTATGACAGCCATACAAATATTGAACAACTGTATTTTCATATAATATTATTACATTATAGAATTAACAATTTCTATAATTGTAAAAAATAATACATTTTAAAATTTGCATTTTATTGTAAAGATGCTGTACAGAGGGGTGACAGTTACATGAGTAAGGCAATGAGTAGATTACTTGTTGATCATTGTTACTCTTCTGTTCCTTCCTTCCTTGTTGTCCCACTGTCCCTTTCCTCCCCCCCCCACTCCTCCCCTCCCACCCCCAAATAATATTTTTTTTAAAAAGAGAACACTACCACTTCTACTAGGGGAACTCTCAAGCCACTGTGGTTTTAGTGTGCTTCCTTACAACATTACAGTATAATGTGAGCTTTCAGAGAAAAATTTTGAAAACTATGAGAAGTGCAGGCCCTTCTACTGCGTGTTCCTTTAAGCAGAAGTCCAAACAGCTAGTGCCCTCCCTCAGTGTGTATTGAGGGCCACAGTCTATAAAAGAGAAACACGCAGTATATTTAGGGAAATAACAGGGGTTCTGCTGGGGTAACACTGTCAACACTTATTTTGAAAGGCAAAGGGAGGTACAGAGGAGCCCAAGTTGAACACAAGGTGCAATGCTCTCATCTATTGGCCATAGAATCAGAAAAGCACCATTATTAGAGACAATGTCAACTCATTTTACTGTACTTATCCTGAACTTGGACATAAAGGACTGCTGACTTACGGGGGTGGGAGAGTGAAGGAAAGACCTACAGAACTCTGCAGTTGCGCCCAGGAGAACCATCCCTGGGAAGTAAGCCTTAAAATAGTGCTGTCTTGGCAGACACAACAACTAGGTATCCAGACCATACCACAAATCTGCAGCTGAATCTGAGCTAGTGTTGGCAGGTATTGCCTCCAGATATCTGAGATCTGTGCCAGTGTCCTTCCTGAGTGTCTCCATACTTTTCTTCCAGGCCACTGCCTGCCGGCCTAGTCCTGAGATTGGAAATGGATTTTTAACAAACACACACACAAACTAGTACTGATCCTCCACCTTGGGACCTGGTCCAGACCTCTAGACAAGCCTCTCCTACTGCCCCAGGCTGTGCACTTGCTTCCTCTAGTGTCCCCTCACTGCTGCCTCTGGGCCACACCCTGGGATCACACCTCAGGGGCCTCTGGCCTGCACCCCTGCCATTGGCACCTCTGCTCTTTGGGGAAAGTTCTCCTGACTTTCCCCTCCTGCCTTGATGCCCTGGTGATGAGTGAGGGAAATCAGCAGGGCCTTCCCTGGGCTGTCACCTACTGTCACAGGATGCTCCAGGTGAGACAGTGGCCCAGTCCTGCAGTGACAGGGACTTCCTGCTGCTCCTGCTGGGGGTTCTGTTAGCCTGACCTGTTCCTTTCCCAGAGTGGCCAACAAAAGGTCCTTTGGCAGCTAATAATAACCAGCTCCCTTCCCCTCACCTTGGAGTGATACTCCATTTGGTCAATACAACCATAAATGGTAGCAGCAGGATCACCTTAAAGTAACATCCCCTTTGGTCAACTGCAACCATAACTATAATAACAGGACCCCCTGAAAGTGACCTTCCTTTTGGTCAGCTGCAGCCATATGGCAGAAATAGTAGGCACTTTAGCTACCATTTGGGCAGCTACCATAAATCTTAATGAAGTCCTCTGCTCACACTCCGCCTGAAACGCCCTACTCTTAGCCCCTTTAGATGAAAAGACAAGAACTTCTTTCTCTCTCTGGTGAGAGAATTAGCCTCGTCAGCCCCTTTACTCACAATAAACCTTTCTTCTTTGTTCTATGTGACTGAGTGTGGCCTTGGTTTTCTGGACTGGTGTTTTCAGGTTGAGACAGAGTCCTAAAGGGTTAATGTCCGCTGTGGTCAGGAGCCCTAGGTGGGCAGGATGGGCTGCATGTGGTGGTGCTTCCTTTCGCGAGTCCAGTTTGAATCACCTGTCCTTTACTAGCATGAATATGAACAGGAAACGAAAGGAAGACAAAATGTCTGCCCAGTACAATAACGAGTTTCTTTGTCTGCTACATTGCCTCCTATGAATTTTACATACCCATCACCACGACATGTGTGTTACAAAACGCCTTGAACTTTCTTTTTTTAACGCTCAATACCTATTCTTGGTCATGTAGCAAACAAAACGGATTTACATGCATGAATTTCAACCACCACCACCACATGCAAATAAAAAGCTCTTTAAAACAAAATGTCCCCCGGTGTACATGATTTCATGTTTCTTTGACCCATAGATGGCAGTATTGCTCCACAAATTTTTCCAGCCTCCTCCCCCGCCCAGCCTGAAGTAAAAAAATCTCTCAGAGATCTTTTAAATTGGCTTTCTTACTTGCTTTCTTTTCTTTCCCTTCTTTCCTTTTGCCTTTTCTTTCTCTTTCTCTTTCTCTTTTCCTTCCTGTTTTTTCCTTCTAAGTGCACTGACCTTTTTCCAGACAGTTTGAAGTTGCTGTTCCCACCACCTGAAGGAATGGTGACCAAGTAACTTGTGGGGATGAATGGACTAGGGGAAAAAAGCAGAGAGCAGCTGTGGCTCAACTCAGCCTGTTGTCAACACCTATTATATAAACCAATTCCCGAGTTCATTGAATCCCCTTAGGACAACCACTTAAAGACAAGTTAAAAAAAAATATCCCACCAAAATGTATAATGAGCTCTGCATGGAAAATAGCTTACACGATTACAAATTATTGCAAACAGATTTTGTGGAGGCAAATTGAGGCAGAGGCAAAAAGAGAAAGACTAGCCACCCAGGGACACAGGCAGGCCCTGGTGGGAACAACTGCCTGCCCCTCTCTGCCCACCCCCCACCTCCCAAGCCAGTCTTCCTGAACATCCTGCAGAAGCCTGGCACAAAGGGCTCAGCTGTTCTTCCTGGAGGTCAGGTGGACTATGACCCAAACACATACCAGAACATCAGATATTGAACCACAAGAGATAGAAAAGGGACACTTCATATATGCTACAACACACTGACAACTAATTTCTGGCCCCACTTGTCCCTCTCTAGCATCAACACATTTACACTGTCCTTTTTTGCCTCTCCTTGCCTGGGAAGCAGGGGAACAAGACCTCAGACAACATGAGGCATCCTGCTTAGCCACAGGTCCTAGTTGGGGACTTGTACCAAACAACCTGCCAGTACTTAAGAGCATTTCCTGAGTTTCTTATTCTCACCTCCAAATTATCTTCCCTTTGCTCCTACTTTTCCTGCCTCATAATTCTTTATTTGCTGGGGACAAAAAAAGGACCCTAGACCCAAGATATCTCTAGGTGGTATCATCTTTCTGCGCAGATCCAGGATTGAGGAGACTCTAAAATCAGGGAGTGGTCCAGGTGCTGGTGGCTCCTGCCTGTAATCCTAACTACATCAGGAGGCTGAGATCTGAGGATTGAGACTCTGATCTCCAATTAACTACTAAACAGGCCAGAAGTGTATATAGCTACAGGGGCTGAGGAACAGTGCCCAGGCCCTGAGATTGAACCCCAGGACCAGACCAAACCAAAAACCCAGGAGCACAAGTCAGACTCAAGGAATAACCACTGATTGTCCAGGGCCTCTGGGACTTCTAATTCTAGGGAGGTCTCCTAGCCACTGCTAGCAGGGCTGAAACCCCAGGCTTGGAGGCCCTTTTCTTTCTGATAGGCAGAAGGCCCTAATGCCCCTGATGGAAGTGGGACATCTTTCTTCATTCCCTATGGGAACTTTCTCTCCCCTGGGGATCTCAGGCATTGTTGGCCCTATGTGGGGTCAACAGGGAGCCCCTGTCACTTCTGTCACTCTTCCTTTAATTGGCTTGCCCTTCCAGAGAACCGGGTAGGTTCTTAACTGGGGGCCTTCCTCAGTCACATCTCTTCCCATACTCCTGTAATTCACCCTTGAGTTAGCATATATATCCCAGGAATCCACATAAAGACTGAGAGAGAGAGAGAGAGAGAGAGAGAGAGAGAGAGAGAGAGAGAGAGAGAGAGAGAGAGAGACAGACAGACAGACAGACAGACAGACAGACAGACAGACAGACAGACAGACAGAGACAGAGACAGAGACAGAGACAGAGACAGAGAGACAGAGAGACAGAGACAGAGAGAGACAGAGACAGAGACACAGAGAGACACAGAGAGACAGAGAGACAGAGAGTGAGAGACAGAGAGACAGACACAGAGAGAGAAACAGAGAGAGACAGAGACAGAGAGACACAAAGAAAGACAGAGAAAGAGGGAGGGAGAGAGAGAGAGAGAATTTATGTGGGTAACATATGGATGGGTCCCCCATGAGTATCAGGCCTTTGTTCCCTTTCTAATTAGATCCCCCTTCAGAGGTATATGATGGCCTTGGCCAGTGGATGGTGGCTGTCGGGTTCTGAAAAAAATCCCTCATTGGCTGCTCTCCTGCCCTTTCTCCAGGCATCTAGGCACAAACTCACTGAGTTCTGGAGTCACAGAAACCACAAATACTTGGAGGACCAAGGGAAGGTCTCACCAGCTCCAAGCACCCAAAGCCAGATAAACCTCTTCTGTCTCCCACCTCCTGGATGCAGAGAGGTCAGGAGCACAAGGAGAGTGGTTGTTTCCTCTTAGGCACATTGGGGCTCACTTGGAAACATCTGAGATGGGGACCCTGACTTATGACGTCCCTTTTGCTGTCATCCAAAGAAAGGCACAGATCCCCCTAAGTTCCATGAAAAATATCCCTTTGCCTGTTGCAAAGACATTGGTGGGGCATTGACCCTCAAAACTTAAAATGAAAATTAAAAAGCTCCTCTTTCTCTGCCCTGAAGCTTCGCCTAAATGCCCTCTAAGAGATCAGGAAGTTGAGCTACTGTGGCATCATCAGTTATGACACTGTACTACAACTAGACTTTTTT
Source organism: Dipodomys merriami (assembly GCF_024711535.1). NCBI lineage: Eukaryota > Metazoa > Chordata > Mammalia > Rodentia > Heteromyidae > Dipodomys > Dipodomys merriami. The sequence goes on from NW_027204492.1 coordinate 83,404,018, forward strand.
TGTAAGAAGGCAATATGGACTTAGGTTCAGCTATTAGCCAAGCTCTCTATTGGTGAATTTTTAAATATATTCTGCTCGTGGTAACTGGTGATTGTTTAAAAGTAGAACCTCTCTTTATGGTTGACACATTGTCTTATGTGAGTCTTGCCTGATCAGAACTTTCTGGTGATGCCCACCACTTTTATGTATCATTGTACTGAGACACAGATTATCTTGGTGGTCTTTGTACATTTATCTTGAAACAGAGATGATAGAAGAGCTGAGATTCACACAAGGGATATGAAATGGGGATCACCATCACCAGGAGCCTATAGAACAGGCTGCCAATTCAGGCTTCACTGCTTACTCATTTATACTGAGAAGTCCATACTCTGCTCCTCCTGTTCCTCCTCCTTTTCCTCCTCCTCCATCTCCACCTGCTCCTTTCCATTCTCCTCCTCCTCCTTGCCTGGGAAACAGGTCGACAAGACCTCATATGCCATAAGGCAGGCCTCACAGGGTGGAGCTCTAGATTGGGGGTTTGAACCAACCGGAGACTTGCTAAGAGGCTTTTCTCAGTTTCCCTGGCATCTCAGACTTTCACATCAACTTTGCCACTACTTCCACAATTCCTGACTCTTAATTGCTTGTTTGCCAGAAAAAAAATACCTTAAGACCCCTAGAAATTAGGTAACTGTTGTTAAAATAAAGCTACATTCATAATATAAAATATAAACTGAGTTTCCAGCTTTTTCCTGTGCAGACTTTGTGCACACACCCTGTGTCCCCTTTTACACATTGTAGACAAGGGAATGGCTCCTACCGCAAGCAGTACTCAGGACTGCAGTCTTGGGAACTCTTGGCAACAAAGAATAAAATATCCCTAGACAGATGAATCCATAAGAAAATGGTGATGTGGACACACACACAAGGAAAGAGAGAATGGAAGATTCCTTAGTACTTTAAAAAGTAGATGCTGTCATTTTGGGCAGCATGAATGAATCTCGCCTAAAAGTGCTAAGTGAAATAAGCAACATAGACACAGATACTGCAAGATTGACTACTCTGTAGAATATTTTAAAAGCTGGAAGTATGTAACTGAATAGAACAGTGGTTACCAGGAGTGGAGACCGAAAACATGGGGAAATGTAGGTCAAGGAAGACTAAGCAACACTCACATGAAATAAGTAAATCTACAGTTCTAATACACAACACAGGAGTTATTCAAATGTGATTTTTTTAACATGGTGGTACAAGTATTTGAATCCATACCATCTATCTTCTTGAGATATGCTCTACCAAGGAGGAAGAAATTCTTCCTGCAGGGAGTCTTTAAATTGAGCAAAAAGAAAAACCAGCTCTTTTCTGGGTATTCAGACAATAATCTTATCTCCAGTTTCAAACTCTAGCTTTTGCAATTGTGTACATTTTACACACACACACACACACACGCACACACACACAGAGGTTGAATTTATTTTTTAACCTGGAGAACCGGCACTAATAAAATGATTACTTAGAAATAGGGTATGTTCTCTTGCTAACTATTGACAATATAGACTGAAAGCATTTTCCTTTGACTGGAGTAATTTCATCTCTAATTCGCCAGCTATTTAGGCTGCTTGAGTCCTGGCTAATGAAAATAAATTGGCCAAGCAGTGACTTTCCCACCAACACATGCAAGAATATTCCTTGTTTTCTGCTTTTGTTTTTGTTTTTGTTTTCCCTCTTGGTGGTCCAAAGAATCGAACTAGGGGCCTGGGTGCTGTCCTTAAGGTTTTGTGTTCAGTGCTAACACTACAATTTGAGACACAGCTCCTCCTCAGAATTTTTTGGATAGTTAACTGGAAATAAGAACCTTAAGGACTCACTTGTCTTGGCTGGCTTTCAGCTTAGGTGGTTACATTTCAGCCTCCTGAAGCTAGGCTTACAGGACAGAGCCACTGGAATATAGCCATTTTAATTCCTTCTTCTGTTCCCTCCTCTTTCTTTCTTTCTTTTCTTTCTTCCTTCCTTTCTTTCTCTCTCCCTCCCTCCTTCCCTCCTCACTCTTTTCTTTCTTTCTTCCTTTCTTCCTTTCTTCCTTTCTTCCTTTCTTCCTTTCTTCCTTCCTTCCTTTCTTCCTTCCTATCTTTCTTTCTTTCTTTCTTTCTTTCTTTCTTTCTTTCTTTCTTTCTTTCTTTCTTTCTTTCTTTCTTTCTTTCTTTCTTTCTTTCTTTCTCTTCTTCTTCCCCTCCACTTTCCCCTCTTCCCCATTCCCTTCCTCTCATCCTCCTCCCTCTTCCCCTTCTTACCCCTCCTCTTCATTTCCCCCTCCACCTCCTCTTCGTCTCTTCCTTTCCTCCTCCTACCCTCCTCCTCCTCCTCCCCCACTCCTTCCCCTTCCTCTTCCTCTTCTTTTTTTTTTATCAGGAAGCCTGTGAAGACTTAACTTATAGTACTGTAAATATGAATAGGCATTTGTTTTGTTTCCACAGGATCCTCAGTATGATTGGATCATTGTTTTACCTCATGGGGATACACTTGCTTTGAACAGCAGATGATCTTTCAGACTTAGGCAAATAGACAACAAAGCTGGTGATGGCAAAGGTGTCAGCACTGATGCCTGACACTGGACATTTGGTTTCTGTCCCTGTCTCTGCTAATGCTATGTCCTGCAAAGATGGAGGCCTGAGTCTTCTCAAGATTTGGCTTCATGGGTAGGAGAAGGCAGTCAAAATATTCTATGAATATATCTATCTATCTATCTATCTATCTATCTATCTATCTATCTATCTATCTATCTATCTATCTATCTAGATATGAAACCAGGGAAATTGAGGGGATGGGTGAGGTGGGGCAAGATGCATCATACTCATAAACTGATATGTTGACTACAACTCATTGTACAACCCACATAAAGACAATAAAAATGGCAATAGCAACAAAACTGATTTTGCTTCCTCCACACTCAGTACCAGGGCCCAGGAAGGTATTGCTGCTAGAGGGATTGACATAAATACTTCATTAGAACAGATACTGAAGCTTGCCTTCATTTACCATGTCCTGTTCCTGAAATTCATACTAAGTAAGGGAAAAGGGTTCACACTTGTCAATACAATAAATATGCTTCTGGAAATTTCTTAAAAACAATGCAATTGAGAGGCTGAGATCAGGAGGAACGTGGCCAGACAGGACAAAGCCAGTTTTGAAGAATCTTCAAGAAAGACTAGGCTTACACCAGCTATGAGAGAAAGTATAAAATTGGAAGACCAAACTCCAGGCCCAGCCGTTGGAAATCTAGACACCTGACATTAAATCACCATGGACAATAAAGCATGGAAAAATAAAGCCTCAGTAATTGAGCATATGCCTAACAAGAAAAAAGCCCGATTTCCTAACATATTCTTGTCATTAATAATAATCAGAGGTACCAATTATATTTGCCCAAATTATTCTTTTTGTAAAGAGAAGTTTTATTGGAAAAATAGCTGCAAACCAATTTAGGCTGAAATGATTACAACATTTTACAACTGAACCTCTTCTCCCTGCTTAAGGATCAAATTGGTTGAGCTCTACACTTGTCTGACACCATGCTGTGGGCTATTTCCTTGAATATATAACCAATCAAAGAAGTAATCGGGCTCCAAAATTATTTTTTACAGTAACAAGGAGCTAGATTTTGGAATCTATTACTGTGCTTTCATCTCATATATTTCTAAACAATTTTCTTTTTGATTATCAGGTTCATTGGTTACCAGAGGCTGAGTGAAAAAAATGTGAAAATAGTTTCTTCTTTGTGTGTGTGTGTGTGTGTGTGTGTGTGTGCCAGTCCTAGGTCTTGAACTCAGGGTCTGGGTTCTCCCTAAACTTTTGTGCTCAAGGCTCCCACTGGAGTCACAGCTCCACTTCTGGCTTTTTCTGGTGATTAATTGGAGATAAGAGTCTTGTGGACTTTCCTGCCTGGGTTAGCTGTGACCAGGAATCCTCAGATCTCAGCCTCCCGAGTAACTCGGATTACAGGCGTAAGTCACCAGAGCAGAGCTGAAGACCTTTTATAACTAAATAGATGTGTCTTATGAACAGCAGTTTTTTACTTATAAATCTGCACTGAATACACATTCCACATGTGTCTGAAAATAGCAACATATACATAACGGGGATTAAAAGTCAGAAACCAAGCAAAAACTGTATCACTGAAGGTGAGCATCATACATTTGTTTCTCCCCATCCCCTAAATAGTTACCCACCTCAGACAAACCTGCTTTAGTTTCACAGTAGTCATTTTAACAATCTGTCAGTTCAGGGCTGGGAAGGTGGCTGAGTGGTAGAGTGCTTGCCACATGTGCATGAAACCCTGGGTTCGATTCCTCACTACCACATACACAGAAAAAGGCAGAAGTGGCGCTGTTGCTCAAGGGGTAGAATGCTAGCCTTGAGCAAAACAAGCTCAGGAACAGTGCTGAGCCCCTGAGTTCAAGATCCAGAACTGGCAATAATAATAATAATAATAATAATAATAATAATAATAATAATAATAATAATAATAATAATAATAATAATCTGTCAGTTCATTGTTCAAACAAGTTATATCATTTGAATCCAGCCCTGCCCATACCAAACATTTTTCAGTTGCTTCTGTATTATGCCTATGGCCCCATGTATGAATTCCTGTATGTGTATAATTTAGATCTAACTTCCACATCCAAGCGTGAGCTGTTCTGGCTTGTGCTTCGAGGGTATTCTGGGCAGGTTAGCAGCATCTGTTCTGTGTGAAGTGCCTAGTGTGTGTTTTAGGTACGATGCATAGAATATGTTCATGTGCACCATTCCCATTGTGAGATTGCCAGACACAACTTTTTCTGCATCAGGAACCTCACTACTTTTAGTTTGTTTCCTGTCCTGAAGATTATGGTATGGATGCATGCCTCCCTGGACGTTTGCAAATAGGAAGTATACATGGGAATAACAAAGCAGGTCCTCAGTAGCCAGGCTCTAGGAAGAACATTCACATCAAGCTACCAGGGAGGGATGACTTATCACTGAGGATAGTATGAGCCAGGGCAGCAGCAATGCAGCCTGCTCTCCAGCCAGAGTAAGTGCACTGTGCTAAGAGGGCGATCATTAGAATGGGCAAGAGTGGATGAGTCTCCTCCTCTCAGTTTGCCCTGTCAGGCAGAACCAGCTGTCAGTTTGACTTCTCCCCCAGACTGTGTAAAAATTGCCATAGATACCTCCTAGGCTCTGTGGCCTGTTCTATGCACAGCTCAAGGACTGAATAGAAACACTGGAGAATCACTTGGGTGTTCACGCCAATTAGGAAGACAGCTGATCGTGGCCTCTCTGAGGGCCACAAAGACCAGAAAGCTTTTCAGACTCCTTGAAAGGAGCAAAGATAACTCAGTTAGTATACTGTCATTACAGAGAACACAGATTGTATCTGACAGTCATTTTACTATGAACAATTCATTAAAGCCACTTGCTCAACCATGTCCTTTGCTATACTATCCACCATAGTCAATGTATGGAAACAACGCAAATGCATTTCAGTTGACACATGCAACAAGAAAAGATGAGAGGGCTGGGAAGGTGGCTCAGTGGTAGAGCGCTTGCCTTGCATGCATGAGGCCCTGGGTTCGATTCCTCAGCACCACATAAGCAAAAGAAAAAACGCCGGAAGTGGCACTGTGGCTCAAGTGGTAGGGCACTAGCCTTGAGCTGAAGAGCTGAGGGACAGCACCCAGGCCAACAGTTCAGGCCCCACAACCGGACCCCCCAAAAAAAGAAAATATAAGATATATATCCATATATATACACATGTACATTATATGTACACACATGTTTGCATGCATATATAATGTATATACATATATACACAATGGAATTTTACTCATCAATCAGAAAGAATATTACACCATTTGCAAAACTATGGATGGACCTGGGCCAAATTATATAAAATGAAATAAGTCAGGCTTACAGAAACAAAAGATGTTTTCTCATATGTGGAAGGTAGATTCGTATATACAAACATATGTAAAGATACATATGATTATATGCCCATGTGCACAAACTTATTAAGTAAAGTATGCCATATGAATGGGAGAATTCCAGTGGTGCAACTCCTTTGAACAACTGACAGATTAATAAAATGAATACCAGGAAGCTAGTACTTGAGATGTTAGGAGGGGCAAGGTTGAACAGAGGAGGGGTGGATGAAGAAAAACAGTAAAAGTAGGAGAACACAGTCAGAATATTCAATATGTATATGTGAAAGAAAACGAGGAAAATTGAGGGGATAGGTGGGGATGGGAGAGATGGGGGAAATTATGAAAGAAGTGGCACTGTTGTAGTAATAAAGGAATATGTTGTCTTTTAATCTCTTTGTATGGCTACATAAGAGTATAATGAAAAATCATACATATACGTGCTAATTCTTTGATGGAAGCGCCATTATTGTGTTTATTTATAGTTAAGGTATTTAACCTGACACTTTGCAAGATATGCACATTGAGAAATGATTACTACAGTTGAACAAAGTAGCCTGTCACCTTCCTTAATTGTCGTTTTGGTTTCTATTTGCAAACATATCCTTTCCTGAGAGCCTTGCAGTCATGATCTATTTAGACTAATTACAATCATTGCAATTAGTCTAATTCCATTTAGGGAATGTGTAATCAGTCTCCATCTTGTAAATACATAGTCTCAGAGACTCATTCAGTCTTTGGTGGCTCATGCTTGTAACCCTTGCTACTCAAGAGTCTGAGATAGGAGCAGCATGGAGCAAATCCAGCCTGGGAAGGAAAGTCCAAGAGACTTTCACCTCCAGTAAATCACCAAGAAGCTGGACCAGGAGCTTAGGCTAAGTGACAAAACATGCAAAACTGGAGACCCGACATTAGTATCAACCAGGAAAAACAAGGGCTGGAGCGCTGGATCATTAGTTGAGTATGTGCCAAGCAGGAAAAATTATTGTCCCAAATCATTCTTTACAATAATGGAGAGCTAGATTTCTGGAATCTATTACTATTCTTTCTGCCCACATGGTTTTGAGTGATTTTCTCTTTGATTTACCAGCTTCATTTTCTACCTGGGCACTTAGGGAAAAAATATTGAATATCTTTATTTTTTCTCTAAGCTCAGGGCTGGCCCTCCACAGTGGAGCTGTGCCACAGCTCCACTTCTTATACTAATTTTTATGTTATATAGTTATGGCATTTGACATGATGCTTTGCAATATATATGGTCAAAAATGATTAATACAGTTGAACCAAGTACCTGTCATCTTCCATAATTATTTTTTCAGAAATGTTTATTTGTAAAATGTCCTTACACCAAAAGCTTTGCTTGAAGCATCTAAAGCTAATTAGTCTATTTATGAATTTGTAATGAGTCTCCACCTAGTCAACATAGAGTTCCAGAGAGCTGGGCACTGGTGGGTCATGCCCTGTAATCCTAACTACTCAGGAGGCTGATATATGAGGATCATAGTTCAAGACCAGCCTGAGCACAACAGTCGGGAAAACTGTTACCTCTAGTGAATGGCCAAAAAGCTGGAAGTGGGGATGTGGCTCAAGTGGTAGAACTGTAGCAATGAGAAAGAAAAAAAAAAAGATCAGGGCCAATGCAATGGCCCTGTTATAACTGATATACAGTCTCAAGAGAATATTCTTGTTTTATACATCAGAGTGATCTGATGCCCCAGTAGAATAGAAATGACTGAAGCTGACCATCTACATATTTATTTTAAATATCTACATGACACACCATGGTATTTTCTCAGAGAAACACACCTTCCCCTTCACAGTCCCTAGACCCCCTTCTTACTCTCTCCTCCCCCACCTCAGGTTCTGGTGCTTGAACTCTGAACCTGGGCGCTGTCCCTGAGCTGCTTTGGCTCAAGGCCACCTCTACCACTTGAGCAGCAGTGCCACATTCGGCTTTTTCTGAGTAGTTTATTGGCTTTCTGAGTAGTTTATTGGCGGTAACAGTCTCACTGAGTCTCTTGGCTAGGCTGGCTTCCAACTGCCATTCTAAGATATCAGCCTCCTGAGTAGTTAGGATTACAGGCTTGAGCCACTAGCACCAAGCTGTCTAGACACCTTTTTTTTTCTTTTGTCTGTCTGGTCTGGAGGCCTGGGCGTTTTCCCTGAGCCTCTTGGTACTCAACGCTAGCGCTCTACCTCTTGAGCCACAGTGCCACATCTAGCTTTTCCTGAGTGGTTTACTGGAGAGAAGAGTCTCAGGGGCTCTGCTGCCTGGGCTGGCTTCGAACCATGATCCTCAGATCTCAGCCTCCTGAGTAGCTAGGATTACAGGCTTGAGCCATCAGCTCCTGGTTAGACTCCCTTTTATAGTCCCTTTCTCTCTCCAGGAGGTAGGGGAGGGGCTTAGGGTTCATGGTCTCTACTACTCTTCTGTGTGATGGAAGATGGTCAGTTGCATCTGTAGTTTGGAAAGGAGACACAGATACGCATATGGAACGTGGGAGTATACAGTTGCCTAGTGAGGAGAAAATGAAGTCATACATACTTGTATTTGAATCAAGACTCCACCAATCATTCTTTCTGTAACTTTGGGCATGTTACTTATCTTCTCTGTGTCTCAAACACAACATTATTTTTACCTTTTAATTTTATTTAGCTGTGCTGGAGATCAAACCAAGGGACTCTCTCTTCTGGAAGCCAAATCTACTACCACTAGGCCTTTCCTAGTTGTGAGTGAATTTGTGATAGCCTTAAAGAGCAGCTTTTAACCGAGCATTGGCCACGCTTTTGAGACGCACAAAAAACTTCCTTTTCCACCACTGTCACACATAAAAGCTACCTCATTTGAGGCAGGGGACTGTGGCTCATGCCTCTAATCACACGACTCAGGAGACTTAGAGCTGAAGATACTGGTTCAAATCCAGGCATGAGACTCTTTAGTCAATTAACTCCAAAAAATCCAGAAGGGAAGCTATGCTTCAAGTGTTAGAAACCTAACCCTGAAAACAGAAAAGAGTAAGGGCGTAAAGGCTCTAGGTAAAGGCTACTTCATTTGTAAAATGAGGATGCTGATGATATTTGAGATAATTATGTATTTCCCCAGGTAAGTGATTTCTAGTGTAAAAGTAAAATGTCCCTCCTTATTGATTATACTCAATATGGGTAGGATGATAAATGCCCTGCTTTTTTTCACCATGTAGAGAATTATAAATTTCACTTGCATCCCTGAAATAAGCAGATATAAAGAAATCCCTGTGTGCTTTTGTGAACTGCCACCCCCACACACACTGCCCCCCACCCCTGCTCCTCCACAGGAATCAGAGGGAGGCTTGCCAGCTGCTCATTTTATGCTATGGTTCCCAGAACACAGGGGAATGTCAAGTCCTCCTACTCCTGGTACTTTGACCATCCCATAGAACGTCTAATTCAATGGGAAGTGTCTCCTCAACTATCAGGGAACACAGATAAACATTCCCAGCAGAACAGACAAGGTTCTTCTGATTACCAAAAACAAAACAAACAAACAAACAAAACCCTCCTGATGTTAATGTGCCCACCTGTGGCAGGCCTGTCTTTTTCCTATGAAATTGAGAGGCAAAAGCAGTTCCCAGGAGACACTGATCTCCACATCTGGGACACTCTGCCTTTGGTTACAGCCTGAATGCATGCACCTTCTTGATTTGGTTTTTCTTTTCCAGTGGCCTTATTCAGCCTAGACCAAGATATATACATGCATACCTAAATACCTACATGCATGTGTACATACTTTAAATAAAAATTTAAAACAGCCGGCGCCTGTCCTCACATGTGTACTTAAAACCAGATCAGCACATTCAGGAGCAGGCACCACTGGTAACCTAGCCCAAGTTCCCAAGGGGTCAGTCCCACCAGTGACAGATATCACCTTGGTGTCCTTGAAGCTCCTCTGAAGGCTGCAGTCTGACTCCCCAGCAGGGGTCCCAGAGTCAGGCTGTGGGGAGGGTGGGCTGGACACCATCTCTGTGGAGCCAAAATTTGCATTGCCTTCTGTGTAGGGAAAGTGGCCACAGGCCTTCCTTCTACCAGGACAGCCTCCAGGGAAGCATAGGCCACAAAACAGGGACAGTTTCTATAAAGCATTCCCTTTTTGGTGGTTCATGCCCTGCTACTCTGGCCAACACTTTCCCAGTGTGACCTCTACCTCTGAGAGTTGGCTTCTCCCTGTGGTTTTAACCCTCGGTTTCCCAACACAGTGCTGTTTGCTTGCAGGACTTGAGCAGAGGAGGCAGCACCACAGAGAGTAGATGGTTGACCTGCTCCAGAGCTAAGAGACAAGAGAAATAGCATGGGGTGGTGAAGAGTGAGAGAGATAGAGAGAGACAGAGACAAACACAGAGAGAGACAGAGACATAGAGAGACAGAGACATAGAGAGACAGAAAGAGAGGGAGAGAGGACAACCGTATGGGAGAGATACAACACAAGAGAGACATCATGAGAGATTGAGAAAGCATTAGAGAGAGAGAGAGACAGAGACAGACAGAGAGACAGAGAGACAGAGAGAAGGAGTGAGAGGAGGGAGAAGAAGGAAATTGGATGGGGTCAGAGAAGGAAAGAGCACAAGAGTGACAGCATGAGAGAGACAGCACAAAAACAGGAGGGACGGAGAGAAAAAGAGGGACACAGAGTAATAGAAGAGAGAGAATAGAGTGAGGAGGGAGAGAGCACTAGAGACAGCACCTGAGAGGGAGAGTCAGTGCTAGAGAGAGACATATCCTGAGACACAGCAAAAGAGTGACAGAGGATGGAGAGAAGAAAACAAATGAGAAGTGAGGTTAATGCAAGTTGCAAGCAGCAGTGTGTGATACCCAGAGGAGGCATCTGTAGGTCTCTTATTTATTGGAGTCTTGTCAGTTTGGTAACTGGCATCTGCAGGAGCAGTAATATGGTATTGGAATTACATTTTTCTAGTGATACTCCATACATGCTCTGTACATTGACGCACACATATTGGGATATTGCTTTGTGTTTACCTGTGTGTCAGGATTCTTTTGTTACTTTTGCCCCTCAAAGCCAAGTGAATGGCCTTGGTTGGTTGAAGCTTTCCTTTCAGAACAGAGAGAAAGATCAGAATAGGAGATTTCCATATTGTGAAAAGCAGAATTTCAACAGCTACCACCTGTCAAGGGGATACTCTCTCTTTGCCTGGACTATCTTGGCATTCAAGACAATATTCTCAACAAGTTTTGTCTGCAAAGACTGCTTTTCTTCTTTTCAGTTGGCAGTTGGTTACCTTGAAAATACTTGAGGGTATGAAACAGCTGGGTTAACACTAACCATCTGTTGTCAATTTTATTTCTTTATACAGCACATATGTGGGAAATAAACTCAATAATCTGGGCTTCAGGTCTAGGATGGGTAAAGAGTTGTGCATTGCGAAAATTGCTTACTTTCTCCAAGTACTAAGCCCATGCTCACAAAACATATGTGTAGTATATTTAGCTGAGTGTGGGCATTGCAATGTAAGGAGAGTGTCAGTTATGTATCAGATCATGAATGCCATTACCACCAGTGAGAAGAGAAACTGCTGTGCTGAGTAGTATGGAGACCATTGTAGTTTTTAATGGAATATGTTTCCATTGTTTATTGGCTTTCCTTTCTTTCTCTTTTCTTCAGGGGAGGGGTGCCATCAGCCCTGGAGACACCTAGGACCCCCCTCACCAGTGAGTCTCATCCTGCAGATAGGGTCCACTGGCTTGGTTTGGCTGGGTCAAAACTCTGTGTGTGTGTGTGTGTGTGTGTGTGTGTGTGTGTGTGTGTGTGTGTGTGTGTGTGCGTGTGTGTGTGTGTGTGTGTGTGTATGTGCCAGTCCTGGGTTTTGAACTGAAGGCCTTGGCACTGTCCCTGAGCTTTTGTGCACAATATTAGCACTCTAACACTTGAGCCACCTCTACCTCTGGCTTTCTTTAGGCAGGTAATTGGAGATAAGCGACTCCTGGACATTCCTGTCCAGGCTGGCTTTGATTCGAGATTCTCAGATCTTAGCCTCCTGAGTAGCTAAGATTATTGGTTTGAGCCACCATGATTTAAGGTAACACTGTCTTCTCATGGAAAAAACCCTAAAACTAAGGAAGAATAGAAGGCTTAGCTGGGTCATCCCTCAATACTGAGCCTGAGCCTGGAAATAGGGGCTCTGAATGAGCCTGGCTGGGTCTCATGGATAGTTTGTGGATTGATGCTGGTTCTTTACATGAAAAAATTAAACTAAAACTATAAGAGGAACTGGGAATGTGCTTAGTGATGGAGTGCTTGCCTGGCATGCATGAAGCTCTGGGTTCAATTCCTCAGTACCACATGAACAGAAAAACCTAGAAGTGGTGCTGTGGCTCCAGTAGCAGAGTGCTGGAGCAAAAAAATCTCAGGGACAGTGCCCAGTCCCTGAACTCAAAGCCCCAGGCCTGGCAAAGTAATAATAATTATAATAATGATGATGATGATGATGATGATGATGATGATGATGATAACAACAGAAGAAGATGAAGAAGAAAAGAAGAATAGAAGAAGAAGAAGAAGAAGAAGAAGAAGAAGAAGAAGAAGAAGAAGGAGAAGGAGAAGGAGAAGGAGAAGGAGAAGGAGAAGGAGAAGGAGAAGGAGAAGGAGAAGGAGAAGGAGAAGGAGAAGGAGAAGGAGAAGAAGGAGAAGAAGGAGAAGAAGAAGAAGAAGAAGAAGAAGAAGAAGAAGAAGAAGAAGAAGAAGAGGAGGAGGAGGAGGAGGAGGAGGAGGAGGAGGAGGAGGAGGAGGAGGAGGAGGAGGAGGAGGAGGAAGAGGAGGAGGAGGAAAAAGAAGTATTGGTGGGAAAAGCATGTCATTTACATGGTGAAAAAACAACCTTATCATTGAAAGAGAGGTCCTGCCAGCTGATGCTACCCTCTCAGTCCACACAGTTGCAGGGGATAAGAGTGGGGACAGAAAGTCAAGATACCTGTGTCACATTTAGCTGCTCCCTTCGTCCAACTTAAGGAGGCATAGGTGTTGGCCTGAAGCACCTGTTACATCACATGAGAACCTTGTATTTGGACATATAGAAGAGAAGTGTTCAGTATCATGACTCGGTTTGTAATATTTAATGAGTGGGTAAACATATGAGTAATAATACAGATTTGGTATTCATCACTTGAAGCTTAATCCCTAAAATAATTCAACTTACAAAATTTTGAGTACCACTGTCTTGTCACTGGTGACAATCAATATCCAACTTATTATTAAAATACTATAATACAGAAAGATCCAAAATTCTGGCTTTTGGTTTTTAAATTTGAGCTACTTTTTACATGGGATAATCTACGTAAGATTATGTATAAGTGCAAGAATTGACAAATGAATTTCACTGTATGAAAATGTATTGCTATCCTGCAAACATATCGCATCCTTTGTGAATTATTTTTTTTACAACTATTTAACGTTGTTTGCATTTCTGCTTTGCTGATTAATAAAAAGTTTTCTCAGAGAAAAAGTTTTCAGAATTTATCTGCATAGACAAAAACTTTCTGATTATTATGCCAGTAGCTCAGGAAATAGGGACAAAGATTGACAAAGTGAAATTATATCAACCTAAAAATCTTCTGCAGAGCCAAGGGTGTAGAAACTGGCCTGAAAAGACATCCCAAGGAAAGGAAGAAAATCACAACCAGCTGTACTTCTGCCGAGAGACCGATATCCAGAAAGTACTGGGGAGCTTAAAAAATAAACGTCTCAATCATAAATGGGCCAATGAGCAGAACAGATAGTTCTTACAAGAAGTACAAGCAACCAATCAATAAAGAAATGTTCTACATGTCTGGCCATAAAGGTAACACAAATCAGCATAATATTGAGATTCCTGATCACTCCAGTTAGTCAAAATGCCATCATCAAAAACACAATTTCTGACCAAGAGGCAGGGAGAAGGGAACCTTCTTCATATGCTGTTGGAGAGAACGAGAAGTAGTGCAACCACTGTGGAAATCAGGGTAGACATTACTCAAAAAAGTAAAAACAAAAGTTCACCCTATCATCCAGAGAGCCAAAGAAATGCAAATCAGGATACTACAGAGAGAGGGGGGCACAATTTGCAATTTATTTAGACAGTAGCCAAGCTATGGAAATGGCCCAGATGTCCTACTACTGATCCCTGGATCAGGGAAATGTGGGCTACGCACAAACACACAGGCACAGCAACACACACAGACACACACTGGACTACCGAGTCATCCCTCACACACCGGATTATGCAGTCATAACGAGATTGTGGAGCAGTGCATTGCGGTGTGGGGGACCCTGTGCAGACCGGCGTGTAGCTGAAGGCAAGGACCCAAAATTCATCAGCCGCTGCCTTCCCAGTCGCCTTCGCCGGGCCTCAGTGCGAGTTTCGCCACTGCGGCCGCTCAGAAACCAAGGTTGTCAGCGCAGCCATGACCAGCAACGACGAATGTTTCAGTTGTGGCCAAGCAGGCCACTGGGTCAGGGAATGCCCTACTGCTGGGAGATGGGGGCGAGGAGGACCGAGGGGCTGGGGCAGAGGGCTCCAGGTTTATCCCGCATCCCTGGTAGACTTCTGCTACCGCTGCGGGGAGTCCGGACACCTTGTCAGGGACTGTGATCTGGAGGAGGACGCCTGCTACAACTGCGGCGCAGGCGGCCACATCGCCAAGGACTGCAAGGAGCCCAAGAGAGAGCGGCAGCAGAGCTGCTACAACTGCGGCAGACTAGGCCACCTGGCTCGAGACTGCCAGCAGGCAGATGACCTCAAGTGCTATTGTTGTGGCCAACCTGGCCATATGCAGAAAGACTGCCACAAGGTGCAGTGTTACAAGTGCGGGGAACATGGACATGTGGCCATCAATTGCAAGAAAGTATTAGAAGTCAGCTGTTACCGCTGTGGTGAGACTGGACATTTCGCCCGGGAATGCACCATTGAGGCCTCGGCCTAATTCTTTTCCCGCATCGCCCCTCCTCATTTCTGCTGATAGTGTATTAATTTCTCTGATACTCTTTGCTGGCCAAACCCAAAGATAACATTGATTCTCAGAGCTAGCATAACTAGGATTCATTCAGGAATTGTAGAGAAATGCATTTTCACAGAAGTGAGCATGTTATTTTTGTACAATATTATTATTACTTGGGCAGCTGAGTTTCATTTGCTCGAATCATACGTTTTAAAATCGGATGGGAAAAGAAACTGAGTCCTAGAATATACATAATGTAATTTTAAACTATTTTTACAAAGCTGGAACCCCTCATAGACTACTTGTGCAGCAAGATAGTGAAACTCTTGGGAGGACCCTGAAAGGCAACAGCTGAAGGAATACACCTGCAGGATCAGCCCCATTTCCCACATCAAATGCACTACCCATGGAAAGGAAGGCTGAGGTCCAGGAGGGACTAAACCACACAGACTACTCACTAAATAGCCCTAAAACCCTCCTATCCTAAGCTGAAAACAAAGGGGGACCCTGGTGAGGTGAGGTTTGATCAGTGCCTCAGATTATTACATGAAGCCATTTGCTCTCTCCTTCCCATGATCCACAACTCATGCATTATACTGGCCCAGATACTCCCAAACACCACCAATCTTCCTTTGAAGATCTTAAATCCATTAAGCAGCACCCAGCAACAGTTCAAAGATCAATTTGGTATACCAATGCACAGCCTAGTTCTCTACCAGGGATGTTTTTCAAATATTCTGCTCCTGGCAACCTGCACTTATTTCCAAGCAGAGCCTGTTTATTATTGCTATTTCTCTTTTGTGTATCCAGTTGATTAGGAATTTTTAGTGATGCCCAGTTCTTTTCTGTATCATTATGTTGTGGCATATATGTTTCCTTGGTGGTCTTTTCTTTCCATCTTAATAAAAAATGATAGAAAAGCTGAGATTTGCACAACAGATATAAAGTGGGCAATCCATTTCCAGGCCTCTTTTCTTACTGTCCTGTACTGAGAGACCCATATTCTGCTCCTCCTCCCCCTCCAGTAAAACTTTCCTTTGTGTCCTAGAGGGCCTTGCAAGAAGGATTGCTTAGAGGCAGAAGCAACCTCAGGGCCCCTGCCCCATCTGTAAAGGAAACCACTGAGAAATCTGATGTCTTTAAATCCTAGCATAGCTGAGTGCATGGCCTTCAAGACAGCAGTGAGCTTGTAGCCCAGTTTTCAGCCATGCTCTTTGCTACTGGACCCAGAACCCCAAGAAACTTAATATCATGAGAATAGTAACAGTAGTAATAATTTTAAAAGGCATATTGTATTATGCCCTACAGCCTCATTTCTCCCAACCAACGGCCTGCTGTGTGTGGATCTGTCACTCAGTTCTGGGAGCCCTTGTATTAGAAAGAGACTTTTTGTTGAGCTACAGATTAAGGTGCCTTTTGCCCCCAGAGAAGACTTCTCCTAATGGAATTCTTGATAGACTCCTTTTTAGGGCCAGATAGTCAGATTCTTCGGAGAGCCCAGAGACAACAAATAAATAAATTGCACCTCTGTGATCATTCCCTATTCCCACAACAAAGACAGTACCCATTGAAGGCTGAGGTCCTGGAGGGGCTCATTCCCATCCTAAAGGGGCTAAAACAGAGATTCCCTACTAAGGAGTCCTGAAAACATGCTTATACAAAACTGAACAAATGGTGGGGTTGGGGGGCCCTAAGGAGTGGAGGCTAGACCAGGAACTGGGATTCATCAATGAAGCAATCATCCCCCTCTATCTCATGGTCCATAATCCATATATTCTCCTGGCACAAGTACTCCCATATACTACTCCTCTTTATAAGAACTTAAATAGATTAAGGACCACCTAGGGATGCTTCAGATGTCAATTTAGTATGGTAAGATAAAGCCACATTCTCCATCAGGGATGTTCTAAAAATATTCTGTGCTTAGTAACTTGTTGTTTAAAAGTACAGCCTCCAAAGACCTTGAACTCAAAGCAGACACTCTGAAAACATTACAGGATGGAATAGGAGAAACCTTAGGTCTCCTTGGCTCAGGTCGAAATTTTCTGAATAGAGACCCGGAAACACAACAAATCAAAGAAAGGTTGGACAAATGGGATTGCATAAGGTTGCAGAGCTTCTGCAGGGCAAATGACATAGCTAGCAAGATCAATAGAAAGCCCACCGATTGGGAGAAGATCTTTACTAGCCATACAACAGACAAGGGTCTCATATCTAAAATATACTTGGAACTCAAAAAATTAAACCCCCCAACAACAAATCCGCAAAGAAACAACTGCCCAATAAATAAGTGGGCGAAAGACTTAAAGAGAAGCTTCTCTGAAGAAGCAAGAAGGATGGCCAATAGACACATGAAGAAATGTTCAACATCCCTAGCCATAAAAGAAATGCACTCACTCCAGTTAGAACAGCAAAAATCAAGAACTCTAACAACAACAGATGCTGGAGGGGATGTGGACAGAAGGGAACCTTACTTCATTGTTGGTGGGAATGTAAACTTGTTCAACCACTTTGGAAAGCAGTATGGAGGTTCCTCAAAAGACTTCACATAGATCTCCCCTATGATCCAGCAATCCCACTTTTGGGCATTTACCCAAATGTTTACAAACAAGACCACACTAAAGCTACCAGCACAACTATGTTTATTGCAGCATTATTTACCATAGCTAAGATATGGAACCAACCCAGAAGCCCCTCAGTAGATGAATGGATCAAGAAAATGTGGTATATATACACAATGGAATTCTATGCCTCCATCAGAAAGAATGACATTTCCCCATTTGTTAGGAAATGGAAAGGCTTGGAAAAAATTATATTAAGTGAAGTAAGCCAGGCCCAAAGAAACATAGGTCCCATGGTTTCCCTTATTTGCAATATCTAGTATAGGTATGAGTCAAGCGGAAAAGGTCAGATAATGTGATGTTAGGAAAACGAACCCTTAAATATGTATTTTAATGTTTTCGTTTCTTTCATGCATGTGTTTCTAACGCATTTATAAGATTATTTCTTTGTTGCTTTGTATGTCCCTCCCCCACAGTGTAACCCCCGCTTTCACTTTATTTGATGTCAGTATAACATGTGGAGGAGATGGGGACAAACAAGTCGTTTAAGGATTCAGGTGGACCTGTTGCAACAATGAGAAGTACAAAATGTCATGTCAAAACCAGCTTTACAATGTCGGTGGGGGGGGGGGAGGGGGTATAATTGGGTGGGGGGGAGGGGGGAGGCTGGGAAGGGAGGTGAAGGGTAAACAAAGGAGGAGGCTGCAATGCTTGGTAAGAAATGTATGCATTATCCTGCCCATGTAATTGTAACCCCTCTGTACAGTATGTTCTCAAATAAAATAAAATAAAATAAATTTAAAAAAAAAGAAAGTGAAAAAAAAATAAAAGTACAGCCTCTGTTTGTTGTTGGAATTTTCCTATAAATATTTCTTGACCGTGCAGGAGTTTCTGGTGATGTCAGATCTTTTCTGTAATACTATGTTGTGGCTTGTTTTCTTGGTGGTCTTTGTCTTTCTATATTGAAACAAAGATGATGGAAAAGTTGAGATTTATATAAGGGATATGAAAGGGGGATCACCAGGAGCCTATAGCGGCCTCACTTCCTACTCTCTTTTACTGAGAAGCCCTTACTTTGCTTCTCCACTTCCTCCGTTCATTTTCCCAGCTCCTTTATACCTGTGAATGTGGACCAGACCTCATATAACATAAGGCAGCCCTCACAGCCAGGACTTCTAGTTGGGGCTGTACCAACCTGCCAGTTGCCCTGGCATCTGTCACTCACTAATAAACTTTGCCTCTGCTTGCACTTTTCCTGACTCACAATTCTTTATTTGCTGTAGAATAAAGGGCTTAAGACCCCTAGAATTTAGGGAAATGTTATATAATTTGGGGAAGGGAAGGGAAACAACAAATTGTTTATATAGGGATACAGGTGGACCCATTGCAACAATGAGATGTAAAATACGTTATGTCGAAAAACGAACTTTACAACTTTGGCCGGGGGGGTGTGGTGGTGGTGGGGAATGGGAAGGGATGAGAGGAAGGGGGAAAAAAAGGAGGAGGCAAAATGCTTGATAGGAAATGTTATCATTATCTTGCCCATGTAATTGTAACCGCTCTACATGGTATTTTCACAATAAAAAATAAATGAAAAAATAAATAAATGGAAATAAACTATATTCATAAGAAAATCATAATATCAGTTTGCATCTCTTTCATTTGCAGACTTTGTACATACCCATTGATCCCTACTATACCTTCTAACCAAGGGAATGGCTCCTACCTTAAGCAGCTGGCAGGACCACAGTCTTGGGAACTTGTGGGCAACAAAGAATTAAATACACCACAACAGCCCACTCCATAAGGCAATTGTGGTACAGGCACACACACACACACACACGAGCACAGATACACACAGAAACACAGAATGGAATATATTTAGTACTTTAAAACACAGATACCATTTTTTGTGACATTAATGAACATGTGCATGTGAAATAAGCAACAGAGAGGCAAAGTATTGCAAGATTCCACTGCTATGTGATATATATATATATATATATATATATATATAAAGTCATATGCTTATATATGTATGTATGTATGTATATATATATGTAGAAGAGAGAGAGAGAGAGAGAGAGAGAGAGAGAGAGAGAGAGAGAGAGTTGTAAGCATATGACTGAATACATCTGTGGTTACTAGGAGTGGAGACTGTAGAAATGGGGAAATGTAGCTGAAACTGCACTAAGCAGAACTCATATGGAATAATTAAATCTTTGCACTTAGGGACAGTTCAAAGATCAATTTGGTATACTAGTGTACAGCACAGTTCTCTACCAGGGATGTTTGTTAAAATATTCTGATCTTGGTAACCTACACTTCTTTCCAAGTAGAGCCTGTGTTTATTGTTGCTATTTTCTCATATGTGTGTCTGGCTGTCCAGGATTTTCTGGTGATGCCCAGCTCTTTTTAGTATCACTATTCTGTGGCATATATGCTTCCTTGGTGGTCTTTGTCTTCCTAGCTTAACAGAAAAGTTGATAGGAAAGATGAAATTTGCTCCACGAATATAAAGGGACTATAGTACACTATCCATTTCCAGGCCTCTTTCTTACTGTCCTATACTGAGAAACTCATACTCTGCCTCCAGGAAAACTTTCCTCTGTGTCCTAGAGGGCCTTGCAAGAAGTATTGCCTAGAGGCAGAACAACCTCAGGGCCCCTGCCCCATCTGTAAAGGAAACCATTGAGATATCTGATGTCTTCAAATCCTAGCATAGCTGAGTGCATGGCCTTCAAGACAGCAGTGAGCCTGCAGTCTATTTTTCAACCATACTTTTCTCCTGGACCCAGACCTCCAAGAAGCTTAAATCATAATAGTAATTATATTAACAACAACAACAATAATAGTAATGGGAGCATATTGTATCATTCCTAACAGTCTTATTTCACCCAATTGGTCTGCTTCTGTGGAGATCTCCCCTTCTGTCACTCATTTCTGATAGCCTTTTGATTATTGACCAGCAATAGTTAAGTTGCTTTTGTTCCCCCCAATCCCACCCTCCCACCCTCAGGAGACTTCTCTTAATGGAATCCCTGGTAGAATCCCTTGTAGGGCCAGATAGTCAAACACTTGGGAGAGCCTAGAGGCAACACATTAAATTTTGCACATCTGGCATAGATCCCAATTCTCATACTAAATGGAATACCCATTGAAAGTTGAAGTCCAGAAAAGGCTAATTCCTATTCTTAAGGGCTTAAAACACAGAGACTCCTCACTAATTAGCCCATAAAACCTGCCTCTGCAAAGTTAAACAAAAGGGGAACCCTGAAGAGTAGAGGCTGTATCAGGACCTCTGATTCACAAATGAAACAATTATCCCCCTCTATCCTACAAAGGGAAATTTAAGATAAAACTCAGTTTTCTATCAGGGATATTGTAAAAGTACTCTGCTCTTAGTAACCTTCTGTTGTTTAAAAGTACAAACTCTGTTTGTTATTGGAATTTTCTTAGCTATATTTCTTGACTGTTAATGAGTTTCTGGAGATGCCAGCTCTTTTCTGTAACAGTTGTGGTATGTTTTCTTGGTGGTCTTTGTGTTTCTTTTCTTTTTTTAATAATTTTTTTTACTGAGATTAACTAATTACATAAATTTCACAAATTTCACAGTATTGTAGGATACTGATACTTATTTCAAATCACAAACACATTTTAACCTTCCAAAGCAAATTGTCATTATCTTACTCTATAAAGTTTGTGAATTCTATAAGCTTTGACAATACAACTATTTCTTCTGCGATGGGTGATATGTACATTTCTTTCCTTTTCTTAGTGTTAGCTGTTCCCTCTTTCTGGTCTTTGTCTTTCTTATTTGAAACAAAGATTACAGAAAATTTGAGATTCCCACAAGAAATATGAATAAGGGGCATCAGGAGTATATAGCAGATTACCAATTTCCAGGCCTCACTTCTACTCTCTTTTACTGAGAAGTCCTTACTCAGCTCTTCCGTGGCCTCCCCCCATCTTCTTCCCTGGGAAATAGGTGGACCAGACCTCATGAAACATAAGGGCGCCCTCACAGCCAGGACTTCCGGTTGGGGGCTTGATCCAATCTGCCAGTCACTAAGAGGCTTTCCTCAGTTTTCCTGGCATTTCTCACTTTCTAATCAACTTTGCTTCAACTTCCACATTTCCTGATGTTGTGAGGTAAATCATCCCAGAAGCCACATTTTAAAATATAGAATATTGGAGTCTTTATTATACAGTTAACAGGCTGCAGGCCTCCAGTTGTTACAAAGGCCTGTAGCTCGCAAATAGGAAACATGCTAAAGAGGAAAGAAATAACAAGGACAATACCAACAAGCCAATTTAGCTCCAATGGAGAGCTGAATTGGGATTCCATGATGCCTGAAAATGAGCCAGGAGACAGGACACAGGACACAATCATAGAGATACATGTGGCATGGAGTCCTCGTGGCTAGACTGGTCCAGGCCTAAATAGGTGGGCACAGGGGGCAGATCCTCAGGAAATTCCCAGTCCCAGGCACTAGAATGACAGAATCAGTAACTTATCAGCCAAGTGCCCGTCCCTGCCTCCAGGGGTCCAGTCACACCCATTACCTGAGAGGCAGGTGATGGGGGGGGGGTTTCCTTCCCCCAGCATGAAGACAAGATGCCAGACCCCACCATCTACCCTGTGGCCAATATGGTGCCGGCGAGACCTTGTCTCCTTACTTCATTTACTGACAATTCTTTATTATCTGGATAATAAAGGGCTTAAGACACCTAGAGTTTAGAGAAATGTTTTAGAATAAATGGAGATAAAGTGATAGTTATAATATCAAAATGTAAAATGTTTTTCCAGCTTTTTCCTGTGCTGACATTTGCACATGCCCTGAGCTCTCTTTTACAGTCTAGACAACAGAGTTTCTCCTACCTCAAGCAGTTGACAGGACTGTGTGAGAACTATTGGGCAGTAAAGAATGAAATAATCTCTCAAGAGTTCAGTCCATAAAGAAATTGTGTCATATCTAAAATATACTTAGAACTCAAAAAATTAAATCGCCCAACAACAAATTCTCAAAGAAATAACCCAATTAATCAGTGTTCTAAAGAATTCTCTGAAGAGGAAATAAGAATGGCCAATAGACACATGAAGAAATGCTCAACTTCTCTAGTCATAAAAGAAATGGAAATAAAAACAGCATTGAGATTCCAACTCACCCCAGTTAGAATGGCTATAATCAAGAAATCTAATAACAATAGATACTGGAGGGGATGTAGCCAAAAAGAACCCTACTGAATTGTTGGTGGGAGTGTAAACTTTTTCAACTACTTTGCAAAGCAGTTTGGAGGTTCCTCAAAAGATAACACATAGAGCTCCCAGCAATCCCAGTTTGGAGCATTTACCCAGTCAATCACAAACAAGGCCATACTAAAGCTGCCAAGACAACTATGTTTATTGCAGCATTATTCACCATAGCTAAGATATAGAACCAACCCAGATGCCGCTCAGTAGATGAATGGATTGAGAAAATGTGATGTGATGTGTATATATATATATATATATATATATATATATATACATACATACATACATACATACATACATATATACATACATACATACATACATACATACATACATACATGTATGTATGTATATATGAGTTCTATACCTCCATTAGAAAGAATGACATTGCCCCATTTGTTAGGAAATGGAAAGACTTGGAAAAAAATTATATTAAGTGAACTAAGCCAGACCCAAAGAATCATATGTCCCATGGTTTCCCCTATTTGCGATAACTAGTTTACGTCTAGGATAATATCAAAAGCTATGTACATATGATCATATAAGATGATGCTAAACAAAAGGAACCCCAAGATAGGGACACAAGAGATTTTTTTTCTTTGTTGTTTTTTTAAAAATGTACTATGATTTTTTTTTGTTTCTGTGATATGTTCTTCCCGATGGTATAACCCCTGTTGTCACTGTATTTGATTCCGGTGCCCTGCATCTTGTATACACATTTTTTCTAATTTGGGGAGGGGAAGGGTAATTACAAAATGCTAAAACAAAGATACAGGTTGACCCATTGTAACAAGGAGGCATACAAAACTCTATGTTGAAAAGGAACTTTCTACCTTCAAGGGAGGGGAGGAGGGGCAAGTTGGGGAGGTAGGATGGGAAGGGATAGTAGGAGAAAAACAAAGTAGGGGTCAAAAATGTTCGATAGGAAATGTACTGATTACTCATGTAACTGTAACCCCTGGGTACAGAATCTTTACAATTAAAATATCCTTGATGGAAGCTGTCATGATCCCATAATTATTATATTCTACATGCCTGCAGAACCATCATCATATGGATAGCACTAATATTTGTTTGACAAAACTAGCTATAGCTCTGCTCGCTTGAACACAGCCATATTAATTGGACTTGACTGAGTTGGCCAACTGTGTGTCTTTTCTGAAACATCATTGAAATAAATTTTTATTATTGTATTTTGGGTTCTTTTGATTGGGATGACCTTCAGAATTCAGAGATGCCTTTGTGACATCTTTCATATGTTCTGATACAAATACATGACTTCCTCTTATTATTTTTTAAGCAAAGCTAATCTTAGCAACTGAATCTTCCTTGGCACACTCCTTGGTGTTACTGTTCCATGACCTCTTTTCATATCCAAGCTGCAAACTTTCAAAATCTTTTCACCTTGCAATTTTTTCCTCAGCATTTTCATTGTAAACTGGATGAAAACATGCCATGAATAGGCATTATGTGTCTCAAAATCTTTAATAACTTGAAATATGCTTCACCAAATAATCTAGTCCATCACTTTAGAAATTAAACTCCCTGCAGAATTAGAACCAGGACACTATGTACTAAACAATTAGACACAGTGTAACAAGTGGTATCTCTCACCCAATATACAAATGGTATCATCATTTGAACTTGAAACTTTATCAACATGACCTTTACTGTGCACATTTTTCTCAGGATTCACATCTGCTGAGCACAAACCAGAATTATCTACTAAATCATATAAGCACTTTGTTCCAATTTTCTGTATTTCTCAGTTACCTATTTTTGTATCATACATTTAGGTTTAAAAGCCCATTTCTTGTCTTATGTCAGCACAACACTCTCCTGATGGCCATAATGGTAAAAATAAGTTTTGAAATCAGGTAGGGAGAGTCTCCCATATGCATAACTTTAAATATAGTTGATGGGTTATTCTATTCCCTTTATTTTCCCAATGTATTTTGAAATACCACTCTATCACTTTGTCCATAGCTAAACTTCCAGGTCCTTTTTTTTTAAATTTTATTTTATTTGTGAACATACTGTACAGAGGGGTTACAATTACATGGGCAGGATAATGCATACATTTCTTACCAAGCATTGCAGCCTCCTCCTTTGTTTACCCTTCACCTTGCGTCCAAGCCTCCCCCTCCCCCCCCAATCCTTCCCCCCTCCCCCTCCCACCGACATTGTAAAGCTCGTTTTTTGACATGACTGTTGCTTCCAGGTCCTTTGAAGGGACTTCCCCTCCACAAATTATACCAACATCAAATATAGTGAAAGCAGGGGTTAGACCATGGGGGAGGGACATACAAAGCAACAAAGAAATAATATTATAAATATGTTACAAACAATCGCATGAAAGAAAAAACATTTGAATACTTATCTTGGGGTTCATTTCACCTAAAATCAACTCATCTGACCTTTTCTGCTTGTCTCAGACATATACTAGTTATTGCAAATAAGGGAAACCATGGGACCTATGTTTCTTTGGGCCTGGCTTACTTCACTTAATATAATTTTTTCCAAGTCTTTCCATTTCCTAACAAATGGGGCAATGTCATTCTTTCTTGTTTTTGTTTTTTCTTGTTGTTTTGCAGCTGTAGGGCTTGAACTCAGGGCCTGGGCACTGTCTCTGAACTTTTGTGTTCAAGGCTAGCACTCTACCTCTTTGAGCCACAGTGCCACTTCCAGTTTTCTGGTGGTTAAAGCCCAGGCTGGCTTTGAACCATGATCCTCCAGAGTAACTAGGATTACAGGCATGAGGTATTGCCCCTGATGCAAAAATATTCTTTACAATAATGGAAAACTAGATTTTGGAATTTTCTTTTTTTCTTTTTTTTGGTCGGTCATGGGGCTTGAACTCTGGTCCCAGGCACTGTCCCTCAGCTCTTCAGCTCTAGCACTCTACCAGTTGAGCCACAGCACCACATCTGGTTTTCTGGTGGTTAATTGGAGATAAGAGTGTCACGGATTTTCCTGGCTGGGCTGGCTTTAAACCATAATCCTCAGATCTCAGCCTCATGAGTAGCTAGGATTAGAAGCATGAGCCACTGGCACCTGGCTTCTGGGATCTTCTATTGTACTTTCATCCTAAATATTTTCTGAACTGACTGTCTCTTTGAATGACTGGGTCCATTGTCTACCAGAAGACTCAGGAAAAAATAGGTATCATTTCTTCTCCTTCTCCTTGTTCTTCTATTTCTCCTTCAACTCCTCTTCTTCCTTCTCCTCCTCTTCACTCTTTCTTCCCCTCCTCCTCCTCTTCTTTCTTCTCCTCCTCTTCTCCCTCCTCATTCTTCATGTGAGTGAGTGGTTGTTTGCAAGACCTGGGAAAAGTCCGTAAGCTTTTATGCTCAAGTTTGCCCTCTACCACTTCTACCACATAAAGAACATCTCCACTTCTGGCTTTTTTGATAATTAATTGGAGAAACGCATCTGAAGGATTGTACTGGTACGGATTTGAACCAGGATGCTCAGACCCCAACCTCATGAATAGTTATGATTACAGGAAAGAGCCACCAGCGCTCAGCTGAAAGTCTTTTATAATTAACATGCAGGTCTCATCTGAGGCAGTTCCTTTACTTACAAGTCTGCACATAATACACATTCCAGATGTTTGGAAATATCAGCAGCAACAATTACACAACAGTGATAAAAGTCATAAATCAAGCAAACGAAACTTCTTTATAATTTGAGTTCCATCCACTTGTCTCTCCTCATCCTTTTAATACCCTCCTTCAACAACACCTGATTCAGATCCCTGGTATTCATTTTGTTAATGTGTCAGTTAACTGTTCAAACAAGTTACACCATTTGTATCTGGCCTTGTTAGTCTGTGTTGTGTATATGCATATGGCCTGAAATATGTATTCATGTATTTGTACAATTTTGATCTAACTTCCACATCTAAGTGTGAGCTCTTCCATGGTGTTCTGTCAGGTATGAGGGCTCTGAACTGTGGAGGACTTGTGTCCAAGATGAGATATCTGGGCTGGTTAGATGCATCTGTCCTGTGAAGTACCTGCTGGGTGCACTCATATAGAATATGATCTACCTGCACAGTTCCCATTGTGTGATTTCCCAGATACAACTTTTTCTGCATCAGGAACCTAACTTCACCTATTTGTTTCCTATTCTTAAGATTACAGTATGGTTGCATACTTCTTTGGATGTTTGCAAATGGGAAGGATATATGCAAATAACACAGCATGTTCTCAGGAGTGAAGCTCCAGGAAGAATCATTCACACCAGGCCACCTGGGATCAGGGAGACACACCATTGTGGATGGCAGAATGCCAGGGATGGCAGGATTGTGGCCTACTCTCCAGCCAGAGTAGGTATACTGTGTGTGCTAAGAGGGCAATCACTAGAATGGGCAATAGTGAGTGAAGCTGGTTCAAACAGTTTGCACCGAGTCAGGCAAAACCAGCTGTCAGTTTAATCTCTCTTCCAGACAGGGTAAAAAATGTCATAGTTACTTCCTTGGGTCTGTGGTCTCTACTAAGGACAACTCAGGAGTCAAATAGAAACACTGTAGAATAACTTGGCAGTCAAATAGAAACACTGTAGAATAACTTGGGTTATTCTTGTCTTCCAAATGGAAGACAGGTGATTTTGGCCTTTCACAGGGTCTACAAAGACAAGTAAATATATCAGGAGATCTGTTTTTTGGAGAGAACTTACAAAGCTGTGAATATGGAAAATGGCAGTAAATGGTTGCTTAGCAGGGAGAAAATGAAGGCCCAGACACTTGAATTTGAGTCAAGAATCCACCAATTCTTTTTTTTGGTAACTTGAGCATATTACTTAACCTCTCCATGGCTCAATTACCACAATATTTTTAAACTTTTTAAAATTTTAAATATTTTTTCCTTTCCTGGAAATCAAAGCCAAGGACTATCTCTTCTGGCAGTCAAGCCTCTAAAATTAGGCCCTATCCTCAATTGCAAGTTAATTTGTGATGGCCTTAAAGAGCACCTAGTAATAGAGCACCTGCAAATCTTGTGAAAGACAAAAAGCTTCAATCTCCACCATTGTCCCACACAAATGGCACCTAATTTCAATGCATGTAGTATCACTACTCATAAGACTTAGATATGAGGATCATGGATCAAAGCCAGCACAGAAAGTCAAGTCCATTACTCTCTTATAGCAAATTTATCACCAAACATACAGAAATGGGACTTTGGCTAAAATTGTAAAGCCCCAGACCTGAATGAAAAAGCCGAGAAGACAATATTTTAGTCCTGAGTTTAAGACTGAGTACTCATTTAAAAATCTCACCTCATGGGCTGGGAAGGTAGCTCAGTGGTAGCCTTGCATAAATGAGGCCCTTGGTTTGATTACTCAGCACCACATAAGCAGAAAAAGCTGGAAGTGGCACTGTGGCTCCAGTGGTAGAGCTCTAGCTTTGAGCTGAAGAGCTGAGGAACAGTACCCAGGCCCAGATTTCAGGCCCCATGATATGAAAAAACAAAAACAATAAAACCCTCAACTCACCTCATTTCTAAAATGAGGATGTTGAGGATATTTGGGATAATTATTTATTTTGCCATGTTAGTTATTGCCAGGAAAAAAAGCATGGACAGGAATGACAAATGTCCAGCTGCTATTCACCTTGTTGAGAATGGTAAATTATACCTGCCTCCCTAAAATAAACACTGATTTTTAAAAAAATCACCGAATACATTTTTGTTCTAGAAAATGGCTGGACCAGATGGATTTACAGCAGAATTCTACAAGGCCTTCAAAGAAGAGCTGACCCCAATACTCCTCCAACTCTTCAATCAAATTAAAAGAGAAAGTTCACTACCGAACTCATTCTATGAAGCCATCCTAACCCTCATGCCAAAACCAGGCAGGGACTCATCAAAGAAAGAGAACTCTAGAACCATTTCTTTGATGAATATCCACGCAAAACTTCTCAACAAAATCTTGACCAATCGCCTTCAACAATTCATCCAAAAATTCATCGTGGTGTATGCACCACGATCAAACAGGATTCATTTCAGGGATGCAAAGCTGGTTCAATATACGCAAATCAATTAATATAATTCATCACATCAACAGAAGCAAGGATAAGAACCACATGGTTATCTCAATAGATGCAGAAAAAGCATTTGACAAGATCCAACACTCCTTTATGATGAAGGTTCTGAAAAAATTAGGAATCCAGGGAACATTCCTCAACACAATAAAGGCTGTATATGACAACCCTACAGCCAGCATTATACTTAATGGTGAAAAGCTAAAGCCATTTCCTCTTAACTCAGGAATGAGACAAGGATGTCAGCTCTCTCCAATTCTCTTCAATCTAGTATTAGAATGCCTAGCTACAGCAATAAGACAAGATGCAAACATAAAAGGGATCGAAATAGGGAAAGATGAAGTAAAACTCTCCCTCTTTGTAGATGACATGATCTTATATTTAAAGAATCCCACGGACTCCACTCCCAAATTACTCAAGCTGATTCAAAACTTTGGCAAAGTAGCAGGGTATAAAATTAACCCTCAAAAATCAGTGGCTTTTCTGTATGCCAACAATGAGAAAATATAGCTGAAATCAGGATAGCAACTCCATTTGTAATAGCCCCACAGAAAATAAAATACCCAATAATTAACTTAACCAAAGAAGTGAAGGACCTCTATGATGAAAACTTTAAAAACTTGAAAAAGGAAATCAAAACAGAACTTAGAAAGTGGAAAAACCTCCCATGCTCCTGGATTAGAAGGATCAACATAGTGAAAATGGCAATACTTCCCAAAGCTATCTAAAATTCAAATGCGATACCTATCATTATTCCAACCTCATTCTTCAAGGAAATAAAAGGGGCAATCCAAAAATTCATATGGAATAATAAAAGACCTTGAAGAGCAAAAACGATCCTTAACAGAAAGAAAAATGCTGGAGTAATATCAATACCAAATTTCAAACGCTACTACAAAGCCACAGTAATCAAAACAGCTTGGTACTGGCACAAGAACAGACCTCAGGACCAATGGAATAGAATTGAACATCCAGAAATGAACCCACAGACCTATAGCCATCTAATCTTCGATAAGGGAGCTAAAAAAATAGAATGGGAGCCTGGGAAGTTGGCTCAGTGGTAGAGTGCTTGCCTTGCATGCCTGAGGCCCTGGGTTCGATTCCTCAGCACCACATAAGCAAAAAGAAAAAAGCCGGAAGTGGCGCTGTGGCACAAGTGGTAGAGTGCTAGCCTTGAGCTGAAGAGCTGAGCGACAGCACCCAGGCCCAGAGTTCAAGCCCCACGATGGGACCCCCCCCAAAAAAAAATAGAATGGAAGAAAGACAGCCTGTACAGTAAATGGTGCTGGCAAAATTGGTTAATCACTTGTAGAAAACTAAAGCTAGATCCTTACATATCACCCTGCACCAGAATCAACTCCAAATAGATCAAAGAACTCGGAGTCAAAGCTGACACTCTGAAAACTTTACAGGATAGAATAGGAGAAACCCTAGGTCTCCTTGGCACAAGCTGAAATTTTCTTAATAGAGACCCAGAAATACTACAAATCAAAGAATGGTTGGACAAATGGGACTGCATAAAACTGTAGAGCTTCTGCATGGCAAAGAACATAGCTAGCAAGATCAATAGAAAGCCCACAGACTGGGAGGAGATCTTTACTAGCCATACAACAGACAAGGCATCATATCTAAAATGTACTTAGAACTCAAAAAAATTAAGTCACCCAAAAACAAATTCTCAAAGAGACAACTGCCCCGTTAATAAGTGGGCTAATGACTTAAAGAGAGACTTCTCTGAAGAGGAAATAAGAATGGCCGGTAGACACATGAAGAAATGCTCAGCTTCTTTAGTCATAAAAGAAATGCAAATCAAAACAACATTGAGATTCCACTTCCCCCCAATTAAAATGCTTTTAATCAAGAAATCTAATAACAACAGATGCTGGAGGGGATGTGGCCAAACGGAATGCTATTGCACTGTTGGTGGGAGTGTAAACTCGTTCTGCTACTCTGGAAAGCAGTATGGAGATTCTTCATAAGACTACACATAGAGCTCCCCTATGACCCAGCAATCCCACTTCTGGGCATTCATCCAAACAATCACAAAGAAGACCATACTAAAGTTACCAGCACAACCATGTTTATTGCAGCAGTATTCACCATAGCTAAGATATGGAACCAACCCAGA
Source organism: Dipodomys merriami (assembly GCF_024711535.1). Taxonomy (NCBI): domain Eukaryota; kingdom Metazoa; phylum Chordata; class Mammalia; order Rodentia; family Heteromyidae; genus Dipodomys; species Dipodomys merriami. The sequence goes on from NW_027204492.1 coordinate 83,434,910, forward strand.
TGCCCCTTGGTAGATGAGTGGATCAAGAAAATGTGGTACATATATACAATGGAATTCTATACTTCCATCAGAAAGAAAGACACTGCCCCATTTGTTAGGAAATGGAAAGATTTGGAAAAAAATCATATTAAGTGAAGTTACCCAGTCCCAAGGATATTTAGGTCTAATGGTTTCCCTTGTTTGCAATAATTAGTAGACACATAGGATAAATCTTATCAGATCAGCTGAAAAGCTCAAAAATCCATGTACAAATGACCATGTAAGCTGATGCTAAGTGAAATGAACCCCAAGATATGAAGTCAAGAGATCTGTCTTTATTGTTACTGTCTTAAATGTACCATGTGATTTTATTGGGTTTTTTTTTTGTTCTTATTTCCTTTGTATGGCATATCCCCTGTTGTCACTGTTCTCGATTTTGAGCCTGCATCTTGTATATACATATGTCTAATCTGGGGAGTGGAAGAGGAATAACAAAATGCTGAAAATAGGATGCAAGATAACCCATTGCAACAAAGATAGCCACAAGACAGTATATTGGAAACAAACTTTACAACTTCAGGTGGGGAGAGAGGAGGGGATAGGAATGTGGGAGTTTGGGGTAGGAAGGGACAGTGGGACAACAACCAGGAAGGGAAGGGGTAACAATGTTTGACAAGTAATGTACTCATTGCCTTATTCATGTAACTGTAACCCCTCTGCACAGCATCTTAACAATAAAATAAAATTTAGGGCTGGGAAGGTGGCTCAGTGGTAGAGTGCTTGCCTTGCATGCATGAGGCCCTGGGTTTGATTGCTCAGCACCACATAAGCAGAAAAAAAAGCCAGAAGTGCACTGTGGCTCAAGTGGTAGAGTGCTATCCTTGAGCTGAAGAGCTGAGGGACAGAGTCCAGGCCCAGAATTCGGGCCCATGACCGGACCCCCCCCCCAAAAAAAACCCAATAAAATAAAAATTTAAAAACAACAACAAAAACTCACCTTATTTGTAAAATGAAGATGTTGATATTTGGGATAAATATTTATTTTGCCACATTAGTTATTGCCAGGATAAAAAGCATGGACAGAAATGACAAATGTCCAGCTGATATTCACCTTGTTGAGGACTATAAATTATACCTGCCTCCCTAAAATAAACACTGATTTAATAAAATCACTGCATACATTTTTGTTCTACAAAATGGCTGCCCATCAAGAACCACTCTCCCCCACAGGAATCAGATGGAGGCTTGCTAGCTGTTCATTCTATGCTAAGGTTCCCAGAACACTGGGGAATGTCAGGTCCTCCTACTCCTAGTACTATACCCATCTCATGAAAGTCTAATTCAATGCGAAGTTTCTCCTCAAACATCAGGGAACAGAGATAAACATTCCCTGTATATGACACAGAGTTCTGACTACAAAAACAACCCTCTCCTGTAGTGGACTGATGGGGTCCAAGCTGGTATGATTCCATTTTGAACTTTGCCTTTCTTTCAGGGATCTTAGACTCCATTTTTGAAGGGTGGTGACTAAAAACCTTTAAACTATGTTCAAACTAGAAACACCACCTTAATCACAGGGCCACATCTTGGCTCCCACAGGCCTAGTTCCCCTTAACAATCTAATCTATCCTTGATTGTTCAGTTAAAGACTGACCAATAAAGCAGAAAGGTTGTAATCTTTCTCAACTGGCAATACCACCCGCTTACTGTAAACCCTGCCATTTGCCCGCCAAATTCGTGTGCCAATTCAAACCAAAATGATAGAATAGTTTAAACTGTAACTCCATTGGCCAGTTGAGTGTGCCCTAACATGACTATGCAATCCTTTCTGTGTGATGCAAACCCATTGGTCACCTGCATGTGGCCAGTCTTGACCACATGGATTTTACCTTTAAAAACCCTAGCTTGTGGGCCGTTTGGGGTCACAGTTTCAGCTCCCAAGTCTGTGCTGCGTCCCTGGCTGGTCAGCTATCCACTTACCCAATAAAGTCACCTTTTTACACGAGGCTGCCTCTGAGTGGTAGACTCTTTCCCCCATAACACTCCCATGTTAATCTGCCCACCTATGGTGGGCTTGTCTCCTTCCTATGAAATTGAAAGTCAAAAGCACCTCTGCCTTTTGCTTCAGCCAGAATGTATGCAACTTCTGGAATTAGCTTTTCTGTTCCAGTAGGTTTCTTAAGCTAAAACCAAAATACATACTTACACACAAAACATAAATGAACAAAATCAAAGAGCTTGTCTTTGCATGCATACTTTAAACCAGAACATAACATCTAAAAGTGGGTATGATCTGAGGACTACTCCCAGGTTTCTGGGGCTCTCACTACTGACATCACCTTGGCCTCCAAGAAGCTCCTCTGAAGGCTGCCTCCTGACTCCCGATGGAAAAATCCAGTGGGGTCCTGAGAGTTGAGCTGTTAGGAGGGTGGCCAAGACACATTTCTGAGGAGCTGAAACCTGCCGTGCATTATAGGCACAGAAAGTGGCCACCGACCTTCCTTCTAGCTACCAGAGCTAGAGGGATCTGACCTCTAAAAGACATTTCCTTCCTGGTTACCCAGGCCCCACAGCTCTGACCAATGCTTTCCCAGTGTGGACACTCTACCTCTGAATATGGGCTCCTCTCTGTGATCTTAACCCTTGGGCTCCCAGCACAGCTGTGTTTGCAAGATTTGAACAGAGGAGGCAGCACCATAGGAACCAGGTAGAGTAACCTGCTCCAGAGAAGGAAGGCAAGAAAGACAAAGCCTCTTGACTAACTAGGAGTAACTAGGATCATAGGCATGAGCCGCCAGCATCCAGCTTGACACTGGTTCTTTTCAAGAAAAAAAAAACAAAACAACTGAAACTAAAAAAAAAAATGAAAAGATAACAAACATCTGGATCAAGCCTCAATCTGGCCATAGGGATTCTGATTGAGCACAGCTGGGTCTCATGGAGGAACTGTGGAATGACAGTGGTTCTTTTCATTTAAAAGAAGAAAAAGAAAAAAAAAGAAAAACATGTCATATCCATGAGATGTACTGTAACTTTGTAATTGGAGGAGAGATAGTTCTGTTGAAGGAGTGGGGACAGAAAGACAGGGTAGGCTGGGTGCTGGTAGCTCAAGACTGAAAACCTAGCTACTGGGATGGCTGAGATCTGAGGATCAATGTTCAAAGCCAGCCCAGACGCAGGCAAGTCTATGAGACTCTTATCTCCAATAAACCACCAGAAAACTAGAAGTGGAGCTGTGGCTTAAAGTGATAAAGCACTAGCCCTGAGCAAAAGAGCTCAGGGACCGCAGCCCAGGCCCTGAGTTCAAGCACCACCACCAACACAAAAAGGCAAGATAGCCTGGGCCATGGAGAAGCTGCATACTTCCTCCCATTGAAGGATACATAGGTGTGGGACTGAAGCATCGATTCAGAACATCAGATGAGAACTTTATATTTCAACACTTAGGTAAAAAGTGGTCAGTATTTGAGAGACTAACTTGACTTCGAGTCTAACATATCCTGACTAGATGTAATCTTCAATGAGTGGGTTACCATATTAGTAAACAAGCAAGTTTAACATCTATTACCTGAAGGCATAAAATCCAAAATACTTAAACTTCAAAAATTTATTCATGAGCCGGGAGCTGGTGGCTCAGGTCTGTAATCCTAGCTACTCAGGAGGCTGAGATCTGAGGATCATGGTTCAAAGCCAGCCAGGGTAGGAAAGTCCGTGAGACTTTTATCTCCAATAAACCACTAGAAAATCAGAAGTGGCGCTGTGGCTCAAGTGGTAGAACGCTTGCCTTGAGCTGAATTGCTGAGGGAGAGCTCCCAAGCCCAGAGTTCAAGCCCCACGACCAACAAAAAAAAAATTATGCATACTACTTTGATGTCACTGGTTCCAAATTTGACAGTAAATCTCCCCTGAAAGTTTGTGGTTAGGATGTAGGTGGAAATTGGTGGAGCACTAAGAGGTACATCATGAGTATACCATGCCTCAGACCTTGAAATCAATCTTATGTAAACACTTGCTGATTAACATGTATATACACACTTATACACACACATTCAGGTATAATAAATATTGTACATCATCACTATGATTCCCTTGGCAATATGCATATGGGTTCCATGTCCAAGATTTCTCTCTCTTTCTATCTATGAGTGTGTGTATACACATACATGTGTGTGCATGCATTTATGTATATCTGTGAACAAATCTGTATGTCATGCAAATGGTCTGAAACCTGGTTGTTTTCTAAAATCCACTTTATATCTGGGCCGAATATGTTAAATATGGATTACTCACTATCAAATATGTCATACCATGCCCAGTTATCAGAATCCCTTTACTGGGGTTGGACACATGAGGCTAGTCTCCAGGATTATTCTCTTTATTTCCTGCCTTGGGTTGTCTTCTTTGTTTAGTATCCAAAAAGGCTGAGAGTCTAGAGAGTCAGTGTCCCACCACCAAGGGCCTAGCATCTGGACTCAGGGGCCCGGGGGAAGAATTCTGTTCTCATCATCTCAATGCAGTAGTTTCTTCTTAGGCAACAAGGATTCTAACATGCTGACATACTGAGATGTTTCTAAAGGGATTCAGTTTCACCCTATTTCACTTAATAAATATTTGTGAACAAACACCTCAGGAGTGGATCCTTTCTAGAAATTGGTAAAGAACTATTGTTAGTGAATGAGAGAAGGTTCAGTTGTTTAGGGTACATCCATTGCCCATTGAAAGAGCATTGGCAGGAGGTTAGGGAGGAAGGAGAAGGAGCAGCACTGCATTGTGAGGGGGACAGTTCAAAGCTCCTGGTAACTTGCATAAGGAGCAGCCTGATGGAGTGTAGGGAATCCTGGAGGATGCAGCCAGTAGTGGTGAGGGATGACCCAGCTGAGTCTCTTTCCTTTCATTTTGTTTTAATTTTATTTTTTCAATAAATGATACTTTTATTTAAGTAACTGCAAATAGGAAACCAGAGGGAAAGCCCCAGGCTAGGACAAATAATGCCCACTACTCCCCAACAGGACAAGAGGAGACAGTGGCCCCTATACCCTTCATGATCAACAAGGCCCCAAACCCAATCAACTGCAGCATAATTGGGGCAGGACCCTACCTTTCCTGGTGGTATGGAACCCAGCCTACAGTGCCCCAGGCCCCCTTCCCCATGAAGTATCTAGGGGAGGGTAATGTGAGTACAATGGGAGGCTATGATGAACTGAATGCATTGGTAGCAGCTGCAATGATGGATGGATGTCTACGAATGAAAATTAAACAAAAATTAAAAATGGGAAAATTAGTCTTTGTCAAGAGTACCCTTCATATGAATGTGGTTCTGAAGTTTTTTATGGCTAGCCACTTTGACATTATTGTGATAAGTGTTCTCTAACTTACTGTTTCAACAAACTAGAAGACAATTGTGTATGAATCAATAAAAAAGCATAAACAAAAAACCCCACAACTGTCTGGAGGTAGTCTGTGAACAGAGGAAAATATGGGACCAGAACCTTGGGTGGTGGGCAGATGGAGGAGGGAGTGGGCGGGGTTAGCTCATTATTAGTGCCATATGGTTGAGGGGAACAGACTAGTGGGGATACTAGATACCATGGGGGAGGCAGACTTGGGCCTAGCCACCCCATTGCCCTCTTTCCTGCTCCAACTGGGACAGGAAAGAGGTGGTTGTCCAATCCAATGCAGAGGAACAAGTGCAAGCCCTGGCTGGGGACAGTTTGGATGAGGAATGAGCCCCCTGTTGATGCCAGTACAGCTAGATTGGGCATGTCCAAATGTGATGGGGCATGGGCCCCCTTTTAAGGCCAGGGGAGCCCTCCCACGCCCCTTTATGGAAAGCCAGAGACAGCAATGCGGGAGTAGAGGAGTGAGTCTCCAATCCTAGAGCTCACAGAGCAATTTCTCCACAAGGTAGTAGAGACACAGCACATATTGGCTATGGCTAAGTGGGAAGTAAGCCTTGTCTGGGAGAGCGAGGTGTGCATGGGTGGGAGGGAGTTGGAAGGTGAAGGAAAACACTTCCCACTGGCCACAGGAGCTCTGCAGCACTGGTATGTGTTATCAAGGTAACCAACTGACAACTGAAAAGAATGAAAGTAGCCTTTACCCACAAAAATCATTAACTCTGGGGCTGGGAAGTCGGCTCAGTGGTAAAGTGCTTGCCTTGCATGCATGAGGCCCTGGGTTTGATTCCTCAGCACCACATAAGCAGAAAAAAGCCGGAAATGGCACTGTTGCTCAAGTGGTAGAGCGCTAGCCTTGAGCTGAAGAGCTGAGGGACAGTGCCCAGGCCCAGAGTTCAGACCCCATGACCGGAACTCCCCTCCCCCAAAAAAATCATTGACTCTATTTTCTTAAATGCAAAGATGGTCCAGGTAAAGAGAGAGTGCCCCCTAGACAGGTTAGTGTTGAAATTCTGCTTTGTAACATATGGAATTCTCCTTTTCTAATCTTTCTCCCTATTGCTAGAACACAGATGGTCAGCCATGCAAGGCCATTCACTTGACTTTTGAGGGCAAAACTAACAAAACTCTGGCTCACATAGGCAAACACAAATCAATATGCCCAATATTAAGGTGTCAATGTGTATAATCTGTATGGGGAATTCAACTGAAATCTCTGAGTAATTCTAATGCCATGTTTCTGATCCCGAAGAAGTCTGGTGCCCAGGATTGCTGGACTATAGCAAACATGTCCCTTCCTCTGAGTATCTGAACTGCATATTGTAGCTTGCAGCTTGCATACTTATTTGATGAAAATGCACTAAATATTTTCATGCTACCATCTCAAACCCTAATAAAATCAGGCCTATTCCTAAATCACATCATGACCCCTCTGTGTCTCATGGGGCCCAGGAAGAGTTTTTCATGCTTCCATTCTGGAAATATTGCCTTCCTTGAAAACACTTCAGTAATTTTTATTCCTTTACTGAGATGGAACATGTGGCAGGATAGGGAGGTGGCATAAAGACAATAGCTTATTTGTTAACCTGTTCAACTATTTGGAGCCCAGTCACATCTTAGGGACATAAGGAGGGCCATGGGAAGTTTTCATAGAAGACACAATTCCCCCAAAGAGAAAGAGAAATATTCCATATGTACACTTTCCAATTGACATTCTGACATCAAAGAGTTGGTTCATCTGAGAAAACCCCAGTACCATCTGAGAAAAACCCCACCAGTTCCCTCAAAAGTGCCCTTCCTGGTTAACCAAAGCAGGATTCAAGCCCAAGGACTCAAAGGCATAGATTGCCTGTTCTAGGAGAATCTCTAAGGGCCTCTCACCCCTTCTCTCATCTGAACACTGAATTTAATATTCAGGAGCACAGTGGGCAGTACTCACTCTCCATACTCTTCTGGCACTTTCTGGATTTTGAGCTATAAAATAAACAGTCATGGATCAAATATATACAAATGGACTCAAAGTCATTCTGATCCTTATGGGAGAATGAGATCTCGACCAACTGAACTAAATTTTTGTGAGCATGGGATTATTACTTGGAGAAGGTAAGCAATTATTTCAGTGCACAAATATTTGCCCATCTTAGAATTGAAGCCCAGATGCTTGAGTTTATTGTCCATCCACATGTTGCATAAAGAAAGAAAATTGACCACTGAAGATTAGTGTTAACATAGCTCTTTCTTTCTTTCTCTCTTTCTTTCTTTTTTGTCAGTCATTGGGCCTGAACTCTGGGCTTGGATGCAAGGCAAGCATTCTACCACTGAGCCACCTTCCCTTTTCCCTTCCTTCCTTCCTTCCTTCCTTCCTTCCTTCCTTCCTTCCTTCCTTCCTTCCTTCCTTCCTTCCTTTCTTCCTTCCTTCCTTCCTTCCTTCCTCTCTTTCTTTCTTTCTTTCTTTGTTTCTCGTCAGTTGTGGGGCCTGAACTCTGGGCTTGGGCGCTGTCCCTCAGCTCTTTAGCACAAGGCTAGCTCTCTACCACTTGAGCCACAGTGCCACTTCTGGCTTTTTTCTGCTTATGTGGTGCTGAGGAATCGAACTCAGGGCCTCATGTATGCAAGGCAAGCATTCTACCACTGGCCACCTTCCCAGCCCACAAGTAGCATTTTCAAGGTAACCTACTGCCAACTAAAAACATTAAAAGCAGTCTTTGCCTACAAAAATTGTTGGCAATACTTTCTTAAATGCCAAGATGATCCATGTAAAGAGAGAATACTGCCCCTCCTTGACAGGTTACTGTTGAAATTCTTTTAAAATATGGAAATGTTTTTATCTGATCTTTCTTCCCGTTGGTGAAATGGAGAGGGTCAGCCAGGCAAGGCCATTTACTTGACTTTGAGGGCAAAACTAACAAAACAACCCTGACCCACACAGGTCAACACAAGTCAGTGTGCTCAATATTGATATGTCAATATATAGAATCTGTATGGGGAATTCAATGGATATTTGTGATTAATTCTAATAGAATGTTTCTGATCCTGCAGTGGTCTGGTGCCCAGGGCTGGCTGGTTTGTAGCAAATAAGGCAAATACTGATGCCCCTCTCCGGGTATCAGACATTGCAGCTTATAGCTTGCATACTTATTTGATGAAAATGCACTAAATATTTTCATGCTACCATCTCAGACCCTACTAAAAGCATGCCTATTCCTAAATCACATCATGACCCCTCTGTGTCTCATGGGGCCCAGTAAGAGTTTCTCATGCTTCCAGTCAGGAAATATTGCCTTCCTTGGATACACTTCAGTAATTTTTATTTCTATCCTGATGCGAAACATGTGGCAGGATAGGGAGGTGACATGAAGAAAATAACTTATTTGTGAACCTGTTCAACACTGTTGGGAGCACAGTCACATCCTAGGGTCATAAGGACAGCCATGGGAAGATTTCATAGTGTTGTCCAACATAAAAGACACAATTCCCCTATAGAGAAAGAGAAATATTCCATATAGACACTTTCCAATTGACATTCTGACACTAAATAGTTGGTGCATCTGAGAAAACCCCACTAGTTTTCTAAAAAAGTGCCCAGTAACCAAAGCACAACTCAAGCCCACGGACTCAAAGGCATACTTTGCTTGTAGGAGATTCTCTACTGGTCTCTCTCCACTTCTTTCATCTGGCCAATTCTATGGCCTTTAACACACACACATTCTCTCTCTCTCTCTCTCTCTCTCTCTCTCTCTCTCTCTCTCTCTCTCTCTCTCTCTCTCTCTCTCTCTCTCTCTCTCTCTCTTTCTCTCTCTCTGCATGTACCCAGAGGACCCTCTCACTCTGTCTCTTGCTCTCTCCAAGCTTATCTTACATCTCTCCTTTTAGGCCTGTCTTTCCCTCTGTGTCTCTGTGACACCCAGCTCTCAGGGTTCTCTCTTTTTCTCTCTCTTGCTCTTTCTCCCTTATGCTATCTCTCCTTCTTGAGCTGCATCTCTCATTTATGATGATTCTCCATCTTGGACTGTCTTTTGTGTTGTCTCTTATGTTGTCAGTCCCTCCTCCTTCTCTCTTGTATTCTCTCCTCTCTTTTCCTTTTCTCTCTTTCCTTTCGTGTCTCTCTCCCAACCTACTCTCTCAAACTGTCTCTCTCATCTCTTTTGCTGTGTCTCTCATGCTTTATCTCTCTCTTCTCTCCTATCTCCCTGTAATTCCTCTCCCTCCTCTCTCTTGTGCTTTCTCTCCTAGGAGCTCCCTCTCCTCTCCTCCCCCCCCCCTTGCCTTCAAGCTCTGAAGCAGGTCAGGGAATCTATTTCCTGTGGTTATCCCTCCTCTGCTCAAGTCCTGCAAACAGAGCTATACTGGGAATGCAAAAGTTAAGACCACAGAGAGGAGCTGACATCCAGAGGTAGAGTCCAAACTGGGAAAGTATTGATCAGAGGGGTGGGGCCTGGGTGACAAGAAAAGGAATGCTTTTGGGAAGCTTCCCTTGGATTGTGGACTATGCTGCCCTAGTAGCTAGGAGGAAGGCCTGTGGCCAGTTTCCGGGCCAGAAAGGCAGGCCGAGTTGGGCATCTAAGAGAAATTCTGTCCTGGCCACCCTCCCCATAGCCCAACTCTGGGTACCCAGCTGGGCTTCTCCATAGTCAGGTGGCCACCTTCTGAGGAGATTCTGAGAAGACAGATGATGTCATAGAAACCAGGGATGGGTTACCAGATGGTGCTGTTCCTGGATGGTCTGTTCTGGTTTAAAGTAAGCAAGTATGCATGTGAAGACAGGTAACTCCTCTTTGATTTTATTTACAGTATGTATGCAAGTGTGTGTGTGTGTGTGTGTGTGTGTGTGTGTGTGTGTGTGTGTGTGTGTGTGTGTGTGTGTGTGTGTGTGTGTGTGTTTGTGTGTGTATTTTAGGCTAAGCTGAAGAAGTCCACTGGACAAGAAAAACAGAATCAAGAGATTGCATGCATTCAGGCTGCAGCCAAAGGCAGAGTGCCCCAGATATAGAGACCAATGTCTCCCAAGAGCTGCTTTTGCCCTTCCATTTTATTGTAAAGAGACTTGCCTGCCCTGGGTGGGTGGATTGGTCAACATGAGAGTCACTTGTTTTTATAATCAAGGGAACTCTGTGTGAAGTGCAGGGAATGTTTATCTCCATTCCCTGACAGTTGATGAGAAACTTCCCATTGAATTAGACCTTCCACAAGATAGATAAAGAACTAGAAGTGGAGGACATAATATTCTGCAGTGTTCTGGGAGCCATAACGAAGACTGGATACCTGGGGGAGGAGGTTCCTGGTGGGTAGCCATTTTCTTTCTTTTTTTTGGTGGGGGGGTCCGGTCATGGGGCCTGAACTCTGGGCCTGGGCACTGTCCCTTAGCTCTTCAGCTCAAGTCTAGCATTCTACTACCTGAGCCACAGCACCACTTGCGGCTTTTTTTTCTGCTTATGTGGTGTTGAGGAATCGAACCCAGGGCCTTGAGCATGCAAGACAAGTGCTCTATCACTGAGCCACCTTCCCAGCCCTTGGGTAGCCATTTTCTAGAACACAAAAGCACACAGGGATTTCTTTATCACTGCTTATTTCAGGGATGCAGGTGAAATTTACAATTCTCAACAAGGTGAAAAGCAGGATATTTGTCATTTCTACCATGCCAGTAGAACCAATAAGAGAAACATTTTATTTTTATCCTGGAAGAAACTAACCTGGCAAAATGCTCAATTATCCTCCAAATCATCTACATCCTGATTGTAAAAGTGAGGTCACTTTTCCTGTGAGTACAAGTGTATAAACTCAGGAACGAATCTCTGCCCTTAGATATTTTTTTTGCTCAAGGCTGGCACTCTAACACTTGAGCCATAACTCCACTTCCGGATTCTTTGTGGTTAATTGGCTTTCAGATTCTCATCCTTTCTGGGCTGGTTTTGGCTGGCATCCTCACATCTAAGTCTCTGGAGTAGTATGAATATATGCATGAGCCATAATCTCCTGGCTCAAATGAGGTGGCTTTTGTTTGTGACAAGGAATGGAAGCCTGATTCTTTAAAATACTAGACAAGTGCTCTATGACTGATGTGCACTTTAAGCCTATCACAAATTAACTAATAGCTGAGGACAGGGTATAGTGGTAAAGGACTTGCCTGCCAGGTGAGAAAGTCCTTGGCTTTGATCTCCAGCAAAGTCAAAAATATTTCAAAAAGTAAAGATGATGTAATTGAACCATAGTTAGATTAAGTAGCATACCCAAAGTTACAGAAAGAATAATTCTTGATGCAAATCCAAATGTCTTTGGCTTCATCTTCTTCCTCCTAGTCAACCATACACTGCCACTTTCCATATCCATAACTTGGTGTGTCACAGCGCCATCTCGTTCCTGTGGTGCTGCCACCTCTGCTCAAGTCCTGCAAACAGAACTGTGCTGTGAACTAAGGGTTAATTCCATAGGGGCTGATATCTGGAAGCAGAGAGGCCACACTGGGAAGGTATTGGTCTAGGGCTGGGCCTGGGTTACCCGGAAGTGAATACTTTATACAAGCCACCCTTGTTTTGTGGCATATGCTGTCCTGACAGTTAGAAGGAAGGCGGGATTTTATATTCCTGAAAGGCGGGGCAGGGTTTGGCTTCTAAGAGAGATGCTGTCCTGGCCACCCACTCCACAGCCCAACTCTGGGGACCCGGCTGGATATATCCAGGAGGCAGCTTTCAGAGGAGATTCTGGGAAGCCAAGGTGATGTCATCCATGGGAACCCTGGGAACCTGGAATCAGTTACCAGGTGGCATGTGTTCTTGCTTTAAGGTGTTCAGGGAAGGACAGGTGCCTGCTCTTTTATTTTATTTATTTATGTTATATATACATTTATGTGTGTATGTAGGTAGATAGGTAGATAAATATGTATTTTAGTCTAGGCTAAAGAAATCCACTGGACAAGAAAAACAGAATTAAGAATTTGTATGCATTCTGGCTGTAGCCAAAGGCAGAATGCCTCACATATGGAGACCAATGTGTCCTCAGAGCTGTATTTGCCTTTCAATTTCATAGGAAAGACACATACATGCCATGGGTGGCCAGGGGTTAACACAAGAGGATTTTTTTTTTTTTGTAATCAGAGCAACTCTGTTTGATGTGCAGGGAGCAAGTATTTGTCTTGGATCCCTAGAATGCCTTTGATAAGACCCATAAGTTAATTCCAAAAGATGATCAGCCATGTGCTGGTGTCTCAAACCTGTATTTCTACCTACTCAGGAGGCTGAAATCTGAAGTTTGTGGTTGAAAGCTAGCCTGGGAAGTACAACACATGAGACCCTGATCTCCAAACAATCACCAAAAAAGCCAGAAGTGGAGCTGTGGCTCAAGTGGTAGAGCATTAGCTTTGAACACCATAGTTCAAGGATAGTGCCCAGGCCCTGAGTTTAACTGCCAGGACTGGCACAAAGAGATTTTCAGTTTTTTTTCCTCAGCTTGCTGGTACAAAATGAGCCTGGTAATTCAAAGAGAAAATCAGTTCAGAAATGTACATAAGGAAAACACAGTAATGGAGTCTAAAAATCTAGCTGTCTTTTACTGTAAAGAATAAATTTGGACAAATATATTGGCAACTCATATCATTATTATTAGCAGTAATGTGTTATGAAATCAAGGCTTTGTTCTTGTTAGGCACATACTCAAAAATGAGCCAGTACTGCAACCTTTGCTTTCCTTGAGATTTTAATGTCAGGTATTTAATTTTGCCAGGGCTGGGCCTGGAGTTTGGTCTTCCAATTTTATGCTTTCTGATATAGCTCATTTTATAGCTTACATGCCATAAAGTCTAACTTTGCTTTAGAAGGATTCTTCAAAATTGGTTTTGCCCTAGCTAGCCTTAGTCCTCCTGATCTGTCTCTTAATTATGTTATTTTTAATGTATTTCCAGAAACAGATTAATTGTATTGACCAGTGTAAACCCTTTTACCTTACTTAGTGTGAAGTGCAGGCAAGATAATATTCCTTTTCCAGTGATACTTCTCAGCAATATCTTGGTTTTTCTACCTGCACACCAGAATTTATTAGTGATAACATCGTTACCTTATCGTTCTATGCATTTTTATGTAAAGTTATTGACACTCTTCAACTATGTCACATATATTTCATGTACTTTTCCTAATTTTTGGTTTGGAAGTATACATGTGGTTTTCATATAACTAGTGATTTTTTTCTTCTGATAATTCTATTGATGGTTTTACTCATAACAAAGGTAACCCACCTCTCTTGTTAGGAATTTTAGTGGCAGTTCTTTGTGTTTCCTTCCCTAACTCAAGTCCCCATTAAAATGCTGTGAAGACTTAAAGGAAATTAGAATTCATAATAACCACAGAGAGTTATATTGACACTTAAGCCTCATGACCAGCCCATAATAATAGTTATTTTTAAAATTTAATTTATTGTTATTGTAGAAGTAATGTACAGATGGATTGCAATTACATGAGTCAGGTAATGGGTACATTTCCTTTCATACAGTGTCATTTGTTCCCTCATTCTCTCCCAGTTCCTTCCTCACATCTCTACTCACGAGTTGTATAGTTTACTTTCATCAATATCCAGTGAGCTCCACTGCTGCCCTTTTCACCCTTTTTCCCTCAGATTCTGTGCTCTTCCCCCAACCCTCCTGCAGATATACACATGAATACACCATACATAAGGTAAAGAAGATAGAATCACCAAAAACTAATAACTGAAAACAATAGGTATTTTGTTTCCATATATTGGAGGTCATTTCAGTATGTATATTATTTTATATAAATATGAAAAGGCACTTAGGCATTGCACCTTTGTGAGTCTCCTAAAAGTATCCTCTTTTGTTTCACTGTGTCTAGAATCCTGTATAATGTGTCACATCCCAATGCATTTTAGATATAATTTCCACATATCAGAGAGAACATGTGCCATTTGTCTCTCTGAGCATGGCTTACCTCACTTAACATGATTTGTTCTAGTTTTGTTCATTTCCCTGAAAATGACATTGTTTTATTCTTTCTAATGGCTGTGTAAAATTCCATTACATATAGGTACCACAGTTTTTGGATCCATTCATCTATTGTAGGGCATCTTGGCTATTGTGAATAGTGCAGCAATGAAGATGGACATGCAGGTGTTTGTTTTTTATCATATCCTCCTCATGATGCTCAGAGTAGGTGCCTAGGTATGATATGGCTGGGTTGTAGGGAAGGTCTATGCTTAGTTTTTTGAGGAACCTCCGGGCTGCTTTCTAGAGTGGTTGTACTAGTTTACAAATCCTACAGGCTGTGCAGTAGGGTTCATATTTCTCCACATCCATGCAAACATTTGTTGTTCAAATTCACAAGGTTGGACAATCTTACTGGGGTGAGATGGAATCTCAGAGTTGTTTTGATATGCATTTCCTTTATGGCCAGGGATGGTGAGCATTTTTTCATATGTTTCTTTGCCATTCTTCTCTCTGTGTATATATATATATGTTTGTGTATGTGTGTCTGTTGTGAAACACAGTGTGCTTCAGGATCAGAGTCTGTGCAAGCAGCTTCTAGTGAAACAATGTGTGATGTTGGAGACCAAAGGAAAATAAGGATGCCAGCAAGACATTGTTCATAAGGGAAAACTGAAGACAACAAGCAGAGCAGGATCAAGATAGTGGTCATGTGCCCAAAGAAACATAGGTCCCAAGGTTTCCCTTATTTTCAATAATTAGTATATGTCTAGGATAATCTTACCAGACAAGCAGAAAAGATCAAAAGCTATGAACATTTGAACATATAAACTGATGCTAAGTGAAATGAACCCCAAGATATGGACACAAGAGGTTTTCTTCTTTGTCACTGTTGTTTGTAATATACTATGATTTTTTTTTGTTTCTTTTTATGTTCTTCCCCCATGTTATAACCCCTGTTGTCACTGTATTTGATTCTAATGCCCTGCATCTTGCATATACATTTTTCTAATTAGGGGAGGGAAAGGTAAATATCAAAATGCTGAAACAAGGATACAGGTTGACCCATTGTAACAAGGAGACATACAAGACACTATGTCGAAAACGAACTTTACAGCTTCAGGTGGGGGGAAGTGGGTGTTGGGGAGATGGGGTGGGAAGGGATAGTAGGAGAAAAACAAAGGAGGGGGTAACAATGCTGGATAGGAAATGTACTCATTGCCTTACTCATGTGACTGTAAACCCTCTGTACAGTATTTTTCCAATAAAAATATATACTAAAAAATAAAACTAAGAAAAATGATTTAGCTTCATGGGTAGAAGAATGTACTCATAATATTCAATGTATACATGTGAAATGACACTAGGGAAATTGAGGGATGGTTGGGATTGTGAGAGATGGGTGAGACTGATAAAGGAGTGACATTGATCAAGATGCATTGTACTCATAAACTGACAGGTTGACAATAACTCCTTTGTTCAACCACATAAAGACAATAAAATGATGACCAAAAAAAGGATTTTGCTTTTCCCAAACATAGTTCCAGGGTCCAGGAAGGTGTGGGTTCTAGAGTGATTGACATTAATACTGCATTTCAGTAGGTGCTGAACCTCACCTTCATCCACCATGGCCTGACCCTGACCTTGTCAATCTGCCAAGGCCTTACACAAACAGTAACTCATCCCTATGTGCTTGCATCCAACTTTAATGAATCTAGAATTTGTTGGAGGCCCTTTGTGCTAAGCACCGAAGCAACTTCATTAAGGTTGATTATAACAAGTAACTAGTAGAGGGGTTAGGTCTTTCCAATCCCTTAAAGTAGATGATTGCAGCTGGATAGTAATTAAAGGTTATAGCAGATTCTCAGGCTAAGGGGGCCATAGAAGAGTACTTCAAACCAAAGCAAAGGACAAATAAAATCATTAGCACTGCATAAATAAAGTTGTTTCTGAAAGGCAGTCACAGTTAGAGCAATCCCATTAACCAGGACTGGATTGTTACCCAGTAATTGTGAGGGGGTAAACTTCAGGATACCATTTCGAAGTTTGTTTTGTGTGTGTGTGTGTGTGTGTGTGTGTGTGTGTGTGTGTGTGTGTGTGTGTGTGTGTGTGTGTGTGTGTGTGTGTGTGTGTGTGTGTGTGTGTGTGTGTGTGTGTGTGTGTGTGTGTGTGTGTGTGTGTGTGTGTGTGCTGACTCAGAAAGGATATTCTTCCTTTTCATCTTTAATGATTTGTTTTTCCTGGGGATGGAACTAGGGTCTAATACACATTGGGAAAGCACTCTACACTGGACAGTGTTATTTCTATCTGCATCAGCTACATTCTCATTATGGTGATCCATCAGGCTTTGCAAACCTAGATGTGACCCTGCTGGGTTCTTCTAAATAGAATTGGAGAAGTCTTGGTCTATGTGCCAGTTCAATGGCAGCTACGCTGGCAGAGTTCTGACACCCTTAGCAGACAACCTCTCACTTACTGGGAACCCCCTCAGACTTAACCAGTTATTTAGGGGTCATTATATCTCTCTGGGATTACCACGAATTTTGATTTGCTTTGGGTCTACACAGCACTTTAGTGGGGAATTGAGGCAGGGAAGGAAACATTAAGAACTGCCATAAAATGACCATCAAGACAGATGGGCCGGATGCCGGTGGCTCATGTCTGTAATCCTAGCCACTCAGGAAGCTGAGATCTAAGGGTTGTTGCTCAAAGGCAGCCCAGGCAAAAGTCTATGACACTGATATCTGTAGTTAACCACCAGAAAACCAGAAGTGGCGCTGTGGCTCAAAGTGGTAGAGCACTAGCCTTGAGCTGAAATATACTCACTACCTTAGGTATGTAACTAAAACCCCTCTGTACATCACCTTGACAATAAAATTAAACTTTAAAAAGGCCAATAGAATTATCTAAACAAAATAAATCACCAGTAACATGAAAGCTACATACATATTTCCAAAAATTGTTAATAGTACTTGAAAAATAGTGACATAGTGGATGGATGTCAATATATAACTATACAGCAATAAGATAATTGTATGTAAGCACTAATACATTCTGTTGTGCAGGTAGACAACCAGGATATTTCTGGGAAGTGTCAATTGAAGAAGGATATTATCCTGCCTGAACATCACACTAAGAAAGGAAAAAGTGTTCACACTTGTCAATACAATTAATCTACTTCTGGAAATATATTAAAAATAATACAATTAAAAATTGGCATGTGGACAAGCTTGTGGAACATTTTTCTGCCAGCAAAACTAATGTCAACACTTTATTATCTCCATGTTATACATCCAACAGTTTGACACTGATTGGAGTTCGCACAGTGACAGCACAGAGAGTCTAGGAAAAAATTGCCACTGTGTCACCTGATGCACAAGTTGCTGAAGCTCATTTAGCATTTCTGTGCTGAACTTTCAGTCAGGTTCCTCCCCAAACTCTGCATCTGATCAAATTGATGCCCCATCCCTGGATTTTGAAGACTTTCGACTCAAACTGAATTCTAGCACTGGCTTCTTTGGTTCTCCCACTTGCACATGACAGACAATAGAACCTGCCAGCCTCCAGAATAAAATAAGCAGCCAAATTCCCATAATAAATTATCTATTCCCCTTCAATTCATTTTTCCCTCTATCTATATACATGAACAGTATCCATCTTTTTTTTGAGAAACATGAGTAATGACAGTACCTATAACCCCACTGCAAACACTAATCTCTCTGATTGCATTCCAGTGTCTGGCTCACCACTTGAAATGAATCAAGCTTTTCACATCAACTCCAGTTTGGAAATTGTAATTCTATCACCACCAAGCAGATGAGAAAATGGAGACTCTGGAAGCTTCTTTTGTTATCAACCCTGTGAAGTCCTTTGCAAGGAGTCTTCCTCACTACTCTCTTGCTCTTTCTTCTATTTCTTCTTTTATTTTTGCCAGTCCTGGGGCTAGAAATCAGAGGTTGGATGTTGTCCCTTAGCTTCTTTTGCTTAAGGCTTGTGTTCTACCACTTGAGCCACAACTTCTGGATTTATTGATAGTTAACTGGATGTAAGAATCACACTGACTTTCCTACCAAGCCAGGCTTGAACTGTGATCCTCAGATCTTGGCCTCCTGAGTAGCTAGGATTACAGACATGTAATCCTAGTGCCCCACTTTTCCCTTCCTTCTTACTTGGAACCAAAGCTTAATCCCACAGTGGCTCTAGGTTGATCTGTCCTACACTTTACTCAGACTAGCTGTCACCTGTACATGTCCTACTAAATCTCCACTTCCAATTCTGGCTGTCTATGATCTTTACTTGAGGCCATGTTGACAGCAATGACTTTCCTTCCTTTCAAGGTGGTCCATGGTTTTAAAAAGGTTTTCTTTATTGGTTTATTTTTGCCAGTGCTAGGCTTGATCTACACAAGTCCTGGGTACTGCTCCTGGAATTTGATGCTGAAGGCTAGCGCTCTACCAGTTGACCCAAAGGTATACTTGTTACTTTTTACTTTGTAGTTAATTGGAGATGAGTCTCATGTACCTTCCTGCTCACCCTGGCTTTGAACTCTGATATTCAGATCTTGGTCTCCTTAGGACCTAGAATTGCAGGCATAAGCCAACTCACTAGCAAGAAACTTGTTATATTATTTCATAGATTTAATGAAAGATCAGCTGTGAGTCTCTACAATTAAAAGTAAAGTTATATATTTGGCAAAGACATCCATTCCCAATTCAGTGGGGAATAATAGGGAAATAGAAACAAACAACTGGCCAAAAAGAAGACGGAAGCCCAGCAGGGCAAACATTAAACTTTACTACCCCATGTCCATCATCCCAGATATAGTAAAAGAATCTAGGTTGACAAAGGTTTGGAAATATCTGCCTCTATGGCTTGCTGGTCCCCGCTACATGACCACTGTCTTGAGCTAGTTCTGCTTGTTGTCTGCAGCTTTCCCTTATGAGCAGTGGGCATTGCTGGTTTCACTGTCTTCCTTTAGTCTCCATCACATCCTCACTCCCATGGCTTCACTACACATAGCTCCAATAGATAGTGCTTTCTGGAACTCTGAATCTGACACACACTGCCTGCATTTCCGGATGCTGTATTAAAATCTTGATGATAGTTGTGACAAATCCATAATTATTGTATTCTGAATGCCTGTAGACGTATCCACATGTAGAGAGCACTAATGTTCTCTGACAGAACAAGATAAATTTCTGCTGGCCTGCTGTGCCACGTTGTATATCCTCCTGTAGCTATCTTTGTAGTAAATCTCCTATAGCTGTCTTTTTAACAACCCCCAGCTTCAAGGATGCAGGGGCATACGACATTATGTTTCTAGAATGTACAGCCCTCATGAGTAAGAATAGCCACCTGCTTTGTGTGGAGACCCCAAATTCACACGCCAATTCAAACCAAAATGATAGTTCAAACAGTTACTATAAGATGGACTGTACCCCATTGGCCACTGACATAAATATGCAATCTTTATGTGTGTGTTACAATCCCATTGGCCACCTGTGTGTGGCCAGGCTTGACCACATGGATTTTTGCCTTTTAAAACCCTAGCTTGTGTGCTGTTCGGGGTAGCAGTTTCAGCTCCCAAGTCTGTGCTGCATCCCTGGCTGGTCAGCTATCCACTTCCCGAATAAAGTCATCTTTTTACATGAGGCTGTCTCTGAGTGGTGGACTCTTCCCCATAACACCAAAAGAGAAAAGAGTATAAAGAGAATATAAAAAACAAAAACAAAAAAGAAAGAACAATAAAAAAACAAACCTAAAATAAAAATGGAAAAAATAGACAACAATTTAGCAAACTAGGTAGAAAAAAGGAGTTCTTCGAATTTTTTATTGGGGGAGGGCAGATCTTGTGTCTCCCTTGTGTCCGTAACCAGTCTCTTGGTGGAGTCTCTGGTTTGCATGTGGTGTTTGGTTTTCCTGTGGCTTGGTTAGTTTCTTAAATCAGTTTTTCTTGAGCAGGCTGAAGGAAGCTCTGCCTTACCTGGGGGTTTATGTTCCTCCTCCCAGGCTAGTTCAGTGGGTGTGTGATCTACTTTGAGTATCACAAAAGAAGGAGGTGGTTATTTCCTCTAGCTTGGAGTTGCTGTGAAGGAACTAGGTTGTAGGTAGGGCTGTGGCCTGTCCACTATCAATAACTTTATCCTGATGGGCAAGCTCCCGAGAGATTCAATCAGTCCAGCTTGGAGCCAATCTCAGGATTTATGTGTAACATAAATTTATGTGGAGTTGCTGCCCATGCGGCATCTGGGCAGGGTAGCCTCTGGCTCTATTTATCCACTAAGGGGAGTCTGCCCTGCCCATGTAGAGCTGCCTCTGCTTGGGAGGGGCAACTTTCCCCAGTGGTAGAGCTGTGCCCCAGCGCAGGTCAGATCCCTTTGACCTGTTGAATGGCTCCTATCCAAGAGCTGAGTTACGTGTTAGCTGCTCTGGCCCAGTCTGTGTTAGTATCAAAGATGGAGTTCTTCTCCAGTGGTGGGGGAGAGGCTACCTCCCCCACTTCTCCGTGAGAAGGAGTGAGGGTGTCTTGGGCATACTCACAGCTTTTCGTTGGTTTCCGGGCTGTCCATGTCTATGGTCTGCAACTGTTTGTGGTCAGCAGGATGAAGATTTCCGCTCCTTGTCAGTTCTTGCTGACTGTGAGTAGAATCTGCTCAT
Organism: Dipodomys merriami; assembly: GCF_024711535.1. Classification (NCBI taxonomy): domain Eukaryota; kingdom Metazoa; phylum Chordata; class Mammalia; order Rodentia; family Heteromyidae; genus Dipodomys; species Dipodomys merriami. The sequence goes on from NW_027204492.1 coordinate 83,455,865, forward strand.
GCACTGCCTCTGGTGCCTTTGTCCCCGGCTCTCTCTGTTGATATGGTGACCAGTGGTAGCAGCCACCATCGTTGCTGCCACTGAAAACCAGGGGTGCTTGAATCTGTGTCCTTAACTAAGCTGCCTGAGTTTTTCCTCTCTGGCCAAACTCTCTATACTATGATGTCACACTTTGTGTGACTTTTTAGCCTTAGATTTTCCACTGGAACACTAAAACTGGTTTGTACTTGAGAGCTTGTTTAGCTCCCCACTTCTCCTCCACCACTTTCTTTGAGTCATTTCATTTCTAATTCAGCAAATCTTTAGGCTCTTGAGTCCTGGCTAATACAAACGAATTTACAAAGTAATTGTCAAAGCAGTAACTTTCCTACTAGAGTATGGAAGAATCTCTCCCTGGATGATTTTTGTTGTTATTGTTATTGTTGTTTTGGTACTGGACAGGAGCTTGAACTTGGGGCCGGGGTGCAGTACCTGAGCATTTAGTCTCGAGGTTAGCACTTGACCACTTGAACCACAGCTCCACTTCCATTTTTTTAGTTAATTAGAGATAAGAGTGTCAAGGACTCGGTTTTACCAGCTGGCTTTGAAATATGATCATACCTCAGCCACTAGAGTTGCTGGGATTACAGGAATGAGCCACTGGAACTCAGCTCTTTTTAATTTTTATTTATGACTGCCCATGTAGGTTTAACTTATACTGTTGTAAGTGTGAACAAGTAATTGTGTCTTTTCATTATCCTTAAATGCTAGGTTCATTTTTTTAGTATATATTTTTTATTATAAAGATACTGTACAGAGTGGTTACAATTACATGAGTAACTTAATGAGTACATTTCCTATTAAGCATTGTTACCCCCCCCCTTTGTTTTCCCCTTCCATCCCTTCCTCCCCACCTCCCCAACCCTTCCCTTCTCCATCCCAAGTTGTAAAGTTTGTTTTGAACATAGTGTCCTGTACGTCTCATTGTTACAATGGGTCAACCTATATCCTTGTTTCAGCATTTTATTATCTCATGGGGACACACACTCGTTTTGAACAGCAGATGATCTTTTAGACTTAGGCAAATAGACAATGAAGCTGGTAATGGCAATGGTGTCAGCACTGATGCCCAACACTGAACATTGTTTCTGTCCCTGTCCAGGTTAATGCAGGGATGGAGGCCTGAGTGTCATCAAGATTTGTCTTCAAGGGTGAGAGGATGAAGTCTCAATATTTAATGTGTGTGTGTGTGTGTGTGTGTGTGTGTGTGTGTACACACACACACACACACACACACACACATATACATGTGAAAATGAAATTAGGAAAATTAAGGGATGGATGGATTTTGGAGAGATGGGGGAAATGATTACAGTGGAGATATTGATCAAGATTCATTGTACTTATAAACTAACCTGTTGACTATAATACCTTTGTAAAACTACATAAAAGACAGTAAAATTGTAATAATGACAAAAAAGATTTTGCTTCTCCCACACCCAGTACCAGGGCCCAGGAAGTTGTTACTTCTAGAGTGATTTACATTAATACTGTGTCAAAACAGGCACTGAAGCCCTCCCTTATCCACCATGGCTTGCTCTTGGAATTTACCAATCTGCCAAGGACTTGACAAGAACCTAGCCACTCCTGGGTGCTTCCATCTATCTGTAATGAGCTTATATCTGTGAAGTTGTTGCAGGCCCTTTTTGTGTGGTGGACCAAAGCAACCTCATTAAGTTTGATGACAACAAGAAAATAGGGGAGCAGGTAGGTCTCTGAAATCCTGTAGTTGGTTATAGCTGGATAGTAGTAAAGGATTAGAGCTCAGTGTCTCAGGCTAGGGATGTCACAGAAAGGTACTTCAAACACCAGAAAAGAACATATAAAACACTAGCTCTTTAAAAATAAGGTCATTTCTGATAGGCAATCACAGTTAGATCAGGCCCTTTAACCAAGACTACTCACTAGACACTATGTTGAAAATGAACTATACAACTTGTGGGGGAGGGGCTCAAGGGGGAAAACACTGGGAGAAAATAAGGGAAGGGGTGACATTGTTAAAAAAGAAATGTACTGATTACCTGACCTATGTAACTGTAAACCCTCTGTACATAGCCCTAACAAAAAAATTAAAATTAAAAAAAAGAGAAAAAAACTGACATAAATGACTAACAGGACAGATGGATTACCTTTGTGCCTAGGAGTGAAGTTATGCATAAAAAGGCCAATAGAAGTAACTAAATAAAAATAAATCATTAGTCCAGGTGTCGACGACTCACAACTGTGATCTTAGCTATTCAGGAGACTAAGATCTGAGGATCGCAGTTCAAAGCCAGCCCAGGCAAGAAAGTCTATGAGACTCATCTCAAATTAACCACCAAAAAATTGTAAGTGGTGCTGTGGGTCAAAGTGGTAGAGCACTAGCCATGAGCAAAGAGCTCAGAGAAAGTGCCTGCGTCCTGAGTGCAAGCCCAATGACCAACAAAAAAATAAAAAATAAATCACTAGTAATATTAAAACCACATGCATATTTCAAAACCAAAAGCTGGGAAAAGTACTTGAAATATATGTGGCAAGCTTGGAAGGGTGTCAGGATCATTACATATAACTGCGTAGGGCAATAAAATAACTATATGTACTCACTAATAAATTCTGATATGCAGAGAGAAAGCCAGGACATTTCTAGGAAGAGTCAGTAGCAGAGGGATATTTATCCTGCTTGTACTTCACAATAAGTAAGGAAAAAGGCTTTACACTTGTTAATACAATATAGCTACATCTGAAAATATATTAAAAATAATACAATTAAAAGGCTGAGATCCAGAGGACCATACACAGTCAGGACAAAACCGTTTTGAAGAATCCTTCTCAATCAAGGCTGGGTTTAATGCCATGCGAGTTATACAAGCGGGAAGCATAAAATTGGAAGACCAAAGTCCCAGCCTAGCCTGGCAAAACTGGAGACCTAACATTAAAATCATCAGGGAAAAAAAGGGCTGGTCTGAGCGCCGGTGGCTCATGCCTGTAATTATAGCTACTCAGGAGGCTGAGATCTGAGGATCTTGCTTCAAAGCCAGCTGGGGCAGAAAAGTCTATGGGACTCATCTCCAAATAACCACTAGAAAACCGGAAGTGGCGCCATGGCTCAAGTGGTAGAACGCTTGCCTTGAGCTGAAGAGCTGAGGGACAGTGCCCAGGCCTAGAGTCAAAGCACCACGACCAACCAAAAAAAATAGAAGGGCTGGGATGTTGGTTCATTAGCTGAGCATGTGCCTAGCAAGAAAAAACCCTCATTACATATCACATTACTGCCAATAATAAGAATCTATGTTTCGAATATAGTGTCCACAATTATTACTTACAGCAATGGAGACCTAGATTGCTAGAATCTATTACTGTCTTTTCATCCCACATATTTCTGAATTATTTTCTCTTTGTATTTACAGGTTCATTTTCTACCAGATGACAGCAAAAACACTGAAAATCTTTTGTGTGTGTGTGTGTGTGTGTGTCTACCAGTCCTAGGGCTTAACTCAGGGCTTGGGTGCTGTTCCTAATTTTTATGCTCAAGGCTGGCCCTCTACCACTTGAGCCACAGCTCCACTTCTTATATTAGTTTTTATGTTATTTAGTTATGGCATTTAACATGATGCCTTTTAATACATGTACAATAAAAATGATTAATACACTTGATCAAAGTACCTGTCACCTTCCATAATTACCTTTTCAGAAATAAGGTTTATTTACACAAAGTATTTCCCTGCTCACAGGGTCTAATTCCAATTGGTTAATCTATTTAGGGAATTTGTACAGAGTCTTCATCCAGTAAATAGAGTCTCAGAGAGCTAAACACTGGTGGCTCATGACTGTAATCATGGCTGCTCAGGAGTCTGAGCTCTGAGGATCATTGTTCAAAGCCAGCAAGGGTAGTACAATCTGGGAGATGCTTATCTCCAGTTAATCACCAAAAAGCTGGAAGTAGAGAAATGGCTCAAGTGGTAGATCTCTAGTTCTGAGAACAGACACAAACAAAAAACAAGCTGAGGGCCAATGCAATGGACCTGTTATTGTTGATATATAGTCTCAGAGAATATTCTTGTTTTATACATCAGAGTGAGATGATGCTTCACATAAAATAGGAATGACTTATCCTACATACCTACATATTTGGTTTTAAATATCTACATGACACATCATGGTATTGACAAAGGTTAAAAAAATGGAAGAAAAGAAAACAACTAAATGAGAGTGGGGGGAGGGCAGTGGCTGGAAGAGCAGGTATATAAGGCCAAATTGGCCTTCATAGTAATCAGACTAGATAGCAAGACTCGGCCTCTAAATATGGGGTAAAAATATTGACTATAATCAGTGTTCATTGTTTTTTGTGTGGAGTCCTATTGGATATCAGTTTGTCCCTCAGAGAAACACACATCCCCCTTCACAGCCTGTAGACTCCCTTCTATAGCCCCTTTCTCTCATCAGGGGGAGGGGAAAGTCTTGGGCCCCATGGTCTTTAATACTCTTCTCTGTGAAGTCCTGGTGAGTGTGATGACACTGGAGAGCTGTCAGTTGGATCAGAAGATCTATAGCTTGAAGAGCACATACCAGTGTGTGGATATGGAAAGTGGGACTATATGGTTGCCTGAGAGATAGAAGATAAATCCAATAACACTGGGATTTGAGTCAAGAATCCACCAATCATTCTTTCTATAACTTTGGGTATGTTACATAACCTCTCTGTAGCTCAATGACCACATTATCTTTACCTTCTTAAAATGTTGTGGCTTGGCAGGAGATCAAACCCAAGAAATCTTCATCTGGCAGTCAAATCTTCTACTACTAGGCCTTATCCCCAGTAAATTTGGGATGGCTTTAAAGTGCAGCTCAGTAGTAGAGCACCTGCTAAACTTTTGAGAGACTAGAAACTTTCATCCCCAGTGCATCCACACACACAAAAGCCACCTTATTTGAGCCAGGTCACTGGGACTCATGCCTGTAATCATACTACCCAGGAGACTTAGCTCTGAGGATCAAAGTTAGCCTGGAAAGTCCATGAGACTCATAGCCATTTAGCATCCAAAATAAAGAAGTGGAGTAATGGCTCAAGTGGTAGAGCCTCAGACCTGAGAGAAAATGAGTACAGGGCAGGACCTGGGCCCCAAGATCACACCTCAGTACCTACACAAAAAGTGACCTCATTTGTAAAATGAGGATGCTGATATTTGGTATTCATTTTGCCTAGTTATTTACTTCCAGGGTAAAAATAAAATGCTTCTCCCTGTTGGTTGTACTGGCATGATAGGAATGACAAATAACTTGCTTTTTTTCACGTTGTTGAAAACTGTAATTTTACCTGCCTCCCTGAAATTAGCAGTGATTTTTTTTAAAACCCCTGTGTGCTTTTGTGTTCTAGAAAATGGTTGTCTATAAGGAACCTCCCTCCCCCACAGGAATCACATGGAGGCTTGCTAGCTGTCCACTCTTTGTTATGGTTCCAGAACACTGGGGAATGCCAGGTCCTCTTACACCTAGCACTTTGACCATCTCTTGGAAGGTGTAATTCAATGGGAAGGTTCTCATCAACTATCAGGAAACAGAGATAAACATTCCCTGCAATAATGTACATGCAAAGTTCTTCTGATTACAAAAATCACCCCCTCTAGTGTTAAACTTCCCACGGATGGCAGACATGTGACCTTCAGATGAAATTGAAAGGCAAAAGCAGCTCCCCAGATACATTGGTCTCCATGTCAGGGGGCTCTCTGCCTTAGGAAGCAGCTTGAATGTATGCAAATTCTTTTTCAGTCAGCTTCAACTTAGACCAAAATACATAATACAGTAAATAAATAAAACCAAAGAACAGGCACTTGTCCTTCCATGCACACTTTAAACCAGAACAGTCCATCCAGAAGCGGCCACCACCTAAAGCCCTATTCTCGGTTCCCAGGGTTCCCACCAATAACATCACCTTGGCTTCCCAAAATCTTCTCTGGAGGTTGCTTCCTGACTCTTCATGGAAAAATCCTGCAGATTCCCCAGAGTTGGGCTGCAGGGTGGGTGACCAGGATGCCACCTCTCTGAGGAGCTGAACCCTTCTTGGCTTCCTGGCACAGAAACTGGCCCTAGACCTTCCTTCTAGCTACCAAGGCACCCTGGGCCACAAACCAAAGGCAGGCCTCCATAAAGCATTCCCTACTTGGCTACCCAGGCCTCCTTGCTCTGAACAATATCTTCCCAGTGTGGCCTCTCTAGCTCTGGAAGTTGGCTCCTGTCTATGGTCTTAACCCTTGAGATCCCAGTGCGGCTCTGTTTGTGGAACTTGAACATTGGAGGCAGCACTGCAAGAACTACATGGCCTGACTTGCTCCAGAGCAGGAAGGCCAGAGAGAGAGAGAGAGAGAGAGAGAGAGAGAGAGAGAGAGAGAGAGAGAGAGAGAGAGAGAGAGAGAGAGAGAGAGAGAGAGAGAGAGAGAGAGAGAGAGAGAGAGAGAGAGGGAGAGGGAGAGGGAGAGGGAGAGGGAGAGGGAGAGGGAGAGGGAGAGGGAGAGGGAGAGGAGAGGAGAGGAGAGAGAGAAGGAGGGAGGGGAGAGAGAGAGGGTGGTTAAGAGAGAGAGAGAGGGTGGTTAAGAGAGAGAGCACATGAAAGAGAGAAAGCATGAGAGAGAAGAGAGAGGAGGTTAGAGGGAAGAGGAGAAAAGGGAAGGAGTGAGAACTGAGCAATGAGAGAAGGAGAGAAGAGGGAGAGAGAATAAGAGAGAGGAGAGACAGCATGAGAAAGACAGCTTGAGAGAAAGGAGGGAGATAGAACACAAATAGAGAAGGGAAGGGGAGAGAACAAGAGACAGGCAGGAGAAAGCATGAGAGAGCACAAAAGAGAGAGATAGCATTAGAGAGAGACAGCACACGGGGGATGCAGGAGAAAGAGAACATAGGCAAGGAAAAGAAAACAAAAGAGACAGCAAAAGAGAGAGAGTACAAGAGAGAGAAAACCAGCATGAGCAAGACAGTGTGAGACAGCAGGGGAGAGAGAGAAAGCTTGAAAGAGAGAGGGAGAATCAGAGAGAAAGAACCCTGAGAGCTGGGTATGACAGAGAGACAGATGAAGCTTGGAGAAAACAAAAGAGATGCACAGACAGATAGTGAGAGAGTGGTATGGGTGCATGGGCAGAGAGAGAGAGAGAGAGAGAGAGAGAGAGAGAGAGAGAGAGAGAGAGAGAGAGAGAGAGAGAGACAGAGACAGAGACAGAGAGACAGAGAGACAGAGAGACAGAGAGACAGAGAGACAGAGAGACAGAGACAGAGAGACAGAGAGACAGAGAGAAGACAGGCGCCGGTGGCTCACGCCTGTAATCCTAGCTACTCAGGAGGCTGAGATCTGAGGATCACAGCTCAAAGCCAGCCAGGGCAGGAAAGCCCCTGAGACTCGTATCTCCAATTAACCACCAGAAAAACGAAAGTGGCAGAGTGGCTCAAGTGGTAGAGCACTTGCCTTGAGCTGAAGAGCTGAGGGACATTGCCCAGGCCCAGAGTTCAAGCCCCATGACCAAAAAAAAAAAAAAAGAAAGAAAGAAAAGAAAAGAAAAAGAAACACAAAGAGAGACAGAGACAGAGACATACAGAAAGACTGAAACAGAAAAAAAAAAAGGCAAGGGCCAGATATTCAGTGGATTTTAGAAAATTCCCAAGTTTTGGAACATTTGCATATTATCTAGATTCATTCACAGATATACATAAATACATATATATGTATATCATGAGATATTATGGACGTGGAACTGAGGTAAAATCACAAAATTTATTTGTTTCCCATTACGCATTTTACTCAGAGAATCAAATTTATTTTATACAATATTTAATATGCCTGCATTTCTGTGTGTGTTTGTGTGTTCATGAGCAAGTGTTCACAGAAGATTTAATTCAGGGTCTCAGGTATGCTTTTCTCACTTTGTACCTCTTAGTCATGCACCCATCCCCACCTACATCCTAACCACAAACTGTCAGTGAGATCAACTGTGAAATTTGTAACGTGACATCAAAGTAGTATTCATAAATTTTGGAAGCTGAAATACTTTGGATATTATAGCTTCAGGTGATGGATGTCTGCTCATATACTCACCCACTCATTGTAGAATACAAAACTAGTCAGGATACTGACCACTTGTAAGTATTAAAATATAAAATTCTCTTGTGATGTAATCAGCACTTCAGTCTCATACCTATGAGTGCTTTAAATGGGAGGAAGAAAGCAGCTTCCACGTGGCCAGGGGTGGTTGTGGGGCTTGAATTCAGGGCCCGAGCACTGTCTCTGAGCTCTTTTGCTCAAAGCTAGTGCTCTACAACTTTGAACCACAGCTCCTCTTGTGGTTTTCCAGTTTTTAATTGGAGCCAAGAATCTCACAGATTTCTTTTAAAAATTTTTTTATTGTAAAAATACTGTACAGAGGGGTTACAATTACATGGGCAAGATAATGAGTACATTTCTTATCAAGCATTGTAGCCTCCTCCTTTGTTTCCCCTTCCCATCCCTTCCCAGCCTCCCCCCCCCAATCCTCACCCCCACCAAAGTTGTAAAGTTCGTTTTCGACATGACAACTTGTACTTCTCATTGCTGCAACGGGTCCACCTGTATCCTTATTTAAACAACTTGTTTTTCCCCTTCCCCTCCACAAATTATACCGACATCAAATACAGTGAAAGCAGGGCTTATACTGTGGGGGAGGGTCACAGACTTTCTTGTCCAGGCTGACTTTTAACTGTGATCCTCAGAGCTCAGTTTTTTGAGTAGCCAGGGTTACTGATGAGAGTCACCAGCACCAAGCCTACCCTGCCTTTCTGTTCACACTCCTGTACTCTTAGCTAGCAAGATTTTTTATTCAATTACAATGTGGCTGTCTTCCTAGTGAGTATGACATGCTTTTTCTCTTTTTTTTTTTCATTTAATTTTTTCATGAAAAGAATTAGTGTTAATCCACAGATCCTCCAAGAGACCCAGCCTGGTTCTATGGGAACCCCTATCACCAGGCTGAGGCTCAGTAGTGAGACATGACTCATCTGAGTCTCATCCTTTCTCTCTTTTTTTAGCTTCAGTTTTATTTCATGAAAAGAAACAGTTTTTTTGCCTTATGCTGAAGGCTTATGCCTGTAATCCTATTTATTCAGGAGGCCAAATCTCTTGCTTCTCTGGAGCACATCAGGTCATCTGGTTCCTGTGGTGCTGCCTCCCCTGCTCAAGTCCTGTAAACACAGCTGTGCTGGGAGCCCAAGGGTTAAGACCACAGAGAAGAACCCACATTCAGAGGTAGAGTGTCCACACTGGGAAAGTATTGGTCAGAGGGGTGGGGCCTGAGTGACCAGGAAGGGAATGTTTTATAGAGGTCAGATCCCTCATTTTGTGGACTATGCTGCTCTGGTAGCTAGAAGGAAGGCCGGAGGCCAGTTTCTGTGACTGTAATGCATGGCAGATTTCGGCTCCTCGGAAATGGTATTTTAGCCACCCTCCTAACAGCTCAACTCTCGGGACCACACGACTTTTCCATGGGGAATCAGGAGGCAGCCATCAGAGGAGCTTCTGGGAGGCCAAGGTAATATCAGTGGTGGAATCCCTGGAAACCTGAGAGTGGTCTCTAGATGGTGCCCACTCATGGAAGGGCTGTTCTGGTTTCAAGTATGCATGCAAGGACAGGTGCTGCTCTTTGATTTTATTTATTTCCGTTGTATATGCAAGTATGTATGTATGTGTGTATGTATGTATTTTGATCTAAGCTGAAGAAGCCCACTAGAAAAGGAAAGCTGAAGTTGCATGCATTCTGGCTGAAACCAAAGGCAGAGTGCCCCAGATAGAGACCAAAATCTCTGTGGAGCTGCTTTTGCTTTTCAATTACATAGGAAGGAGACATGCCTGCCATGGGAGGGCAGATAAACAGGGTGTGTGTGTGTGTGTGTGTGTGTGTACACGCGCGCGCGCACTTGTGCGTGTGTGCGTGCGGGCGGGGTATAATCAGAGGAACTCTGTGTGATATGCAGGGAATGTTTATTTCTGTGTGTGCGTGTGTGCGGGCGGGCAGGGTATAATCAGAGGAGCTCTGTGTGATATGCAGGGAATGTTTATTTCTGTTCCCTGATAGTGAGAAACTTCCCATTGAATTAGACCTTCCATGAGATGGACTAAGTAATAGCAGTGGAGGACCTGATATTCCCCAGTTTTCTGGGAGCCATGTCATAGAATGAACAGCTAGCTAGGATTCCATCTGATTCCTGTGGGGCGGGTGATTCTGGGTGGGCAGCCATTTTGTAGAACAAAAAATCATGCAGTTATTTCTTTATCACTGCTTATTTTAGAGAAGCAGGTATAATTTACATTTCTCAACAAGGTGAATAGAAGTAGTGTATGTGGCATTCCTGCCCATATCAGTACATCAATAAGGAGAAAGATGTTATTTTTACCCTGGAGATGAGTAACCTGGCAAAATTAAATAATAATCCCAAATATGATCGATATCCTGATTTTACAAATAAGGTGAGTATTTTTAATGAGTACTCGGTCTTAAACTCAGGGACAAAGCATTGCCCATTGCCTTCTCAGCTTTTTGTTCAGATCTGGGGGTCTATCACTTGAGTAATAGCCCCATTTCTGGATTTTTGGTGGTTAATTCACAATAAGAGGCTCATGGACTTTCTGGGCTGGCTTTGATCCAAGATCCTCAGAACTAAAGTCTCATGAGTAGTATGATTACATGCATGAGCCATGATCCCGTGGCTCAAATGAGGTGGCTTTTGTATGAGACAGTGGTGAGGATGGAAGGGTTTTTTGTTTTTTTTGGGTTTTTTGCCTCTCAAAAGCTTGACAGGTGCTCTTCTACTGAGGTGCACTTTAAGACCATCACAAATTAACTTAGAGGTCTTGACTGACAGAAGAGAGTCTTTAACTTTGATCTCCAGGGAAGCCACAGGTATTTAAAAGGCAGACATAGTATGGTAATTGAGCCATGGAAAGGTTAATCAATAGTCTCAAGGTTATAGAAAGTATAATTGTAGATTCTTGATTCAAATCCAGGTGTCTGTGCCTTCATTTTCTACCTTCTAAACAACCATTACTGCCATTTTCCATATCTACAACTTTTTATGTTCTTTCCAAGCTACAGATCTCCTGATCCAACTGATAGCCATCCTGTCACATTTCACTCACCAAGTCTTCACAGAGAAGAGTAATAGAGACCATGGGGCCCAAGGCCGTCCCATAGCCTCTGGAAAGAAAATGGGGTATAGAAGGGAGTCTAATCATTTTTCACTGTGGATGCTTTCATCTGGTTAAATATCTTAACCACATAAAATAAAAGCAATTGTAAAAACAATAACAGCACCAACATAAAATAAGGCATATAGATAAGATTACTTTATTATACCTTTCTTAACTTGTATAAAGGGGTTACAAAGTAATATGTCAGTTTATTAGTACAATGCATCACGGTCAATATCACTCTTTTCACTATTCTCCCCTATCTCTCCCATCCCCATCTATCACCTTCATTTTCCTAGGTTTTGTTGTTGTTCTTGTTGTTTTGCTGTTGTATTGCTGGTCCTGGAATTTGAACTTTGGGCTTGGGTGCTGTCCCTGAGCTTCTTTTTTGCTCAAGGCTACCACTCTACCACTTGTGCCACAGTGCCACTTCCAGCTTTTTTTTTTGTGATTAATTGGAGATGAGTCCCATGGTCTTTCATGTCCCTACTGACTTCATTCTGTGATCCTCAGATCTCAGCTTCTTTTTTTTTTTTTTTTTTTTTTTTTGGGTCCGGTCGTGGGGCCTGAACTCTGGGCCTGGGCGCTGTCCTTCAGCTCTTCAGCTCAAGGCTAGCACTCTACCACTTGAGCCACAGCGCCACTTCCAGCTTTTTTTTCTTTTTGCTTATGTGGGGCTGAGGAATCGAACCCAGAGCCTCGAGCATGCAAGGCAAGCGCTCTACCACTGAGCCACCTTCCCAGCCCCAGATCTCAGCTTCTTGAGTAGCTAGATTACAGGTATGAGCCACTGGCACCTGGCCATTTTCCTAGTTTTATTTTTACATATAAACTTTAAACATTCTGATGGCATTCTTTCACCTTCATTTTATCTACCCCTTCTCCCATTCACCTCACCCCTTCCTGACACTTCAAGTACCAATATTCTCATATTCATTGTATTAATCTGTGAATCATTCAAAAAGTTACCTCATTGGACTACTCCCCTTCCCATGCCATACATAAAACACTCGTGTACATGTGTATATGATCCTGTGTGTGCATATATATATATATTTATTTATAAATGAAATCCAAATTATATGTATACATATATATGTATATATATACATATACATATATATATATATATATATATATATATATGAAAACACAGATGTCCTTTGTCTCTCTAGGCCTGATGTCCTTCACTTAATATAATTTTTTCCAGGTACATTTATACCGTACAGAGGGGTTACAATTACATGGGCAAGATAATGAGTACATTTCTTTTTTAAAAAATTTTTTTATTGTGAACATACTGTACAGAGGGGTTACAATTACATGGGCAAGATAATGAGTACATTTCTTATCAAGCATTGTTGCCTCCTCCTTTGTTTCCCCTTCCTATCCCTTCCCACCCCCCCCTGCCAAAGTTGTAAAGTTCATTTTTCGACATAACGACTTGTACATCTCATTGTTGCATTGGGTTCACCTGTATCTCTATTTAAACGATTTGTTTTTTCCCTTCCCCGCCACAAATTATATCAACATCAAATACAGTGAAAGCAGGGGTTATACTGTGGGGGAGGGACATACAAAGCAACAAAGAAATCATCTTATAAATATGTTAGAAACAATCGCATGAAAGTAAAAACATTTGAATACTTATCTTGGGGTTCATTTCACCTAACATCAACTTATCTGACCTTTTCTGCTTGTCTCAGACATATACTAGTTATTGCAAATAAGGGAAACCATGGGACCTATGTTTCTTTGGGCCTGGCTTACTTCACTTTATATAATTTTTTTCCAAGTCTTTCCATTTCCTAACAAGTGGGGCAATGTCATTCTTTCTGATGGAGGCATAGAATTCCAGGCACATTCATTTTTGTGCTAATGATATAATCTACTTCCTAATAGATGATAAAGTTCCATTGTGAGCACAGACACACAGACACAGACACAGACAGATAAATGCACAGTGTGTGTGTGTGTGTGTGTGTGTGTGTGTGTGTGTGTGTGTGTCTGGTGTGTGTCTGACATCTTCTTGCTCCATGTGTCAGTTGAATGGCCTCTGGGCTGTTTTCATACTTGACTGTGGCGAATAGTGCCGCGGTGAAAATGGTTGTGTAAGTGGCTTTAATGAATTGTTCATAGTAAGATGATTGTCATCAGATACAAACTGAGTTCCCTGTAATGACAGTGAACTGAGTTATCTTTCTCTTGCAAGGAGTCTGATATACTTACTGGTCTTTGTAGACCTGTGGGAGACCAAGATCGCTGGCCTCCTAATCCGTGGGAATATGTAAGTGATTCTATAGTGTTTCTATGAAACCCCTGAGTTGTCCTTAGTAGAGGCCTCATACACAAGGAGGTAACTATGTTAATTTTTACACTGTCTGGGGGATAGGTCAAATTGACAGCTGGTTGTGCCTGATACAGGGCAAATTGAGGACCTCATTCACTATTGCCCCTTCTAATGATTGCCCTCTTAGCATAGTGCACCTAATCTGGTCAAAGAGTAGGCCACATTCCTGTGAACCCTGGCCTTTTGCCATCCTTATGGATATGTGCCGCTGACCGGCTCTGTAGGGACGACGGAGGACACCTAGTGGAGGAACTGGAATAGGTGGGGAGATGGCAAACAGACAACTCACACACAAGAGGAGTGGATGCTGAGTGCGATTTAATGCAGAGGATAACAAACTTTTATAGCAAAAAGTCTCCATAAGAAAGGGCAGAAGGTTACACAATCTTGCTGCAGGGCTTCATTCTTGGGTGGTCACCAGCTGGTCGCCTGATAGGCACTTGTTTCCGGCTTATCTCTATTTTTAAGAAATACAGTGGGTTTCGATGTTTATCACCAATTAACCATTACCTTCTTTTATAGAGGCCTTAACTGTCCCATAAGATCTTTCCTGTTCCTTTTTTAATAGTAAGCACCAAGGAGACCTAGATCTAGCAAGTCTCTTAGTAAATGAAAGAGAGTAACAGGAAATTCTTTCTCCTAAGTAGTTCTCTCAGCAATTGCCATACATTCTTTCTGTTCTAGCTGCGCCTACAGCTTCTTGTAAATCTCTTACAAACAATTCCTTCTGCTGAAGTGACATCGTGAAACACCCAATACTTTTACATTTACTTATGACTTGTCTACTAGCCTCCATAAGAGGGGTTTCAGGGTAGCACTTAGCTCTGGTGAGTTAGTCATATTTTTAAGACACTCATCAGATATTGGAGTCGTCAACACTCTTAAGAAAGAGCTTTGAATAAGGGAACGTTGAGCATGAGTAAGTACAATGAGCAGCAGAAACAGTAAAAGATTAATAGGCACTCTTATACAGTGGAGAAAAGAAAAACAGAAACAGAAACACATCTTTCCCAGGGGTTTGCCAGCCTTTCCAGGAGTAGGCCTCTTTGAAGCCCTATTCTACAAGGTAGACTTCGGTGAAGTCCCAATACTCAGAGATAGGTCTCTGAAGCTCCATTCTCAGGTCTGAAAGCTGGTTTCCCATGCTAAGCAGACTCCACTGGAGTAGGCGTGGCAGATAACCATGGGACCTATGTTTCTTTGGACCTGGCTTACTTCACTTACTATAATTTTTTCCAGGTCTTTCTATTTCCTAACAGATGGGGCGATATCATTCTTTCTGATGGAGGCATAGAATTCCATTGTATATATAAATACCACATGTTCTTGATCCATTCATTTACTGAGAGGCATCTGGGTTGGTTCCATATCTTAACTATTGTGAATAATTCTGCGATAAACATTGTTGTGCTGATAGCTTTAGTATGGCCTTGTTTGTGATCATTTGGGTAAATGCCTAAAAGTGGGATTGCTGGGTCATGCTTTCCAAAGTGGTTGAACAAGTTTACACTCCCACCAACAATGCAGTAGGGTCCCCTTCTGTCCACATCCCCTCCAGCATCTGTTGTTATTGGATTTCTTGATTACAGTCATTCTAACTGGGTTGAGGGGGTGGAATCTCAATGTTGTTTTGATTTGCATTTATTTTGTGGCTAGAGAGTTGAGCATTTCTTCATGTGTCTATTGGCCATTCTTATTTTCTCTTCAGAGAAGTCTCTCTTTAAGTCTTGAGCCCACTTACTAACTGAGCAGTTGTTTCTTTGAGGATTTGTTGTTGGGGGATTTAGTTTTTTGAGTTCTAAGTATATTTTAGTTATGAGACCCTTGTTCGTTGTATGGCTATGAAGATCTTCTCCTAATCCATGGGCTTTCTATTGATCTTGCTAGCTATGTCCTTTGCCATGCAGAAGCTCTGCAGTTTCATGTAATCCCATTTATCCAAACTTTCTTTGATTTGCTGTGTTTCTGGGTCTTTATTAAGAAAATTTCAGCCTGTGCCAAGGAGCCCAAGAGTTTCTTCTATTCCTTCCTGTAATGTTTTCCGGGTGTCTGCTTTGCCTTCGAGATCTTTGATCCATTTGGAGTTGATTCTGGTGCAGGGTGATATATAAGGATCTAGCTTTAGTTTTCTACAAGTGATTAACCAATTTTGCCAGCACCATTTACTGAAGAGACTGTCTTTCATTCTATATTTTTAGCTCCCTTATTGAAAATTGGGTGACTATACATCTGTGGGTTCATTTCTGGGTCTTCAGTTCTATTCTATTGGTCCTCAGGTCTGTTCTTGTGCAGTATCAAGCTGTTTTGATTACTATGGCTTTGTAGTAGCGTGTGAAGTTTGGTATTAATATTCCTCTAGCACTGTTCTTTCTGCTAAGGATTGTTTTTGCTATTTTGGGTCTTTTATTGTTCCATATGAATTTTTGGATTGCTTCTTCTATTTCATTGAAGAATGAGGTTGGGATATGTATACGTATCGCATTGAATTTGTAGATTGTGTTTGGCAGTATTGCTATTTTCATGATGTTAATCCTCCCAATCCAGGAGCATAGGAGGGTTTTCCACTTCCTTAGTTCTGCTTTAATTTCCTTTTTCAGGTTTATAAAGTTTTCATCATAGAGTTCCTTTACTTCTTTAGTTAACTCCTAGGTATGTTATTTTTTGTGGGGCTATTACAAAAGAAGTTGCTTTCCTGATTTCAGCCATGCTCTTCTAGTTATTGGCATACAGAAAAGCCATTGATTTTTGAGGGTTAATTTTGTATCCAGCTACTTTGCCAAAGTTTCTAATCAACTCAGGTAACTTGGGAGTGGAGTCCATGGGGTTCTTTTAATACAAGATCGTGTCATCTGCAAAGAGGGAGAGTTTTACTTCATCTTTTCCTATTTGGATCCCCTTTATGTTTATATCTTGTCTTGTTGCTCCAGGTAGGCATTCTAATACTAAATTGAAGAGAACTGGAGTAGCTCTTCATTATTGTAAACAATATTTTTGAACAAAAGCTCTGGCAGCCTGGATTATTATTATGTCAATAATGTGGTATGAAATCAGAGTTTTATTTTTCTAGATAAATGCTAAACTAATGAGCTGGCATTCTATACTTGTATTCCATGGTGATCTCAATGTCAGATCTTCAATTTTGATAGAGGTGGGCCTGGGCTTTTTTTCTTCCATTTTTTGCATCCTGTCATAGCTGGGATAACTCACACAGCATCAAGCCCAGACTTGCTTGAGAAGGATTCTTCCAAAGTGGGTTGCAATGGCTGGCATTGATCCTCCTGGATCTCAACCTTTTAAATGTTTTATTTTGAATATCTCTCCAGAAACAGATTTATTGTATTGACAAGTGTGAACACTTTATTTAATGTGAAGGAAACTATCCCTCTTCAATTGATAGTTTCCAACAATGTTCTGGGCTGGAAAGGCAGATTTTTTTAGTGCTACATACAGTTATCTTATTGCCCTATACTGTCATATGTAAAGGTACTCCACCCTTCCATTCAAGCACTATTCCTAATTTTGGGTTTTGAAGTATGTGTGTGTTTTACTAATGAGTGGTGATTTCATTGTTTTAATATTTCTGTTTGCCAGTTTATGCATAACTTCACTCTGGGGCACAAAGTTAACCCACCTCTCTTGTGAGTCATTTTAATGGCAGTTCTGTGTGCTTCCTTGCTTGCATCAATTCCTCACTAAAATGTTGTGAAGACTTAATACAAATCAAAATTCATAGTAATCCCAGAGAGTTATAATGACTCCCAAAGAACTGGCAAAGTCTAAGATGGTTTTGCAGTTAGTGAGAGTTTGGCTAATATGGATGTCAGATAGCTCTGCAAGCACAGCTCCCATTAAATGACACACAGACAAAGAGTTCTCTATGAACAACAAGAGGCATTTGAGTGCTTTTTTTCCCCTTTGGTTGTGGGGCTTGAACTCAGACTGGCACTGTCCCTGAGCTCTTCAGCTCAAGGCTATCACTTGAGCGACAGTGACACTTCCTTGAGTGCTTTGGTGATAACATTGAATTTATATATGTTCATTAACTGTGATATAACTATCACACACATTCTGTGTGTGTGTGTGTGTGTGTGTGTGTGTGTGTGTGTGTGTGTGTGTGTGTGTGTGTGTGTGTGTGTGTGTGTGTGTGTGTGTGTGTGTGTGTGTTGTACTCGAGGCTTGAAATCTGGTCCTGGGCATTATCCTTGAGCTTTTTTGCTCAAATCTGACACTCCATCCCCTAAAGTCACAGTTCCACTTCTGGCTTTTTGGTGGTTAATTAAAGATAAGAATTTCAGGGACTTTCCTATGCAGTCTGGCTTCAATTATGATCATCAACCTCAGCCTACTAAGTAGTTAAGATTACAGGTATGAGCCACCTGTGCCTGCTTAGAATGGTTTCTTAAAGACTTACAATGCCCAAAAAAACGTGGTTATAAGCTTAAATGAAGTTTTAGATGTTCTGAATCAGTGAAAGCTGTGATGTTTGGAGAGGAGGGGGAGGAACTATCAATTGGAGGCCTATTCTGAGGACAGAGCTCAGTCTGAGGAGGCAAGAGGTTCTCCACAATATACCATCAATGCCAAGAGTTGTGGCCCACCCTGATACTAGACACATGGAGACAGAATGTGGACAGAAGACTCCAAACTTCTCACTCCCCTAAAAGAAAGCACAGAAACTGCCATGTCTCTTCTTCACAGTAGACTATTCCTAGGTGAGAACATCACACCCACACACCATTAAAAAGGGGGAAAGCAAAATAAATAAATGAGGGAATATGTTCTACTTAAAAAATACTATTCAGTACATCATTCTCTCTCCCCACCTGGTTGTCACTTTCATGATTTTTCTTTTTTTGGTGCCAGGCCTAGAGCTGGACTTCAGGGACTGGGCACTGACCCTGAGATTTGTCCACTCAAGGCTAGTGCTCTACAACTTGAGCCCCTGGTCTACTTCCAGCTTTTAAGTGGGTAACTAGAGAAAAATGTATCATAGACTCTGCTTTCTGAGACTACTCATTAGGTGGCTTACATGCGAGAACCACAGAGGCCCAGCTGGCATTCATGATCTTATATTTAACTCGGTCTCTCCTTAGATTTCAATTCCCACCATCAGCTTTTCTGCTTGACTCATACATATACTAGATATTGCAAATAAGGGAAACCATGGGACCTATGTTTCTTTGGGCCTGGCTTACTTTACTTAATATAATTTTTTCCATGTCTTTAATTTCCTAACAAAAGGGGCAATGTCATTCTTTCTGATGGAGGCATAGAATTCCATTGTGTATATATACCACATTTTCTTGATCCATTCATCTACTGAGGGGCATCTGGGTTGGTTCCATATCTTAGCTATGGTAAATAACGCTGCAATAAATATAGTTGTGCTGGTAGCTTTAGTGTGGTCTTGTTTGTAAACATTTGGGTAAATGCCCAAAAGTGGGATTGCTGGGTCATAGGGGAGCTCTATGTGAAGTCTTTTGAGGAACCTCCATACTGCTTTCCAAAGTGGTTGAACAAGTTTACACTCCCACCAACAATGAAGTAAGGTTCCCTTCTGTCCACATCCCCTCCAGCATCTGTTGTTGTTAGAGTTCTTGATTTTTGCCATTCTAACTGGAGTGAGGTGGTATCTCAATGTTGTTTTGATTTGCATTTCTTTTATGGCTAGGGATGTTGAGCATTTCTTCATGTGTCTATTGGCCATCCTTCTTTCTTCAGAGAAGTTTCTCTTTAAGTCTTTTTTTTTTCAGGTATTCTTAATTATATTTTATGTGTGTGTACAGTATGATGCTTTCGCATATTCTCTTTAAGTCTTTAGCCCACTTATTTATTGGGCAGTTGTTTCTTTGAGGATTTGTTGTTGGGGGATTTAATTTTTTGAGTTCCAAGTATATTTTACATATGAGACCCTTGTCGGTTGTATGGCTAGTGAAGATCTTCTCCCATTCCGTGGGCTTTCTATTGATCTTGCTAGCTATGTCCTTTGCCATGCAGAAGCTCTGCAATTTCATGCAATCCCATTTGTCCAACCTTTCTTTGATTTATTGTGTTTCCGGGTCTCTTCAGAAAATTTCGGCCTGAGCCAAGGAGACCTAGGGTTTCTCCTTTTCCATCCTGTAATGTTTTCAGAGTGTCTGCTTTGACTCTGAGGTCTTTGATCCATTTGGAGTTAATTCTGGTGCAGGGTGGTATATAAGGGTCTAGCTTTAGTTTTCTACAAGCAGTTAACCATTTACTGAAGAGGCTGTCTTTCTTCTATTCTATTTTTTTAGCTCCCTTATTGAAGTTTAGATGGCTATAGGTCTGTAGGTTCATTTCTGGGTTTTCAATTCTATGCCATTGGTCCTGAGGTCTGTTCTTATGTCAGTACCAAGCTGTTTTGATTACTATGGCTTTATCGTAGAGTTTGAGATTTGGTATTGATATTCCTCTAGCAGTGTTCTTTCCGTTGAGGAGCGTTTTTGATATTCGGGGTCCATATGAATTTTTGGATTGCCTCTTCTATTTCCTTGAAGAATGAGGTTGGAATTTTGATAGGTATCGCCTTGAATTTGTAGATAGCATTAGGAAGTATTGCCATTTTCACGATGTTAATCTTTCCAATCCAGGAGCATGGGAGGTTTTGCCATTTTCTAAGTTCTGTTTTGATTTCCTTTTTCAAGATTTTAAAGCCGTGACGGTGGCGGGTGCTGGCGAGAGCTCAGATCTGTCTCCTTGCCTGGATTTTCCCTCTCTGGCCTAACTCTCTGACCTGTGATGGCACACTTGGTGTGATTCTCTGACTTAGGACTGTTCACTGGAACTCTAAAACTGCTTTCTTTTTTTTTTTTAAATTTAATTTTATTTTATTTGAGAACATACTGTACAGAGGGGCTACAATTACATGGGCAGGATAATGCATACATTTCTTACGAAGCATTGCAGCCTCCTCCTTTGTTTACCATTGACCTCCCTTCCCAGCCTCCCCCCTCCTCCCACCCAATTATACCCCCCTCCCCCCCCACACCGACATTGTAAAGTTGGTTTTGACATGACATTTTGTACTTCTCATTGTTGCAACAGGTCCACCTGAATCCTTAAACGACTTGTTTGTCCCCATCTCCTCCACATGTTATACTGACATCAAATATAGTGAAAGCGGGGGTTACACTGTGGGGGAGGGACATACAAAGCAACAAAGAAATAATCTTATAAATGCGTTAGAAACACATGCATGAAAGAAACGAAAACATTAAAATACATATTTAAGGGTTCATTTTCCTAACATCACATTATCTGACCTTTTCCGCTTGACTCATACCTATACTAGATATTGTAAATAAGGGAAACCATGGGACCTATGCTTCTTTGGGCCTGGCTTACTTCACTTAATATAATTTTTTCCAAACCTTTCCATTTCCTAAAAATGGGGAAATGTCATTCTTTCTGATGGAGGCATAGAATTCCATTGTGTATATATACCACATTTTCTTGATCCATTCATCTACTGAGGGGCATCTGGGTTGGTTCCATATCTTAGCTATGGTAAATAATGCTGCAATAAACATAGTTGTGCTGGTAGCTTTAGTGTGGTCTTGTTTGTAAACATTTGGGTAAATGCCCAAAAGTGGGATTGCTGGATCATAGGGGAGATCTATGTGAAGACTTTTGAGGAACCTCCATACTGCTTTCCAAAGTGGTTGAACAAGTTTACATTCCCACCAACAATGAAGTAAGGTTCCTTTCTGTCCACATCCCCTCCAGCATCTGTTGTTGTTAGAGTTCTTGATTTTTGCTGTTCTAACTGGAGTGAGGTGATATCTCAATGTTGTTTTGATTTGCATTTCTTTTATGGCTAGGGATGTTGAACATTTCTTCATGTGTCTATTGGCCATCCTTCTTGCTTCTTCAGAGAAGTTTCTCTTTAAGTCTTTCGCCCACTTATTTATTGGGCAGTTGTTTCTTTGAGGATTTGTTGTTGGGTGGTTTAATTTTTTGAGTTCCAAGTATATTTTAGATATGAGACCCTTGTCCGTTGTATGGCTAGTAAAAATCTTCTCCCAATCGGTGGGCTTTCTATTGATCTGGCTAGCTATGTCATTTGCCCTGCAGAAGCTCTGCAACCTCATGCAATCCCATTAGTCCAACCTTTCTTTGATTTGTTGTGCTTCTGGGTCTCTATTCAGAAAATTTCGGCCTGAGCCAAGGAGACCTAGGGTTTCTCCTATTCCATCCTGTAATGTTTTCAGAGTGTTTGCTTTGAGTTCAAGGTCTTTGATCCATTTGGAGTTGATTCTGGTGCAGGGTGATATATAAGGATCTAGCTTAAGTTTTCTACATGTAGTTAACCAATTTTGCCAGCACCATTTACTGAAGAGGCTGTCTTTCTTCCATTCTATTGTTTTAGCTTCCTTATCGAAGATTAGATGGCTATAGGTCTGTAGGTTCATTTCTGGGTTTTCAATTCTATTCCATTGGTCCTGAGGTCTGTTCTTATGCCAATACCAAGCTGTTTTGATTACTATGGCTTTATAGTAGAGTTTGAAATTTGGTATTGATATTCCTCCAGCAGTGTTCTTTCCGTTGAGGAGCGATTTTGCTATTCGGGGTCTTTTATTGTTCCATATGAATTTTTGGATTGCCTCTTCTATTTCCTTGAAGAATGAGGGTGGAATTTTGATAGGTATCGCATTGAATTTGTAGATAGCCTTGGGAAGTATTGCCATTTTCATGATGTTAATCTTGCCAATCCAGGAGCATGGGAGGTTTTTCCATTTTTTAAGTTCCGTGTTGATTTCCTTTTTCAAGATTTTAAAGTTTTCATCATAGAGGTCCTTCACTTCTTTGGTTAAGTTAATTCCTAGTAATTTATTTTTTGTGGGGCTATTACAATTGGAGTTGCTTTCCTAATTTCAGCCACACTTTTCTCATTGTTGGCATATAGAAAAGCCATTGATTTTTGGGGGTTAATTTTATAACCTGCTACTTTGCCAAAGTTTTGAATCAGCTTGAGTAATTTGGGAGTGGAGTCTATGGGATTCTTTAAATACAAGATCATGTCATCTGCAAAGAGGGAGAGTTTTATTTCTTCTTTTCCTATTTGGATTCCCTTTATGTCTGCATCTTTTCTTATTGCTGTAGCTAGGCATTCTAATACTAGATTGAAGAGAAGTGGAGAGAGTGGGCATCCTTGTCTTGTTCCTGAGTTAAGAGGAAATGGCTTTAGTTTTTCACCATTGAGTATAATGCTGGTTGTAGGTTTGTCATATACAGCCTTTATTGTATTGAGGAATGATCCATGGATTCCTAATTTTTCCAGAACCTTCATCATAAAGGGGTGTTGGATCTTGTCAAATGCTTTTTCTGCATCTATTGAGATAACCATGTGGTTCTTATTCTTGCTCCTGTTGATGTGATGAATAATATTAATTGATTTGCGTATATTGAACCAGCTTTGCATCCCTGAAATGAATCCTGTTTGATCATGGTGTATGATTTTTTGGATGAATTGTTGAAGTCGATCGGCCAAAATTTTGTTGAGAAGTTTTGCATCAATGTTCATCAAAGAAATGGGTCTATAGTTCTCTTTCTTTGATGAGTCCCTGCCTGGTTTTGGGATGAGGGTTATGATGGCTTCATAGAATGTGTTCGGTAGTGAGCTTTCTCTTTCAATTTCATTGAAGTGTTGGAGGAGTATTGGTGTGAGCTCTGCTTTGAAGGCCTTGTAAAATTCCGCTGTAAAACCATCTGGTCCTGGACTTTTCTTAGCTGGGAGGTCTCTTATTGCTGTTTCTATTTCAATGCTTGATATGGGCCTGTTAAGCTGCTTTAACTCATCTTGGTTTAGTTTTGGCATGTCAATATTTGCTAGGAAAAGGTCCATTTCTGTCAAGTTCTCAAACTTATTAGCATAAAGTTTTGAGAAGTATTCCCTTATAATGTTCTGAATCTTGGTTGTTTCCGTGGTGATGTTTCCATTCTCATCTCTGAGTTTATTAATTTGGGTGTTTTCTCTCCTTTTTCTGATAAGGTTTGCTAAGGGTCTGTCAATTTTGTTAAGTTTTTCGAAGAACCAACTCTTTGTTTTGTTGATTCTTTCTATAGTTTTTTTGGATTCTAATTCATTTAATTCTGATTTAATTTTGATTATTTCTTTCCGTCTACTGGATTGGGGTTTATCTTGCTGCTCTTTTTCAAGGAGGTTTAGATGTGTCATTAAATTGCTAGTTTCAGATCTCTCCAATTTGTTGATGTAGGAGCTCAGAGCTATAAACTTGCCTCTGAGTACTGCCTTTGCTGTGTCCCAGAGGAGCTGGTAATTTGTGTGTTCATTTTTGTTGAATAGCATGAACATTTGAATTTCCTTTCTAATCTCTTCCATGACCCACTCATGATTCAGCAGTGTGTTGTTCAGCCTCCATGTGATACCGGACTTTCTTTGGTGGCTTTTGGTGTTGAGTTCTAATTTTATTCCCTTGTGGTCAGAGAGAATGCAAGGTATAACTTCAATGTTTCTGAATTTAGACAAGTTTGCTTTGTGGCCTAGAAAGTGGTCTATTTTAGAAAACGTTCCATGTGCTGCTGAGAAGAACGTGTATTCTGATGCTGCTGGGTGAAATGTTCGGTAAATGTCTGTTAAGTCTAGTTGATCTATGCAGCTGTTTAGATCTGCGGTTTCTCTGTTGAGTTTTTGCTGAGTTGATCTATCTAGTGGGGAGAGTGGTATGTTAAAATCCCCAACAATTAATGTCTTTGGATCTATATGGGATTTGAGGGAAAGTAGTGTTTCTTTGATAAATTTGGGTGCTCCATTGTTTGGCGAATAGATATTTAGAATTGTAATATCCTCCTGAAGGAGAGATCCTTTAATTAGTATGTAGCCACCTTCTTTATCTCTTCTCACGAATTTTAATTTGAAGTCTATTTTATCTGATATTAGGATTGCAACTCCCGCCTGTTTATGAGGGCCGTTTGCTTGGTAGATTTTGTTCCAGCCTTTAACCTTGAAAATATGTTTGTTTTTACGGGCAAGATGTGACTCCTGCAGGCAGCAGATAGAAGGGTCTTGTTTTTTAATCCAACTAGACAGTCTATGTGGCTTAATTGGAGAGTTCAGTCCGTTAACGTTAAGAGATAGAACTTAGAGGTATTTGGGATTTCCTGCCATGTTATCCACCTTCTTGGGGGCTGTGAAAACTGGGTTCTTCCTAAGGTTCTTGGATTCTCAGTTTGGGTGCAGTTTCTTGGCCTTTGTTGCGTTCTTGTTGGTTTTCTATGTGTAGGACATCTTTAATAATCTTTTGCAGGGCTGGTTTGGTGGAGATGTATTGTTTCAATTTTTCTTTGCTATGGAAGGTTTTTATTTGGCCTTCAGTTATGAAGGAGAGTTTAGCTGGGTACAGTATTCTTAGTTGATAGTTGTTTGTTTTTAGGGCATGGCATACATCATTCCAGGCTCTTCTTGCTTTGATTGTCTCTGCTGAGAAATCTGAGGTAATTCTAATTGGTTTCCCTTTGTAGGTGATTAACCTTTTCTCCTTGACAGCTTTAAGGATCTTTTCCTTGGTCTGGGTTGATCCTGTGTGGATTATAATGTGACGGTGGGATGTCCTATTCTGGTGTGGTCTATTTGGGGTTCTAAAAGCTTCTTGTATCTGAATAGGCCTATCTTTTTGTATGTTTGGGAAGTTCTCTGCTAGGATCCTGTTAAACAAATTTCCTAGACCATTAACTTCTGTTTCTAGGTGCTCCTCTACACCCATTATCCTTAGATTGGGCCTTCTGATGGTGTCTTCCAGGTGTTGGATAGAGCTATCATATTTCTTGGACTTGTCTTGGATGTTCTTTCTCTATAATATCTAGGCTGTCTTCAATCCCTGAGATTCGATCTTCTGCATGGTCTAACCTGCTGTCAAGACTCTCTACTTTGTTTTTTTATCTCTTTTCCTTCTAATTGGTCAGCTTTGATGGCTTCAACTTCTTTGTTGAAGCTCTGTTTTAGGTCTTGTATGAATTTCTTTACTTCCTTAATTTGGTGTTCAGTGTTTGTTCTCAAATCACTTAGTTGATTGGTTATGGTTTCTTTGGACTCCCATTCCTTCTGTTGGGTTCCATTCAGCATTCCCTTTGTGGTCTCCCTGACTTCCTTCAGCTCTTTGTTAATGGATTCCATGAATGCCTTTAGTGATCTTTGTGTATTCTCTACCTGGTCTCTCAATTCCTGAATTACTCTTTGATTAGCTTCTTCCCGTCTGTGGGATTCCTGCAGTTCTCTTTCTTCCAGTTCGTGGGATTCCTGCAGTTCTCTTTGAGTGTTCTCTGCCTGCTCATGCCATTCCTCCCTTTCTCTTTGAGTATTCTCAAGTTGTTCACGCAAATCCTGTATCAGTTTTTGAGTAGCTTCCTCACGCTTATGATATTCCTGTATAAACTTCTGGGATGCCTCCTCTCTCTCCCTATCACGCTCATACAGAGTCCTTTGTACATTGTCAAACTTCTCATTTATCATGTTTGCTATTAGTGTTTGTAGAGCTATTTGGGAACTCTCCTCTGGATTATTCTTTATCTGTTCTAATCCCTAATTATCAAGATTGGGAATTGAGATACCCGAATTTCCCATTTTTCTTGTGTTTGTCCGGCTTACTCAGCCCATTTGAGATGAAGATTGCACCAGTTTTGTGCTAGAACTCTATCTTAAGGCAACCATCAACCAAAGTTTGCGTTTGTACAGTCAATAGTCTACAGATACAATCTAGTTCAACAGTTACATCTATTCAACATCAAACAACTATATGTTAAAGGACTTCGAACCGCAGAAAAGAATTTGGAAAACCAGAAATTATTAGGATTAGGGAGAGATGTGGGTAAAAAATAGGAATAGATTGGTGTGGGGAGGCACAGGGAGAGTTAACTATGTCCTAATCACAATGCAGGAAATGGGTTGGGTAGGATGCAAGTAGAGAGAGAGAGAAAAAGAAGAGACGGAAAGGGGAATGAAGAGAGACCAGAAAAAAATAGAAACGTAAAAATTAATGTTATTATAGAGGTTAAAAGACCGTCTATTTAGAGAGGAATGTGAATATGTTCAGAGAAGGGGAGGGACATAGAGGAGATGTGAAAAACTTTAAGGATGGGAAAGGGAGAAGAAAAGATCAGAAGTTCAGTAGACCTAGACAAAAAACAAAAAGATAATTAAGAAAGAAAGAAAAAGAGAAAGAAGACAAGAAAAGAAAGTAAAACGCTCATTCACATATTCCTAAAATAAAAATTATAAGATGAGAAAAAAAAAGTTACTGGAAAACAATTATTTTTTCAGAAGAGGCAAAAATTAAAGATTAATAAAAGTTTTAGAAGGGAAAAAAATTTATATACATACATATATATATATATATATATAAGGTAACAAAAAACAAAAAACAAGCAAAAAAAAGAAAAGAAGAAGAAGAAAAAAAAAGAAAAAAAAAGAAAAAAAGTTTTTTGATTTTTTTTTGGGGGGGGGAGGAGTGGGAAGAATCCTGTATCTCCCTTTTGTCTGTAACCAGTCTCTTGTTGGAGTCTCTGGTCAGCTTGAGGTCCTGTGGCTTGATTGGTTTCTTAAGTCGGTTGGTTGGAAGAGGCAGAAAAATGCTCTGCTTTACCCAAGATTTTGAGATCCCCCTCCCAGGTTAGTTTTCTGGGAGGGTGATCTGCTTTGAGAATCACAAAAGAGGGGGATGCGGTGATGAGGCTAGGTTCTGGGTAGAGTTGAGGCCTTTCAACAAACAGTAGCTTTTCCCTGGGGCTATTTTGTGATAAAGCTCACAGCGCCCAGCCTGGAGCCATTCTCAGGGTTTCTGTTTTTCAATTGATTGTGGTAGCTGCTAGAGGGAGGGGCAGCCTCTGGCTCTGGTTACCCAGTGAGGCAAGGCACTCCAATGGCTGGCTCCTGAGCTGGGTGACTTTTCCCTGGATGGAGCTGAGTCTGGCAGGTCACTTCGCCGTTCAGTTCTTGTGACCTGCTAAATGACTCGTTTTATTCCAAGGCCTGAGCTGGAGCTAGCAGCTCCTCTGAGCTTTGTGGGTATCCAAGATGGAGATCACCGGTGCTGGGGGGGGAGGGGTGGCCTTCCCTCCTCTGCTCCCTGAGAAGGAGTGAGGACGTCGGGCTTGTACTCACGCCGAGTCTTGGATCCTGGGTCGTCTTTGGTCTGCAAACAGCAGGATGAAGATGTCCGCTCCTTGTCGGTTCTTGTTGGTGTTGAGTAGAATCCGCTCGTCCGCTGCGTCTGGCTCCTTCTTCCCGGACTCTCTGTGTCTCAGGTATGACCCCGCGGCGACCGCCGCCGCGACCCTGCCGCCGCAGCGGCAGCTGATGTGTTTCCTTGGCTTCCCCTCTCTTGTCTAACTCTCTGTCCTGTGATGGCACACTTGGTGTGATTCTCTGGCTTAGGACTGTTCACTGGAACTCTAAAACTGCTTTCTATGCGAGAGCTTGTTCAGATTCCAGCTTCTCCTCCGCCATCGTCCCGAAACCTCTGTGTCTCTAAAACTGCTTTCTATGCGAGAGCTTGTTTAGCCTCCAGTTTCTCCTCCGCCATCTTCCCGGAACCTCCTGTTTTTTTTTCTTAAATATGGTTTTTATTGTAAAAATACTGTACAGAGGAGTACAGTTACATCAGCAAGGTAATGAGTACATTTCCTATCCAGCATCGTTACCTACTCCTTTGTTTTTCCTCTACTCTCCCTTCCCTCCCACCTCTGCAACTATACTCCCCCTTCCCCCTTCCTCCTTCCCACCTAAATTGTAAAGTTTTTTTTTTGAACATAGTGTTTTGTACATCTTATTGTTACCATGGGTCTACCTGTATCCCTATTTAAGCATTTTGTTTCTTCCGTTCCCCTCCCCAAGCTAGAGAAGTGTATATACAAGCTGCAGGGCACTGACATCAAATACAATGAAAACGGGGGTTATACAGTGGGGGAGGAACATACAAAGAAACAAAACAAAAATCACATGGTACATTATAATTAGGTTAGGAACAATAGCAAGAAAGAAAAAACCACTTGTGTCCCTATCTTGGGGTTCATTTCACTTAACATCATGTTATCTGGTCATATGTACATAGCTTTTGACCTTTTCTGCTTGTCCCAGACATATGCTAGTTATTGCAAATAAGGGAAACCATAGGAGCTATGTTTCTTAGGGCATGGCTTATTTCACTTAATATAACATTTTCCAAGTCTTTCCATTTCCTGACAAACGGGGTGGTATCATTCTTTCTGATATAGGCATAGAATTCCATTGTGTGTGTTTATATGTGTGTGTGTGTGTGTATAGAGAAATACATACATACATATACATATATACATATGTATACACACACACACACACACACACACACACACCACATTTTCTTGATCCATTCATCTACTAAGGGGCATCTGAGTTGGTTCCACATCTTAGCTATAGTAAATAATGCTGCAATAAGCATAGTTGTGCTGGTAGCTTTCGTATGGTCTTGTTTGTGATCATTTGGGTAGATGCCCAAAAGTGGAATTGCTGGCTCATAGAGGAGCTCTATGTGGAGTCTTTTGAGGAACCTCCATACTGCTTTCCAAAGTGGTTGAACACCACTTCCGTTTTTCTAGTGGTTTGTTGGAGAAAAGAGTCTCATGGACTTAGGAAAGGCGTGAGCTACTGGGGCCTGGCTATATAGGCTTTTTATTTTATTTTTCTAAACTTTAGGTAATTTTATAAAGGGGTTATAATTCAGCAGGTCAGTTAGGGGTACAATGCATCTTGAACTGTGTAAACGCTTTCATTATTTATCCTGACTCGTCCATTCCCATCTATCCCCTCACTTAGCCTAGTTATATTTTCACATATATACAATGAATATTCTATCTGCATCCTTCCACTTCTGCTTTCTTCGTTTGTCTACCCCCTCCTATTGTCCTCACCCCTCCTGATACTGCAAATACCAATTCTCTGGTATTCATTTTCTCATTCTGTCAGTTAATTGTTCACAGGAGGTTCACAACTGTAATTCTCCGGTGCATATAACATACTTTACTAAATTCAATTGTGTACATGTGCATTTGATCCTGGATACATTTACATGTATATTTATAAATTAGATATCACTTTTACATTTGAGAGATCACAGGGGTCCTTTGTTTCTTGAGCCTTATTTACTTCACTTAATATACTTTCAAGGTCCACTTTATTTTCCAAATGAAGTAATATTATTTTCCTGAGGATGAGTAATGCACATGTACACACATTTATGTTTGTGTATATTTGCATATGTGTATATACACACATATATAAATATATTTCCTTGATCCATGCCTTAATTGAATGATGTCTGTACTGTTTCTGTAACTAGACTATCATGAATAATGCAGCAATGAACATAGTTGTCCAAGTGGCTTTAATGAATCGTTCATAGTAAGATGACTGTCAGATACAATCTGACAGTCCTTTGTATTAACTGACTTATCCTCCCCTTCCAAGGAGTCTGATATACTTAATGGTCTTTGTGGCCCTCTGAGAAAGAAAGAAAGAAAGAAAGACAGAAAGAAAGAAGGAAAGAAAGAAAGACAGAAATAAAGAAAGAAAGAGAAGGAAGGAAGAAAGAAAGAAAGAGAAGGAAAGAAGAAAGAGAAGGAAGGAAGGAAGAAAGAGAAGGAAGGAAGGATGGAGGAAAGAAAGAAAGAATGCAAAGAAATTTACCTTTTCTTTGTTTGGTTATGGGGCCTGGACTCTGGGCCTGGGCCCTGTCCTTCAGTTTTTCAGCTTATAGCTAGCACTCTACCACTTGAGCCACAGAGCCACTTCCAGCCGTTTGTGCTTATATGGTGCTGAGGAATCAAACTCAGGGCCTCATGCACGCAAGGCAAGTACTCTACCAATGAGCCACCTTCCCAGCCCCTGAAATTTTATCTTTAAGCAAGGTCTCTTTGTCCTACTTGCACATTGGTGTGATTATAGAAAGCATCTTTTAATCATTGGGAAGGGGCTTCTTTGGACTCATTCTCTCCTTGATGCATAGCCATCAGCCTGGAGTAATTGAACGGCGTTACTTTAGCCCTCTTCAAATTCTGGAAGATGCAATATATGAATTGCTTTCTTCCTAGTCATGGTGAATAGCTGTAGGTTCCCATCTGGCCTCAATTTTAGGTGTGATATTTTTTCATGGTAGTTCATTGGAGATAGGAGTCTCATGGACTTCCCTGACCCCTGAGCAGGCCTGCTCTAGGGTGTTCAGGGTGTTCTAGGTTTCCCAGGGTGTTGAAGAAGAGTAGGGAATATTCTAACATGGGGCTGACTGTCCCTAACTGTCCATTCTTTCCCTTTTTGCCTCTGCTTTAAGTCACCTGAACAAAATCAGTTTGCAATTATTTATCAAGGTATAAGCTATTGTTCTCTATGCAGAGCTCCATATTAATTTCTTTGTTTTTAATTATTTTGAAGTGGCTGTCCAAATGGGTTTCAGTTTTAATTGTTTATTATAATTTAATTGTTTATTATAATTTCAATTTTAATTGTTTACATGAGCAAGGTAATGAGTACATTTGTTATCAAGCATTGTTGCCTCCTCCTTTGTTCTTCCTCTACCATCCCTTCCCTACCTTCTCCACAACTGCATTCCCCCCTTCCCCCCACCCCTGCCAGTCCCACCTAAATTGTAAAGTTCATTTTTCAACATGGCTTCTTGTACATTGTTACAATGGGTCAACCTGTATCACTATTCAAACAATTTGTTTTTTCCCTTCCCCTCCACAAATTATACCAACATCAAATACAGTGAAAACAGATGTTATACCATGGGGGAGGGGCATACATAGCAACAAAAAATCACATGGTATCTTATAGCCAGCAAGAAAAATCCACTTGTGTCCTTATCTATATGGGGTTCATTTCGCTTATCATCATCTTATCTGACTTTTTCTGCTGGACTCAGGCCTATACTAGTTATTGCAAATAAGGGAAACCATGGGACCTAGGTTTCTTTGGGCCTGGCTTACTTCACTTACTATAATTTTTTCCAAGTCTTTCCATTTCCTATCAAATGGGGCCATGTCATTCTTTCTAATGGAGGCATAGATTTCCATTGTGTATATATACCACATTTTCTTAATCCATTCTTCTACTGAGAGGCATCTGGGTTGGTTCCATATCTTAGGTATGGTGAATAATGCTGCAATAAACATAGTTGTGCTGGTAGGTTTAGTATGGTCTTGTTTGTGATCATTTGGGTAAATGCCCAAAAGTAGGATTGCTGGGTCATAGGGGAGCTCTATGTGGAGTCTTTTGAGGAACCTCTATACTACTTTCCAAAGTGGTTGAACAAATTTACACTCCCACCAACAATGCAGTGGGCTTCCCTTCTGTCCACATCCCCTCCAGCATCTGTTGTTATTAGAGTTCTTGATTATAACCATTCTAACTGGGTTGAGGGGGAATGTCAATGTTGTTTTGATTTGCATTTCTTTAATGGCTAGAGAGGTTGAGCATTTCTTCATGTGTCTACTGGCCATTCTTATTTTCTCTTCGGAGAAGTTTTTCTTTTCTTTTTTTTTTTTTAGTTTTTCTTTAAGTCTTTAGCCCACTTATTTATTGGGCAGGTGTTTCTTTGAGGATTTGTTGTTGGGGGATTTAATGTTTTGAGTTCCAAGTATATTTTAGATATGAGACCCTTGTTGGTTGTATGGCTAGTGAAGATCTCCTAATTCATGGGCTTTCTATTGATCTTACAAGCTATGTCCTTTGTGTACTTTTAATTGTTAATGTATGAGTACTCAGGGTGTTGATCATGTTCACACTTGTGTCCCCATAGCTGTCTCCTTCCCATTTTTGCTAAGTCCACTTATCCCCACAAGTTATCTGCTTACTGTATCTTCAAGTGCCAGCTATAACAAATTCCCTCTCTGGGCTGGAAGAGGAACACCCAAGTTTAAGAAGGAGGAAAGGGGCTGGGAAGATGATAACTTTTATTAATCAGCCAAGCAGATATGTAAACAATTTTAAATAGTACTTAAAAGACAATTGGCGCTGGAAAGGTAGCTCAGTGGTAGAGTGCTTGCCTAGCATGCCTGAGGCCCTGGGTTCGATTCCTCAGCACCACATAAGCAAAAAAAGTTGGAAGTGGCAGTATGGCTGAAATGGTAGAGCGCTTGCCTTGAGCTAAAGAGACAAGGGAGAGGGCCTAAGCCCAGAGTTCATGCCCCAAACTTGACAGAAAAAAGAAAAAAAAAAAGGAAGAAAGGAAGGGAGGCAAGCAAGCTGAGGAGGCTGGCAAGCAAGGAAGGTTAGGAACGTGTAAGCAAAAGAACTAGCTAGGTGTGTATAGGGGAAAAAAGTCAGTGCTTTTTTTTTCCACCACGAAGGGAGGGGGACAGAGAAGTTCAAAATTCTTATGGAGCAACACTGCCATCTATCAACAGCAGAAACACTACATTACGAGTAATTGTTTAGAAACAAATTTTCATTTGGTATGTGAGCAATAAAAACTATGGAGAATTAAAAGTTAGAGGGGGGGAGGAGCGCTGGAGTGTTTGCCTAGCATTCATTAAGTCATAGGTTCAAGTCCTCAGTACCACATAAACAGAAAAGGCCGAAAGTGGTGCTGTGGCTCTAGTGGTAGAATGCTAGCCATAAGCCAAAGAAGCTCAGAGATAGTGCCCAGACCCTGAGTTTAAGCCCCAAGACTGACCAAAAAAAAGAAAGAAAGAAAGAAAGAAAAGGATAGGCCCAATACCTTTTCCGCCACCAACCGTGGCACAGTATACAAAATTTATATCAGGCAACGAAACAGAAAAAGAAAGGCACAACCTTACTCATTGAGAGATATTTTGTATTCCTTTCCTTTCGTGTCCAAAGTCCTGCTCATTGATGACAGGTGATTCAAACTGGACAGGTGAAAGCACTGCCACAGGCCCCCATCCTGCCCACCTGACCACAATGGCCAATAACCCTTATGGATTCTGTCCTGAAACCCACAGCAAGAGCAGCAGGAAGTCCCTGTCACTGCAGGAGTAGGCCACTGTCTCCTCAGGAGTCCAGTGACAGTAGGTGACAGCCCAGGGAAGGCCCTGCTGGTTTCCCTCACTCATCACCAGAGCCAAAAGGCAGGAGGGGAAAGTAAGGAGAACTTTCCCCAAAGAGCAGAGGTGCCAGGCAGAGTCCACTGAGGTGTGATTCTATGGTGTGGCCCACAGGCAGCAGGGAGTGTTCACAGGAAGCAAGTGCACAGTCTGGGGGAGCTGGAGGGGCGTGTCAGGAGCACTGGACCACCAGGTCACAAGGTGTAGGATCAGTACTAGTTTATCCATTTCCAATCTCAGGCCTAGGTGGACAGTCAATAATCAGTCTTGGAAGAAAAGTATCTGAGGCACCAGGAAGGACACTGGCAGAGATCGCAGATACCTAGTCCCAGCACCTGACAACCCTAGCCCAGAATTAACTGCAGATTTGTGGTCGGGATAGGAGAATTAGTGGCTGTGTATGCCAAGACAGAACTATGGAAGGCTTACTTCCCAGGGGTGGTCCTCCTGGTCTATTAGGAGCTACTAGAGAGTACTGTGGGTCTTTTGTTTACCCTTCACCTCCAGGTTCAAGGCAAGTGAAGTATATGAAATTTTGTATTAACTAGCTGTGGTTTTGATTGTGTGACCACTAGATGACAGCATTGTGCCTTGTAGACAACTTAACAGCCGCTTCCCCCTCCCTTTGTATTTCAAAAAAAGTGTTGGAAGCATTACCCTCAACAAAATCTCTATTATTTTCCTAAATATACTGTGTTCTTCCTCCCCAAACTTTGGATCTCAATCCACATTGAGGGCACTAGCTCCTTGGACTCTTAAGGGAATGAACAGTAGGAGGGGATCCACTTCTCATACGTGTGTGTGTGTGTGTGTGTGTGTGTGTGTGTGTGTGAAAATACCATATAGAGGGGTTACAATTACATGGGCAAGATAATGAGTACATTTCTTTCTTTTTTTTTTTTTTTTTGGGTCCAGTCGTGGGGCCTGAACTCTGGGCCTGGGTGCTGTCCCTCAGCTCTTCAGCTCAAGGCTAGCACTCTACCACTTGAGCCACAGCGCCACTTCTGGCTTTTTTCTTTTTGCTTATGTGGTGCTGAGGAATTGAACTCAGGGCCTGAGGCATGCAAGGCAAGCGCTCTACCACTGAGCCATCTTCCCCAGCCCATGAGTACATTTCTTATCAAGCATTGTTGCCTCCTTCTTTGTTCACCCTCCCAATCCCTTTCCATCTCCCCCCCTTAGCCATCCCCCCTGCCCTCCACCTTGCCAAAGTTGTAAAGTTTGTTTTTCGACTTAAGGACTTGTACATCTCATTGTTGCAATGGGTCCACCTGTATCCCTATTTAAACGATTTGTTTTTGCCTTTCCCCTCCACAAATTATACGAACATCAAATACAGTGAGAGCAGGGGTTATACGGTTGGGGATGGCCATACAAAGCAACAAAGAAATCATATCCAAATGATCACAAACAAGACCATACTAAAGCTACCAGCACAACTATGTTTATTGCAGCATTATTTACCATAGCTAAGATATGGAACCAACCCAGATGCCCCTCAGTAGATGAATGGATTAAGAAAATGGGGTATATATACACAATGGAAATCTATGCCTCCATTAGAATGACATGGCCCCATTTGTTAGGAAATGGAAAGCCTTGGAAAAAAATGATAGTAAGTGAAGTAAGCCAGGCCCAAAGAAACCTAGGTCCCATGGTTTCCCTTATTTGCCATAACTAGTATATGTGTGAAACAAGCAGAAAAGGTCAGATAAGTTGATGCTAGGTGCAATGAGCCCCAAGATAAGTATTCGAATGTTTTTTCTTTCATATGATTTTTTCTAACACTTCCCATACTTTTAAAACTTTTCCTCTCAATATTTTAATATTTTAAGGAATCACACTACAGTTGTAGAGATTGGAGAATATCAATGGTAGAAAGACCATAACACGGTAGTTCTCTTTTCTTTAAAAATTTATTTTTTAATTTTCTTTTATACTTTTCGGGGTCCTGGGAGCTCTGTCCCTGAGCTTTTGTGCTTGAGGTTGTTGCTCTACTCCTTGAGCCACAGATCTACTCCCTTATTCTTTAAATCATTTTCTTTTGGTAGTGATACAAAGGAGTTGTATTTTAACAAAACAGTTCATGAATGCAATATATCTGGATCTGTGTCACCCCTTTCATTATTCTCACCCATCTTTCCTACCCACTCTTACCCTCCGATTCATTTTGTAGGATACACATATTAGATTCTTTTTTGTTGTTGTTGTTGTTGGTCGTGGGGCTTGAACTCTGGGCCTGGGCGCTGTCCCTGAGCTCTTCAGCTCAAGGCGAGAGCTCTACAGCTTGAGCCACAGTGCCACTTACGGTTTTCTAGTGGTTTGTTGGAGATAAGAGTCTCAAGGGCTTTTCCATGATCCTCAGATCTCAGCCTCCTGAGTAGCTAGGATTACAGGCGTGAGCAACTGGCAACCAGCACATATTGGATTCTTGACTGCATTCTCCCTCTCTTTTTTCGTTTGTCCATCCCTTTCAACTTGACAGCCATCCCAACCCCCCACCCCTTTGAAGTAACAGCTTCCTGGTGTTTTATTTTGCTCAACTTTCAGTCTTCTCTTTTTCTTTGTTTTTTTTTTTTTTGCCTTTTTAATATTAATTTTGTTGTCAAACTGATGTACAGAAGGGTTACAGTTGCATGTGTAAGGTAGTGGGTAGTGAGTGCATTTCTTTTTTTTTTTCTTTTTTTGGTCTGGTCATGGGGCCTGAACTCTGGGCCTGGGTGCTGTCCCTCAGCTCTTCAGCTCAAGGCTAGTGCTCTGCTACTTGAGCCACAGCACTACTCCGGATTTTTTCTTTTTGCTTATGTGGTGCTGTGGAATCGAACCCAGGGCCTCATACATGCAAGGCAAGCTCTCTACCACTGAGCCACCTTCCCAGCCCAAGTGCATTTTTTGTCACACTTGTTACCCCTTCCCTCTTTTTTCTCCCCCTTTCCCTCCTCTCCACACCGCCCACAAGTTGTACAGTTCATTTCCAACATATAGTCTTCTGAGTGTGGCTGTTATATTGGTTTGCCCTTTGTCATTTGTCTCACTAGTTTGTTGTTCCCCTTCCCTTCCCTAATTCAGATAAATGTACATACAATACCCAGGGTACCAAAATCAAATCCAGTGACACCAGGGAACAAAGTATAGGAATAAAAAAATCCTAAAGGAAAAGGAAGTAACTTTACATAGATCATTAAAAACCACACCAATAAATAAAAACCTCTTGTTTCCATATCTTGGAGTTCGTTTTGCTTAGCATCATCTTATATGATCTTATGTACACAGTTTTTGAACTATTGTGGTCCTCTGCTAGGACTATCTTAGACACATACTAATTATTACAAATGAGGGAAACCATAGAAGCTATGTTTCTTTGGGTCTGGCTTATTTCACTTAATATGATTTTCTTTTTGCAAATTCCTTATTTTGATTAAGTGATTACATAAATTTCACAAATGTCATAGTATTGTGTGATGGTGATGCTTAGTTAAAGTCACAAACACTTTCTAACTTTCATGGGGCAAATTGTCTATCTTGGTCTATACATTTTTTGAGTTCTATGAGCTTTGACAATAGTTATTTCTTCCACATTGGGTGATATGTACATTTCTTTTGTTTTGCATAGGGTCAGCTGTTCCCTCTTTCCCATTCATTTCCCTCTCTTTCCCTTGCTCCCATCGTTGCCACTGAGTTGCTTAGTTCATTTTGATCAATGTCCAGGGCAGCTGATGGGTCCCACTGTTGTATGTTTTTCCCTAATTCCCTCTAGTTCTATGTCGTCCTCCTGGTTTCCCTCCAGTGTGCCCATATATACCATATATGTGATCAGCAGCATGGTGTTATTTAGTAGTGATTTGACTACATGAGTGGAGGTCCTTTGTTTCTCAAGTCTTGTTAACTTTGTCCTATCACCTTACCTTTTGGATTTAGCATTCACTTATCAGAGAGACCATGTGCCCTTTGTCTCTTTGCTCTTGGCTTACCTCACTCAACATGATTTCTTCTATCTCCATCCATTTCCCTGCAAATGCGATTATTTTGTCCTTTTTAGATATCACAAGTTTTGGATCCATTCATCTATGGTGGGATATCTGGGTTGTGTCCATATCCTGGCTGTTGTGAACAGTGCTGCAATAAACATGGAGGTGCATGTGTCCTTGTATCCTGGTTCCTGTTGTTCAGGATAGATGCCTAGGAGTGATATGGCTGGGTCATAGGGGAGGTCAATATTTAGCTTTCTGAGGACCCTCCAGACTGCTTTCCAAAGTGGTTGTATAAGTGTGCATTCCTGCCCATAGTGTAATAGTGTTCCTCTTTCTCCATATCCCCTCCCGCATTTGTTGTTGGCTGACTTCAGGACCTGGCCCTTTCTGACTGGGGTAAGGTGGTATCTCAGGGTTGTCTTTATTTGCGTTTCCTTTACAATCAGGGATGGTAAACATTTCCTCATGTGTTTCTTTGCCACTTTTATCTCTTCTTCTGAGAAGTTTCTCTTTAGTTCCCTTGTCCATTTAGTAATTGTTTTGTTGGTTTGGGGAGGGATTAGTTTCTTGAGTTCCCTGTCTATACTGGATATTAACCTCTTGTCTGATATATTGCTGGTAAATATATTTTCCCAGATAGTTGGTTGTCTTTCTAGCTTGGTTGCTATGTCTTTAGCTGTGCAGAAACTTTTTTTTTTTTTTTTGGTCGGTCGTGGGGCTTGAACTCTGTGCTTGGGCGCTGTCCCTGTGCTCTTCAGCTGAAGGCAAGCACTCTACTACTTGAGCCACAGCGCCACTTCCGGTTTTCTAGTAGTTTATTGGAGATAAGAGTCTCACTGACGTTCCTGCCAGGGCTGGCTTTGAACCTCGATCCTCAGATCTTAGCCTCCTGTGTAGCTAGGATTACAGGCTTGAGCTACCGGCGCTTGGCTTACAGAAACTTTCCATTTTAAGTTAGTCCCATTTGTCGAGTCTCTCTCCAATTTGTTGTGACCCTGAGACTCTGTTCAGGAAGTTCCTGCCTGTGCCTATAAGTTCAAGTGTCTGTCCTACTCTGTCCTGCAGTAGTTCAGGCTTGATGTTAAGGTCTTTAATCTAATTTAATTTGATTTTTTTTCCCAAAGTATACACAATGGAATTCTGTGTTTCCATCAGAAAGTTTTCTCTTTTTCAATTGTACTGTAAGCCACATCTTTTAAGGTGAAATATGGTTTGGATAGTACTGAGAAGGTGTCTTGGTTTCATGTTTTAGCTTTGGTATATATACTAAGGCAAGGATTTAAAAGATTTTTTTAAATATACTTATATAAAATATCCATATAGATTTTGTGGACAGTGTGATATTTTGTGCAGTGTAGCATACACATATTCAGTGCAAATAGCATTTCCTTCTCCACAAACACTTATTTTTCATCATCAGACTATTTGAAATCCTCTGCTTGTTATTTTGAACTTCACACTAAATTCTTGTTAACCCTACTCAGAACACTGTGAAAAGGCAGGATGCATTTGTGTGTGTGTTTGTGTGTGTGTTTGTGTGTGTGTGTGTGTGTGTGTGCACGCACGCACGCATGCTGGTACAGAAAATTGCACTCTGGAACAGCTTTTCAAATTTATTTTCATTTCTTCTTCTGTTGT
Source organism: Dipodomys merriami (assembly GCF_024711535.1). NCBI lineage: Eukaryota > Metazoa > Chordata > Mammalia > Rodentia > Heteromyidae > Dipodomys > Dipodomys merriami. The sequence goes on from NW_027204492.1 coordinate 83,495,109, forward strand.
TTTTTTTTTTATTATAAAGGTGATGTGCAGTAGGGTTTCCAGTTCATGATTCCAATAATAGGTACATTGTTTTTGTGGATAGTGTCACCCCTTCCTTTGTTCTCTCCCAGTTTCCTTCAGCTACTTTTGCTCAAGGCTAGTGCTCTACCAATTGAGCCATAGGTCCATTTCTGGCATTTTGGTGATTGATTGGAGATATGAATCTCCATATTACAATTTCCATACTGGACTTGGTGTGAAAAGTATGATTTCTTTCTTTCTTTCCTTTCTTTCTTTCTTTCTTTCTTTCTTTCTTTCTTTCTTTCTTTCTTTCTTTCTTTCTTTCTTTCTTTCTTTCTTCCTTTCTCTCTTTCTTCCTTCCTTTCTCTCTCTCTCTCTCTCTCTCTCTCTCTCTCTCTCTGTCTCTCACTTTCTTTCTTTCCTTCTTTCCTTCTTTATTTGCCAGACTTGGGGCTTGAACTCAAGGCCTGGGCACTGTTCCTGACCTTCTTTGGCTCAAGGCTAGCACTCTAACACTTGAGCCACAGCGCCACTTCTGGCTTTTTCTTGTGTATGTGGTACTGAGGAATTGAACCCAAATCTTCATGTATGCTACTCAAGCACTCTACCACTAAGCCACATTCCCAGTCCGGTATGATTGATTTCTAATGGTTGGGTGGACACTACTACCCAGTCAAAGAGAGATGAATGCGTGCAGTGGGTTTATAGATAATTGCAATACTCAGAGTTCTCAAGGATAAGAAAACTGTATTGATGTAGATAGATAGAGAGGGGGAGGATTAGAGGGGAGAACGTGGAGATTTATTATTATGTGAATTTGACTCATGTTTGTATGGAGTCTTCCAGGCCCTGTAATCTGCCATGTGCAAGTGGAAGAACAAAGGAAGCCATTGTTAGAATTCAGTCTCAGTTGAAAGTCCTCAAAATACAGGGAGGGGATATCAATTTGACCAGTTGCAGAGTGTGAGGAGGGTCCCTAATGAAAGGTCAGCACGAGCAGGCTGAGCAAGCTTCTGCAGCTTGCCCATCGGGTGACACGATGGCCATTCTGTCCTGGACTCTGTGCTGCCCCTTGCAACTTCCATTCAACGTCAAACACTGGAGTGTTAGGACACGGAGATAACGAAGTGCTGACATTAGTTTTGCTGGCTTTGGGCAGGCATGTGACATAGGAGAAAAATGCTCCCCAAACGTGTCCACATGCCAATCTCCCTATCTTCAGGGATGATGATACCAGAAATACACGTAGCCTTGCTCCAAGCCAGATGCTGTTCTTGCTCACTTCTCCTCCTCTTCCTCTTCCTCCTCTTATTTCTCCTCCTCCTCCTCCTTCTCCTCCTCTTCCTCCTTCTCCCTCCTCCTCCTTGATCCCCTCCTCATTCTGCTCCTTCTATTCCTCCTACTTCCCTCCCCACTTTTCCTCATCCCCCTTCTGTTTTCATGAAAAGAGCCACTGTCAAGCCAGGTGCCAGTTGGCTCCTGACTGTAATCCTAGATCATCAGAAGGCTGAAATGTAGGGGGTAAGGATTGAGGATCAAAGCCAGCCTGGGCAGATATGTCTGGGAAATTCTTACATCCAATTAACTATCAAAAGAAATCTGGAAGCAGAGCTGTGGCTCTGAGTGGTACAGTTGTAGCCTTGAGCACAAAAGCTCCCCAGAGACAGTACACAGGCCCTGAATTTGAATCCTCAGAGTGATAGCTCTTTCCCCCAAAATCAGGGTTCTCCCCAGACGCTCTGAGAGTCTGTCCCAGACCCAGACAGTGGCTTCTATTGTGAAGGGTGTCCCAGCTGTGTATCAGGGTAAACAGACCCCTCCCCACAAAAAGGTTCACCACCAGTTGAATTAACAAACCACGTTGCCTGTTTGAAGGCAGTCCATCCTCAGCCTACTTCATAGTCCTGAGCAGCTGCTGGCCCCTCTACTGAAAGCTGGGACAAATGGCTCAGAGAAAAGGCCATCTGGGGAAACTTGCGGCAGACTTGAGGGTTTGAAGGCTGTTTGTGGAATTCAGCCCATTCCCTCAGTTTCTTTAGACCGGTATTCCCTCCACACTCAGATGTTCCAGTCCCGAACACGATGGCATTTTGTTTCCTCCTTCCTTGCAAAGTTCCTTTGCAGCCACCTCCACCTCCCCCCCCCCCCAATAAAACAGAGAAAGAAAACCAAAATAAATAAATGAGGTACTGGTGAGGCACTGCAGTCCTGTGTGTCTAGCTATTTGGGAGGCTGAGGTCTGACTCCACTCTCCCTATCCATCAATCCCTACTCAGCAGGGCATGGAAAGGGGTTCTGTAACACAGCAAAAGACCATAAATGCAGAATGTCAATTTTTATTCATCCAACTCTTTCCTCCTTTTACAGAGCAATTAAAGCTCACTGGCCTGGGAGTAGCCTCCATCGGCCAACTTTGACCAGCAAAGAGTATCAGAGAAATTAATACACTATTAGCAGAAATGAGGAGGGGCGATGCTGGAAAAGAATTAGGCCGAGGCCTCAATGGTGCATTCCCAGGCAAAATGTCCAGTCTCACCACAGCGGTAACAGCTGACTTCTAATACTTTCTTGCAATTGATGGCCACATGTCCATGTTCCCCGCACTTGTAACACTGCACCTTGTGGCAGTCTTTCTGCATATGGCCAGGTTGGCCACAACAATAGCACTTGAGGTCATCTGCCTGCTGGCAGTCTCGAGCCAGGTGGCCTAGTCTGCCGCAGTTGTAGCAGCTCTGCTGCCGCTCTCTCTTGGGCTCCTTGCAGTCCTTGGCGATGTGGCCGCCTGCGCCGCAGTTGTAGCAGGCGTCCTCCTCCAGATCACAGTCCCTGACAAGGTGTCCGGACTCCCCGCAGCGGTAGCAGAAGTCTACCAGGGATGCGGGATAAACCTGGAGCCCTCTGCCCCAGCCCCTCGGTTCTCCTCGCCCCCGTCTCGCAGCAGTAGGGCATTCCCTGACCCAGTGGCCTGCTTGGCCACAACTGAAACATTCGTCGTTGCTGGTCATGGCTGCGCTGACAACCTTGGTTTCTGAGCGGCCGCAGTGGCGAAACTCGCACTGAGACCCGGCGAAGGCGACTGGGAAGGCAGCGGCTGATGAATTTCGGGTCCTTGCCTTCAGCTACACGCCGGTCTGCACAGGGTCCCCCACACCGCAATGCACTGCTCCACAATCTCGTTATGACTGCATAATCCGGTGTGTGAAGGATGACTCAGTAGACCAGGGTGTGCCTGTGTGTGTTGCTGTGCCTGTGTGCTTGTGCGCAGCCCACATTTCCCTGATCCAGGCATCAGTAGGAGGACATCTGGGCCATTTCCATAGCTTGGCTACTGTCTAAATAAATTGCAAATTGTGCCCCCCTCTCTCTGTAGTATCCTGATTTGCATTTCTTTGGCTCTCTGGATCATAGGGTGAACTTTTGTTTTTACTTTTTTGAGTAATGTCTACCCTGATTTCCACAGTGGTTGCACTACTTCTTGTTCTCTCCAACAGCATATGAAGAAGGTTCCCTTCTCCCTGCCTCTTGGTCAGAAATTGTGTTTTTGATGATGGCATTTTGACTAACTGGAGTGATCTGGAATCTCAATATCATGTTGATTTGTATTACCTTTATGGCCAGACATGTAGAACATTTCTTTATTGATTGGTTGCTTGTACTTCTTGTAAGAACTATCTGTTCTGCTCATTGGCCCATTTATGATTGAGACGTTTATTTTTTAAGCTCCCCAGTACTTTCTGGATATCGGTCTCTCGGCAGAAGTACAGCTGGTTGTGATTTTCTTCCTTTCCTTGGGATGTCTTTTCAGGCCAGGTTCTACACCCTTGGCTCTGCAGAAGATTTTTGGGTTGATATAATTTCACTTTGTCAATCTTTGTCCCTATTTCCTGAGCTACTGGCATAATAATCAGAAAGTTTTTGTCTATGCAGATAAATCTGAAAACTTTTTCTCTGAGAAAACTTTTTATTAATCAGCAAAGCAGAAATGCAAACAACGTTAAATAGTTGTAAAAAATAATACACAAAGGGATGCGATATGTTTGCAGGATAGGAATACATTTTCATACAGTTAAATTCATTTGTCAATTCTTGCACTTATACATAATCTTACGTAGATTATCCCATGTAAATAGTAGCTCAAATTTAAAAACCAAAAGCCAGAATTTTGGATCTTTCTCTATTATAGTATTTTAATAATAAGTTGGATATTGATTGTCACCAGTGACAAGACAGTGGTACTCAAAATTTTGTAAGTTGAATTATTTTAGGGATTAAGCTTCAAGTGACGAATACCAAATCTGTATTATTACTCATATGTTTACCCACTCATTAAATATTACAAACCGAGTCATGATACTGAACACTTCTCTTCTATATGTCCAAATACAAGGTTCTCATGTGATGTAACAGGTGCTTCAGGCCAACACCTATGCCTCCTTTAGTTGGACTAAGGGAGCAGCTAAATGTGACACAGGTATCTTGACTTTCTGTCCCCACTCTTATCTCCTGCAACTGTGTGGACTGAGAGGGTAGAATCAGCTGGCAGGACCTCTCTTTCAATGATAAGGTTGTATTTTCACCATGTAAATGACATGCTTTTCCCACCAATACTTCTTTTTCCTCCTCCTCTTCTTCCTCCTCCTCCTCTTCTTCCTCTTCCTCCTCCTCCTCCTCCTCCTCCTCCTCCTCCTCCTCCTCCTCTTCTTCTTCTTCTTCTTCTTCTTCTTCTTCTTCTTCTTCTTCTTCTTCTTCTTCTTCTTCTTCTTCTTCTATTCTTCTTTTCTTCTTCATCTTCTTCTGTTGTTATCATCATCATCATCATCATCATCATCATCATCATCATCATCATCATTATTATAATTATTATTACTTTGCCAGGCCTGGGGCTTTGAGTTCAGGGACTGGGCACTGTCCCTGAGATTTTTTTGCTCCAGCACTCTGCTACTGGAGCCACAGCACCACTTCTAGGTTTTTCTGTTCATGTGGTACTGAGGAATTGAACCCAGAGCTTCATGCATGCCAGGCAAGCACTCTATCACTAAGCACATTCCCAGTTCCTCTTATAGTTTTAGTTTAATTTTTTCATGTAAAGAACCAGGATCAATCCACAAACTATCCATGAGACCCAGCCAGGCTCAATCAGAGCCCCTATTTCCAGGCTCAGGCTCCATATTGAGGGATGACCCAACTGAGCCTTCTATTCTTCCTTAGTTTTAAGGTTTTTTCCATGAGAAGACAGTGTTAGCTTAAATCATGGTGGCTCAAACCAATAATCTTAGCTACTCAGGAGGCTAAGATCTGAGAATCTCGAATCAAAGCCAGCCTGGACAGGAATGTCCAGGAGTCGCTTATCTCCAATTACCTGCCTAAAGAAAGCCAGAGGTAGAGGTGGCTCAAGTGTTAGAGTGCTAATATTGTGCACAAAAGCTCAGGGACAGTGCCAAGGCCTTCAGTTCAAAACCCAGGACTGGCACACACACACACACACACACACACACACACACACACACACACAAACACACACACACACACACACACACACACACACACACACACACGCACGCACACACACACACACACAGTTTTGACCCAGCCAAACCCAGCCAGTGGACCCTATCTCCAGGATGAGACTCACTGGTGAGGGGGGTCCTAGGTGTCTCCAGGGCTGATGGCACCCCTCCCCTGAAGAAAAGAGAAAGAAAGGAAAGCCAATAAACAATGGAAACATATTCCATTAAAAACTACAATGGTCTCCATACTACTCAGCACAGCAGTTTCTCTTCTCACTGGTGGTAATGGCATTCATGATCTGATACATAACTGACACTCTCCTTACATTGCAATGCCCACACTCAGCTAAATATACTACACATATGTTTTGTGAGCATGGGCTTAGTACTTGGAGAAAGTAAGCAATTTTCGCAATGCACAACTCTTTACCCATCCTAGACCTGAAGCCCAGATTATTGAGTTTATTTCCCACATATGTGCTGTATAAAGAAATAAAATTGACAACAGATGGTTAGTGTTAACCCAGCTGTTTCATACCCTCAAGTATTTTCAAGGTAACCAACTGCCAACTGAAAAGAAGAAAAGCAGTCTTTGCAGACAAAACTTGTTGAGAATATTGTCTTGAATGCCAAGATAGTCCAGGCAAAGAGAGAGTATCCCCTTGACAGGTGGTAGCTGTTGAAATTCTGCTTTTCACAATATGGAAATCTCCTATTCTGATCTTTCTCTCTGTTCTGAAAGGAAAGCTTCAACCAACCAAGGCCATTCACTTGGCTTTGAGGGGCAAAAGTAACAAAAGAATCCTGACACACAGGTAAACACAAAGCAATATCCCAATATGTGTGCGTCAATGTACAGAGCATGTATGGAGTATCACTAGAAAAATGTAATTCCAGTACCATATTACTGCTCCTGCAGATGCCAGTTACCAAACTGACAAGACTCCAATAAATAAGAGACCTACAGATGCCTCCTCTGGGTATCACACACTGCTGCTTGCAACTTGCATTAACTTCACTTCCCATTTGTTTTCTTTCTCTTTTCTCTCTATCCTCTGTCACTCTTTTGCTGTGTCTCAGGATATGTCTCTCTCTAGCACTGACTCTCCCTCTCAGGTGCTGTCTCTAGTGCTCTCTCCCTCCTCACTCTATTCTCTCTCTTCTACTACTCTGTGTCCCTCTTTTTCTCTCCGTCCCTCCTGTTTTTGTGCTGTCTCTCTCATGCTGTCACTCTTGTGCTCTTTCCTTCTCTGACCCCATCCAATTTCCTTCTTCTCCCTCCTCTCACTCCTTCTCTCTGTCTCTCTGTCTCTCTGTCTGTCTCTGTCTCTCTCTCTCTCTAATGCTTTCTCAATCTCTCATGATGTCTCTCTTGTGTTGTATCTCTCCCATACGGTTGTCCTCTCTCCCTCTCTTTCTGTCTCTCTATGTCTCTGTCTCTCTATGTCTCTGTCTCTCTCTGTGTTTGTCTCTGTCTCTCTCTATCTCTCTCACTCTTCACCACCCCATGCTATTTCTCTTGTCTCTTAGCTCTGGAGCAGGTCAACCATCTACTCTCTGTGGTGCTGCCTCCTCTGCTCAAGTCCTGCAAGCAAACAGCACTGTGTTGGGAAACCGAGGGTTAAAACCACAGGGAGAAGCCAACTCTCAGAGGTAGAGGTCACACTGGGAAAGTGTTGGCCAGAGTAGCAGGGCATGGACCACCAAAAAGGGATTGCTTTATAGAAACTGTCCCTGTTTTGTGGCCTATGCTTCCCTGGAGGCTGTCCTGGTAGAAGGAAGGCCTGTGGCCACTTTCCCTACACAGAAGGCAATGCAAATTTTGGCTCCACAGAGATGGTGTCCAGCCCACCCTCCCCACAGCCTGACTCTGGGACCCCTGCTGGGGAGTCAGACTGCAGCCTTCAGAGGAGCTTCAGGGACACCAAGGTGATATCTGTCACTGGTGGGACTGACCCCTTGGGAACTTGGGCTAGGTTACCAGTGGTGCCTGCTCCTGAATGTGCTGATCTGGTTTTAAGTACACATGTGAGGACAGGCGCCGGCTGTTTTAAATTTTTATTTAAAGTATGTACACATGCATGTAGGTATTTAGGTATGCATGTATATATCTTGGTCTAGGCTGAATAAGGCCACTGGAAAAGAAAAACCAAATCAAGAAGGTGCATGCATTCAGGCTGTAACCAAAGGCAGAGTGTCCCAGATGTGGAGATCAGTGTCTCCTGGGAACTGCTTTTGCCTCTCAATTTCATAGGAAAAAGACAGGTCTGCCACTTGTGGGCACATTAACATCAGGAGGGTTTTGTTTGTTTGTTTGTTTGTTTTGTTTTTGGTAATCAGAAGAACCTTGTCTGTTCTGCTGGGAATGTTTATCTGTGTTCCCTGATAGTTGAGGAGACACTTCCCATTGAATTAGACGTTCTATGGGATGGTCAAAGTACCAGGAGTAGGAGGACTTGACATTCCCCTGTGTTCTGGGAACCATAGCATAAAATGAGCAGCTGGCAAGCCTCCCTCTGATTCCTGTGGAGGAGCAGGGGTGGGGGGCAGTGTGTGTGGGGGTGGCAGTTCACAAAAGCACACAGGGATTTCTTTATATCTGCTTATTTCAGGGATGCAAGTGAAATTTATAATTCTCTACATGGTGAAAAAAAGCAGGGCATTTATCATCCTACCCATATTGAGTATAATCAATAAGGAGGGACATTTTACTTTTACACTAGAAATCACTTACCTGGGGAAATACATAATTATCTCAAATATCATCAGCATCCTCATTTTACAAATGAAGTAGCCTTTACCTAGAGCCTTTACGCCCTTACTCTTTTCTGTTTTCAGGGTTAGGTTTCTAACACTTGAAGCATAGCTTCCCTTCTGGATTTTTTGGAGTTAATTGACTAAAGAGTCTCATGCCTGGATTTGAACCAGTATCTTCAGCTCTAAGTCTCCTGAGTCGTGTGATTAGAGGCATGAGCCACAGTCCCCTGCCTCAAATGAGGTAGCTTTTATGTGTGACAGTGGTGGAAAAGGAAGTTTTTTGTGCGTCTCAAAAGCGTGGCCAATGCTCGGTTAAAAGCTGCTCTTTAAGGCTATCACAAATTCACTCACAACTGGGAAAGGCCTAGTGGTAGTAGATTTGGCTTCCAGAAGAGAGAGTCCCTTGGTTTGATCTCCAGCACAGCTAAATAAAATTAAAAGGTAAAAATAATGTTGTGTTTGAGACACAGAGAAGATAAGTAACATGCCCAAAGTTACAGAAAGAATGATTGGTGGAGTCTTGATTCAAATACAAGTATGTATGACTTCATTTTCTCCTCACTAGGCAACTGTATACTACCACGTTCCATATGCGTATCTGTGTCTCCTTTCCAAACTACAGATGCAACTGACCATCTTCCATCACACAGAAGAGTAGTAGAGACCATGAACCCTAAGCCCCTCCCCTACCTCCTGGAGAGAGAAAGGGACTATAAAAGGGAGTCTAACCAGGAGCTGATGGCTCAAGCCTGTAATCCTAGCTACTCAGGAGGCTGAGATCTGAGGATCATGGTTCGAAGCCAGCCCAGGCAGCAGAGCCCCTGAGACTCTTCTCTCCAGTAAACCACTCAGGAAAAGCTAGATGTGGCACTGTGGCTCAAGAGGTAGAGCGCTAGCGTTGAGTACCAAGAGGCTCAGGGAAAACGCCCAGGCCTCCAGACCAGACAGACAAAAGAGAAAAAAAAAGGTGTCTAGACAGCTTGGTGCTAGTGGCTCAAGCCTGTAATCCTAACTACTCAGGAGGCTGATATCTTAGAATGGCAGTTGGAAGCCAGCCTAGCCAAGAGACTCAGTGAGACTGTTACCGCCAATAAACTACTCAGAAAAAGCCGAATGTGGCACTGCTGCTCAAGTGGTAGAGGTGGCCTTGAGCCAAAGCAGCTCAGGGACAGCGCCCAGGTTCAGAGTTCAAGCACCAGAACCTGAGGTGGGGGAGGGGAGAGTAAGAAGGTAGTCTAGGGGCTGTGAAGGGGAAGGTGTATTTCTCTGAGAGAATACCATGGTGTGTCATGTAGATTTTTAAAACAAATATGTAGATGGTCAGCTTCAGTCATTTCTATTCTACTGGGGCATCAGATCACTCTGATGTATAAAACAAGAATATTCTCTTGAGACTGTATATCAGTTATAACAGGGCCATTGCATTGGCCCTGATCTTTTTTTTTTTTTTCTTTCTCATTGCTACAGTTCTACCACTTGAGCCACATCCCCACTTCCAGCTTTTTGGCCATTCACTAGAGGTAACAGTTTTCCCGACTGTTGTGCTCAGGCTGGTCTTGAACTATGATCCTCATATATCAGCCTCCTGAGTAGTTAGGATTACAGGGCATGACCCACCAGTGCCCAGCTCTCTGGAACTCTATGTTGACTAGGTGGAGACTCATTACAAATTCATAAATAGACTAATTAGCTTTAGATGCTTCAAGCAAAGCTTTTGGTGTAAGGACATTTTACAAATAAACATTTCTGAAAAAATAATTATGGAAGATGACAGGTACTTGGTTCAACTGTATTAATCATTTTTGACCATATATATTGCAAAGCATCATGTCAAATGCCATAACTATATAACATAAAAATTAGTATAAGAAGTGGAGCTGTGGCACAGCTCCACTGTGGAGGGCCAGCCCTGAGCTTAGAGAAAAAATAAAGATATTCAATATTTTTTCCCTAAGTGCCCAGGTAGAAAATGAAGCTGGTAAATCAAAGAGAAAATCACTCAAAACCATGTGGGCAGAAAGAATAGTAATAGATTCCAGAAATCTAGCTCTCCATTATTGTAAAGAATGATTTGGGACAATAATTTTTCCTGCTTGGCACATACTCAACTAATGATCCAGCGCTCCAGCCCTTGTTTTTCCTGGTTGATACTAATGTCGGGTCTCCAGTTTTGCATGTTTTGTCACTTAGCCTAAGCTCCTGGTCCAGCTTCTTGGTGATTTACTGGAGGTGAAAGTCTCTTGGACTTTCCTTCCCAGGCTGGATTTGCTCCATGCTGCTCCTATCTCAGACTCTTGAGTAGCAAGGGTTACAAGCATGAGCCACCAAAGACTGAGTGAGTCTCTGAGACTATGTATTTACAAGATGGAGACTGATTACACATTCCCTAAATGGAATTAGACTAATTGCAATGATTGTAATTAGTCTAAATAGATCATGACTGCAAGGCTCTCAGGAAAGGATATGTTTGCAAATAGAAACCAAAACGACAATTAAGGAAGGTGACAGGCTACTTTGTTCAACTGTAGTAATCATTTCTCAATGTGCATATCTTGCAAAGTGTCAGGTTAAATACCTTAACTATAAATAAACACAATAATGGCGCTTCCATCAAAGAATTAGCACGTATATGTATGATTTTTCATTATACTCTTATGTAGCCATACAAAGAGATTAAAAGACAACATATTCCTTTATTACTACAACAGTGCCACTTCTTTCATAATTTCCCCCATCTCTCCCATCCCCACCTATCCCCTCAATTTTCCTCGTTTTCTTTCACATATACATATTGAATATTCTGACTGTGTTCTCCTACTTTTACTGTTTTTCTTCATCCACCCCTCCTCTGTTCAACCTTGCCCCTCCTAACATCTCAAGTACTAGCTTCCTGGTATTCATTTTATTAATCTGTCAGTTGTTCAAAGGAGTTGCACCACTGGAATTCTCCCATTCATATGGCATACTTTACTTAATAAGTTTGTGCACATGGGCATATAATCATATGTATCTTTACATATGTTTGTATATACGAATCTACCTTCCACATATGAGAAAACATCTTTTGTTTCTGTAAGCCTGACTTATTTCATTTTATATAATTTGGCCCAGGTCCATCCATAGTTTTGCAAATGGTGTAATATTCTTTCTGATTGATGAGTAAAATTCCATTGTGTATATATGTATATACATTATATATGCATGCAAACATGTGTGTACATATAATGTACATGTGTATATATATGGATATATATCTTATATTTTCTTTTTTTGGGGGGTCCGGTTGTGGGGCCTGAACTGTTGGCCTGGGTGCTGTCCCTCAGCTCTTCAGCTCAAGGCTAGTGCCCTACCACTTGAGCCACAGTGCCACTTCCGGCTTTTTTTCTTTTGCTTATGTGGTGCTGAGGAATCGAACCCAGGGCCTCATGCATGCAAGGCAAGCGCTCTACCACTGAGCCACCTTCCCAGCCCTCTCATCTTTTCTTGTTGCATGTGTCAACTGAAATGCATTTGCGTTGTTTCCATACATTGACTATGGTGGATAGTATAGCAAAGGACATGGTTGAGCAAGTGTCTTTAATGAATTGTTCATAGTAAAATGACTGTCAGATACAATCTGTGTTCTCTGTAATGACAGTATACTAACTGAGTTATCTTTGCTCCTTTCAAGGAGTCTGAAAAGCTTTCTGGTCTTTGTGGCCCTCAGAGAGGCCACGATCAGCTGTCTTCCTAATTGGCGTGAACACCCAAGTGATTCTCCAGTGTTTCTATTCAGTCCTTGAGCTGTGCATAGAACAGGCCACAGAGCCTAGGAGGTATCTATGGCAATTTTTACACAGTCTGGGGGAGAAATCAAACTGACAGCTGGTTCTGCCTGACAGGGCAAACTGAGAGGAGGAGACTCATCCACTCTTGCCCATTCTAATGATCGCCCTCTTAGCACAGTGCACTTACTCTGGCTGGAGAGCAGGCTCCATTGCTGCTGCCCTGGCTCATACTATCCTCAGTGATAAGTCATCCCTCCCTGGTAGCTTGATGTGAATGTTCTTCCTAGAGCCTGGCTACTGAGGACCTGCTTTGTTATTCCCATGTATACTTCCTATTTGCAAACGTCCAGGGAGGCATGCATCCATACCATAATCTTCAGGACAGGAAACAAACTAAAAGTAGTGAGGTTCCTGATGCAGAAAAAGTTGTGTCTGGCAATCTCACAATGGGAATGGTGCACATGAACATATTCTATGCATCGTACCTAAAACACACACTAGGCACTTCACACAGAACAGATGCTGCTAACCTGCCCAGAATACCCTCGAAGCACAAGCCAGAACAGCTCACGCTTGGATGTGGAAGTTAGATCTAAATTATACACATACAGGAATTCATACATGGGGCCATAGGCATAATACAGAAGCAACTGAAAAATGTTTGGTATGGGCAGGGCTGGATTCAAATGATATAACTTGTTTGAACAATGAACTGACAGATTATTATTATTATTATTATTATTAATTATTATTATTATTATTATTACTGCCAGTTCTGGATCTTGAACTCAGGGGCTCAGCACTGTTCCTGAGCTTGTTTTGCTCAAGGCTAGCATTCTACCCCTTGAGCAACAGCGCCACTTCTGCCTTTTTCTGTGTATGTGGTAGTGAGGAATCGAACCCAGGGTTTCATGCACATGTGGCAAGCACTCTACCACTCAGCCACCTTCCCAGCCCTGAACTGACAGATTGTTAAAATGACTACTGTGAAACTAAAGCAGGTTTGTCTGAGGTGGGTAACTATTTAGGGGATGGGGAGAAACAAATGTATGATGCTCACCTTCAGTGATACAGTTTTTGCTTGGTTTCTGACTTTTAATCCCCGTTATGTATATGTTGCTATTTTCAGACACATGTGGAATGTGTATTCAGTGCAGATTTATAAGTAAAAAACTGCTGTTCATAAGACACATCTATTTAGTTATAAAAGGTCTTCAGCTCTGCTCTGGTGACTTACGCCTGTAATCCGAGTTACTCGGGAGGCTGAGATCTGAGGATTCCTGGTCACAGCTAACCCAGGCAGGAAAGTCCACAAGACTCTTATCTCCAATTAATCACCAGAAAAAGCCAGAAGTGGAGCTGTGACTCCAGTGGGAGCCTTGAGCACAAAAGTTTAGGGAGAACCCAGACCCTGAGTTCAAGACCTAGGACTGGCACACACACACACACACACACACACACAAAGAAGAAACTATTTTCACATTTTTTTCACTCAGCCTCTGGTAACCAATGAACCTGATAATCAAAAAGAAAATTGTTTAGAAATATATGAGATGAAAGCACAGTAATAGATTCCAAAATCTAGCTCCTTGTTACTGTAAAAAATAATTTTGGAGCCCGATTACTTCTTTGATTGGTTATATATTCAAGGAAATAGCCCACAGCATGGTGTCAGACAAGTGTAGAGCTCAACCAATTTGATCCTTAAGCAGGGAGAAGAGGTTCAGTTGTAAAATGTTGTAATCATTTCAGCCTAAATTGGTTTGCAGCTATTTTTCCAATAAAACTTCTCTTTACAAAAAGAATAATTTGGGCAAATATAATTGGTACCTCTGATTATTATTAATGACAAGAATATGTTAGGAAATCGGGCTTTTTTCTTGTTAGGCATATGCTCAATTACTGAGGCTTTATTTTTCCATGCTTTATTGTCCATGGTGATTTAATGTCAGGTGTCTAGATTTCCAACGGCTGGGCCTGGAGTTTGGTCTTCCAATTTTATACTTTCTCTCATAGCTGGTGTAAGCCTAGTCTTTCTTGAAGATTCTTCAAAACTGGCTTTGTCCTGTCTGGCCACGTTCCTCCTGATCTCAGCCTCTCAATTGCATTGTTTTTAAGAAATTTCCAGAAGCATATTTATTGTATTGACAAGTGTGAACCCTTTTCCCTTACTTAGTATGAATTTCAGGAACAGGCCATGGTAAATGAAGGCAAGCTTCAGTATCTGTTCTAATGAAGTATTTATGTCAATCCCTCTAGCAGCAATACCTTCCTGGGCCCTGGTACTGAGTGTGGAGGAAGCAAAATCAGTTTTGTTGCTATTGCCATTTTTATTGTCTTTATGTGGGTTGTACAATGAGTTGTAGTCAACATATCAGTTTATGAGTATGATGCATCTTGCCCCACCTCACCCATCCCCTCAATTTCCCTGGTTTCATATCTATCTATCTATCTATCTATCTATCTAGATAGATAGATAGATAGATAGATAGATATATTCATAGAATATTTTGACTGCCTTCTCCTACCCATGAAGCCAAATCTTGAGAAGACTCAGGCCTCCATCTTTGCAGGACATAGCATTAGCAGAGACAGGGACAGAAACCAAATGTCCAGTGTCAGGCATCAGTGCTGACACCTTTGCCATCACCAGCTTTGTTGTCTATTTGCCTAAGTCTGAAAGATCATCTGCTGTTCAAAGCAAGTGTATCCCCATGAGGTAAAACAATGATCCAATCATACTGAGGATCCTGTGGAAACAAAACAAATGCCTATTCATATTTACAGTACTATAAGTTAAGTCTTCACAGGCTTCCTGATAAAAAAAAAAAAAAGAAGAGGAAGAGGAAGGGGAAGGAGTGGGGGAGGAGGAGGAGGAGGGTAGGAGGAGGAAAGGAAGAGAGGAAGAGGAGGTGGAGGGGGAAATGAAGAGGAGGGGTAAGAAGGGGAAGAGGGAGGAGGATGAGAGGAAGGGAATGGGGAAGAGGGGAAAGCGGAGGGGAAGAAGAAGAGAAAGAAAGAAAGAAAGAAAGAAAGAAAGAAAGAAAGAAAGAAAGAAAGAAAGAAAGAAAGATAGAAAGAAAGAAAGGAAGAAAGGAAGGAAGGAAGGAAGGAAGAAAGGAAGAAAGGAAGAAAGGAAGAAAGGAAGAAAGGAAGAAAAGAGTGAGGAGGGAAGGAGGGAGGGAGAGAGAAAGAAAGGAAGGAAGAAAGAAAAGAAAGAAAGAAAGAGGAGGGAACAGAAGAAGGAATTAAAATGGCTATATTCCAGTGGCTCTGTCCTGTAAGCCTAGCTTCAGGAGGCTGAAATGTAACCACCTAAGCTGAAAGCCAGCCAAGACAAGTGAGTCCTTAAGGTTCTTATTTCCAGTTAACTATCCAAAAAATTCTGAGGAGGAGCTGTGTCTCAAATTGTAGTGTTAGCACTGAACACAAAACCTTAAGGACAGCACCCAGGCCCCTAGTTCGATTCTTTGGACCACCAAGAGGGAAAACAAAAACAAAAACAAAAGCAGAAAACAAGGAATATTCTTGCATGTGTTGGTGGGAAAGTCACTGCTTGGCCAATTTATTTTCATTAGCCAGGACTCAAGCAGCCTAAATAGCTGGCGAATTAGAGATGAAATTACTCCAGTCAAAGGAAAATGCTTTCAGTCTATATTGTCAATAGTTAGCAAGAGAACATACCCTATTTCTAAGTAATCATTTTATTAGTGCCGGTTCTCCAGGTTAAAAAATAAATTCAACCTCTGTGTGTGTGCGTGTGTGTGTGTGTGTGTGTGTGTAAAATGTACACAATTGCAAAAGCTAGAGTTTGAAACTGGAGATAAGATTATTGTCTGAATACCCAGAAAAGAGCTGGTTTTTCTTTTTGCTCAATTTAAAGACTCCCTGCAGGAAGAATTTCTTCCTCCTTGGTAGAGCATATCTCAAGAAGATAGATGGTATGGATTCAAATACTTGTACCACCATGTTAAAAAAATCACATTTGAATAACTCCTGTGTTGTGTATTAGAACTGTAGATTTACTTATTTCATGTGAGTGTTGCTTAGTCTTCCTTGACCTACATTTCCCCATGTTTTCGGTCTCCACTCCTGGTAACCACTGTTCTATTCAGTTACATACTTCCAGCTTTTAAAATATTCTACAGAGTAGTCAATCTTGCAGTATCTGTGTCTATGTTGCTTATTTCACTTAGCACTTTTAGGCGAGATTCATTCATGCTGCCCAAAATGACAGCATCTACTTTTTAAAGTACTAAGGAATCTTCCATTCTCTCTTTCCTTGTGTGTGTGTCCACATCACCATTTTCTTATGGATTCATCTGTCTAGGGATATTTTATTCTTTGTTGCCAAGAGTTCCCAAGACTGCAGTCCTGAGTACTGCTTGCGGTAGGAGCCATTCCCTTGTCTACAATGTGTAAAAGGGGACACAGGGTATGTGCACAAAGTCTGCACAGGAAAAAGCTGGAAACTCAGTTTATATTTTATATTATGAATGTAGCTTTATTTTAATATATTGTACAACAGTTACCTAATTTCTAGGGGTCTTAAGGTATTTTTTTTTCTGGCAAACAAGCAATTAAGAGTCAGGAATTGTGGAAGTAGTGGCAAAGTTGATGTGAAAGTCTGAGATGCCAGGGAAACTGAGAAAAGCCTCTTAGCAAGTCTCCGGTTGGTTCAAACCCCCAATCTAGAGCTCCACCCTGTGAGGCCTGCCTTATGGCATATGAGGTCTTGTCGACCTGTTTCCCAGGCAAGGAGGAGGAGGAGAATGGAAAGGAGCAGGTGGAGATGGAGGAGGAGGAAAAGGAGGAGGAACAGGAGGAGCAGAGTATGGACTTCTCAGTATAAATGAGTAAGCAGTGAAGCCTGAATTGGCAGCCTGTTCTATAGGCTCCTGGTGATGGTGATCCCCATTTCATATCCCTTGTGTGAATCTCAGCTCTTCTATCATCTCTGTTTCAAGATAAATGTACAAAGACCACCAAGATAATCTGTGTCTCAGTACAATGATACATAAAAGTGGTGGGCATCACCAGAAAGTTCTGATCAGGCAAGACTCACATAAGACAATGTGTCAACCATAAAGAGAGGTTCTACTTTTAAACAATCACCAGTTACCACGAGCAGAATATATTTAAAAATTCACCAATAGAGAGCTTGGCTAATAGCTGAACCTAAGTCCATATTGCCTTCTTACAAAAAAAGTCTAGTTGTAGTACAGT
This sequence comes from Dipodomys merriami, assembly GCF_024711535.1. NCBI lineage: Eukaryota > Metazoa > Chordata > Mammalia > Rodentia > Heteromyidae > Dipodomys > Dipodomys merriami. The sequence continues at coordinate 83,512,366 of NW_027204492.1, forward strand.
GTCATAACTGATGATGCCACAGTAGCTCAACTTCCTGATCTCTTAGAGGGCATTTAGGCGAAGCTTCAGGGCAGAGAAAGAGGAGCTTTTTAATTTTCATTTTAAGTTTTGAGGGTCAATGCCCCACCAATGTCTTTGCAACAGGCAAAGGGATATTTTTCATGGAACTTAGGGGGATCTGTGCCTTTCTTTGGATGACAGCAAAAGGGACGTCATAAGTCAGGGTCCCCATCTCAGATGTTTCCAAGTGAGCCCCAATGTGCCTAAGAGGAAACAACCACTCTCCTTGTGCTCCTGACCTCTCTGCATCCAGGAGGTGGGAGACAGAAGAGGTTTATCTGGCTTTGGGTGCTTGGAGCTGGTGAGACCTTCCCTTGGTCCTCCAAGTATTTGTGGTTTCTGTGACTCCAGAACTCAGTGAGTTTGTGCCTAGATGCCTGGAGAAAGGGCAGGAGAGCAGTCTCCATAGTCAGTACAGCCAATGAGGGATTTTTTTTCAGATACCTACAGCCACCATCCACTGGCCAAGGCCATCATATACCTCTGAAGGGGGATCTAATTAGAAAGGGAACAAAGGCCTGATACTCATGGGGGACCCATCCATATGTTATCCACAAAAATTCTCTCTCTCTCTCTCTCCCTCCCTCTTTCTCTGTCTTTCTTTGTGTCTCTCTGTCTCTGTCTCTCTCTCTGTGTCTCTCTCTCTGTCTCTGTCTCTCTGTCTCTCACTCTCTCTGTCTCTCTGTCTCTCTGTCTCTCTCTGTCTCTCTCTGTCTCTCTCTCTGTCTCTCTCTGTCTCTCTGTCTCTGTCTCTCTGTCTCTCTGTCTCTCTCTCTGTCTCTCTGTCTCTCTGTCTCTCTGTCTCTCTGTCTCTCTGTCTCTCTGTGTCTCTCTGTGTCTCTGTCTCTCTCTGTCTCTCTCTGTCTCTGTCTCTCTGTCTCTCTGTCTCTGTCTCTGTCTCTGTCTGTCTGTCTGTCTGTCTGTCTGTCTGTCTGTCTGTCTGTCTGTCTGTCTGTCTCTCTCTCTCTCTCTCTCTCTCTCAGTCTTTATGTGGATTCCTGGGATATATATGCTAACTCAAGGGTGAATTACAGGAGTATGGGAAGAGATGTGACTGAGGAAGGCCCCCAGTTAAGAACCTACCCGGTTCTCTGGAAGGGCAAGCCAATTAAAGGAAGAGTGACAGAAGTGACAGGGGCTCCCTGTTGACCCCACATAGGGCCAACAATGCCTGAGATCCCCAGGGGAGAGAAAGTTCCCATAGGGAATGAAGAAAGATGTCCCACTTCCATCAGGGGCATTAGGGCCTTCTGCCTATCAGAAAGAAAAGGGCCTCCAAGCCTGGGGTTTCAGCCCTGCTAGCAGTGGCTAGGAGACCTCCCTAGAATTAGAAGTCCCAGAGGCCCTGGACAATCAGTGGTTATTCCTTGAGTCTGTCTTGTGCTCCTGGGTTTTTGGTTTGGTCTGGTCCTGGGGTTCAATCTCAGGGCCTGGGCACTGTTCCTCAGCCCCTGTAGCTATATACACTTCTGGCCTGCTTAGTAGTTAATTGGAGATCAGAGTCTCAATCCTCAGATCTCAGCCTCCTGATGTAGTTAGGATTACAGGCAGGAGCCACCAGCACCTGGACCACTCCCTGATTTTAGAGTCTCCTCAATCCTGGATCTGCGCAGAAAGATGATACCACCTAGAGATATCTTGGGTCTAGGGTCCTTTTTTTGTCCCCAGCAAATAAAGAATTATGAGGCAGGAAAAGTAGGAGCAAAGGGAAGATAATTTGGAGGTGAGAATAAGAAACTCAGGAAATGCTCTTAAGTACTGGCAGGTTGTTTGGTACAAGTCCCCAACTAGGACCTGTGGCTAAGCAGGATGCCTCATGTTGTCTGAGGTCTTGTTCCCCTGCTTCCCAGGCAAGGAGAGGCAAAAAAGGACAGTGTAAATGTGTTGATGCTAGAGAGGATCAAGTGGGGCCAGAAATTAGTTGTCAGTGTGTTGTAGCATATTTGAAGTGTCCCTTTTCTATGTCTTGTGGTTCAATATCTGATGTTCTGGTATGTGTTTGGGTCATAGTCCACCTGACCTCCAGGAAGAACAGCTGAGCCCTTTGTGCCAGGCTTTTCTGCAGGATGTTCAGGAAGACTGGCTTGGGAGGTGGGGGGTGGGCAGAGAGGGGCAGGCAGTTGTTCCCACCAGGGCCTGCCTGTGTCCCTGGGTGGCTAGTCTTTCTCTTTTTGCCTCTGCCTCAATTTGCCTCCACAAAATCTGTTTGCAATAATTTGTAATCGTGTAAGCTATTTTCCATGCAGAGCTCATTATACATTTTGGTGGGATATTTTTTTTTAACTTGTCTTTAAGTGGTTGTCCTAAGGGGATTCAATGAACGCGTGAATTGGTTTATATAATAGGTGTTGACAACAGGCTGAGTTGAGCCACAGCTGCTCTCTCCTTTGCTTTTTTCCCCTAGTCCATTCATCCCCACAAGTTACTTGGTCACCATTCCTTCAGGTGGTGGGAACAGCAACTTCAAACTGTCTGGAAAAAGGTCAGTGCACTTAGAACGAAAAAACAGGAAGGAAAAGGAAAAGAGAAAGAGAAAGAGAAAGAGAAAGAAAAGGCAAAAGGAAAGAAGGGAAAGAAAAGAAAGCAAGTAAGAAAGCCAATTTAAAAGATCTCTGAGAGATTTTTTTACTTCAGGCTGGGCGGGGGAGGAGGCTGGAAAAATTTGTGGAGCAATACTGCCATCTATGGGTCAAAGAAACATGAAATCATGTACACCGGGGGACATTTTGTTTTAAAGAGCTTTTTATTTGCATGTGGTGGTGGTGGTTGAAATTCATGCATGTAAATCCGTTTTGTTTGCTACATGACCAAGAATAGGTATTGAGCGTTAAAAAAAGAAAGTTCAAGGCGTTTTCTAACACACATGTCGTGGTGATGGGTATGTAAAATTCATAGGAGGCAATGTAGCAGACAAAGAAACTCGTTATTGTACTGGGCAGACATTTTGTCTTCCTTTCGTTTCCTGTTCATATTCATGCTAGTAAAAGACAGGTGATTCAAACTGGACTCGCGAAAGGAAGCACCACCACATGCAGCCCATCCTGCCCACCTAGGGCTCCTGACCACAGCGGACATTAACCCTTTAGGACTCTGTCTCAACCTGAAAACACCAGTCCAGAAAACCAAGGCCACACTCAGTCACATAGAACAAAGAAGAAAGGTTTATTGTGAGCAAAGGGGCTGACGAGGCTAATTCTCTCACCAGAGAGAGAAAGAAGTTCTTGTCTTTTCATCTAAAGGGGCTAAGAGTAGGGCATTTCAGGCGGAGTGTGAGCAGAGGACTTCATTAAGATTTATGGTAGCTGCCCAAATGGTAGCTAAAGTGCCTACTATTTCTGCCATATGGCTGCAGCTGACCAAAAGGAAGGTCACTTTCAGGGGGTCCTGTTATTATAGTTATGGTTGCAGTTGACCAAAGGGGATGTTACTTTAAGGTGATCCTGCTGCTACCATTTATGGTTGTATTGACCAAATGGAGTATCACTCCAAGGTGAGGGGAAGGGAGCTGGTTATTATTAGCTGCCAAAGGACCTTTTGTTGGCCACTCTGGGAAAGGAACAGGTCAGGCTAACAGAACCCCCAGCAGGAGCAGCAGGAAGTCCCTGTCACTGCAGGACTGGGCCACTGTCTCACCTGGAGCATCCTGTGACAGTAGGTGACAGCCCAGGGAAGGCCCTGCTGATTTCCCTCACTCATCACCAGGGCATCAAGGCAGGAGGGGAAAGTCAGGAGAACTTTCCCCAAAGAGCAGAGGTGCCAATGGCAGGGGTGCAGGCCAGAGGCCCCTGAGGTGTGATCCCAGGGTGTGGCCCAGAGGCAGCAGTGAGGGGACACTAGAGGAAGCAAGTGCACAGCCTGGGGCAGTAGGAGAGGCTTGTCTAGAGGTCTGGACCAGGTCCCAAGGTGGAGGATCAGTACTAGTTTGTGTGTGTGTTTGTTAAAAATCCATTTCCAATCTCAGGACTAGGCCGGCAGGCAGTGGCCTGGAAGAAAAGTATGGAGATACTCAGGAAGGACACTGGCACAGATCTCAGATATCTGGAGGCAATACCTGCCAACACTAGCTCAGATTCAGCTGCAGATTTGTGGTGTGGTCTGGATACCTAGTTGTTGTGTCTGCCAAGACAGCACTATTTTAAGGCTTACTTCCCAGGGATGGTTCTCCTGGGCGCAACTGCAGAGTTCTGTAGGTCTTTCCTTCACTCCCCCACCCCCGTAAGTCAGCAGTCCTTTATGTCCAAGTTCAGGATAAGTACAGTAAAATGAGTTGACATTGTCTCTAATAATGGTGCTTTTCTGATTCTATGGTCAATAGATGAGAGCATTGCACCTTGTGTTCAACTTGGGCTCCTCTGTACCTCCCTTTGCCTTTCAAAATAAGTGTTGACAGTGTTACCCCAGCAGAACCCCTGTTATTTCCCTAAATATACTGCGTGTTTCTCTTTTATAGACTGTGGCCTTCAATACACACTGAGGGAGGGCACTAGCTGTTTGGACTTCTGCTTAAAGGAACACGCAGTAGAAGGGCCTGCACTTCTCATAGTTTTCAAAATTTTTCTCTGAAAGCTCACATTATACTGTAATGTTGTAAGGAAGCACACTAAAACCACAGTGGCTTGAGAGTTCCCCTAGTAGAAGTGGTAGTGTTCTCTTTTTTTAAAAAATATTATTTGGGTGTGTGAGGGGAGGCGTGGGGGGGGGGAGGAAAGGGACAGTGGGACAACAAGGAAGGAAGGAACAGAAGAGTAACAATGATCAACAAGTAATCTACTCATTGCCTTACTCATGTAACTGTCACCCCTCTGTACAGCATCTTTACAATAAAATGCAAATTTTAAAATGTATTATTTTTTACAATTATAGAAATTGTTAATTCTATAATGTAATAATATTATATGAAAATACAGTTGTTCAATATTTGTATGGCTGTCATACTAACTGGCTGAGATAACAATGATATTTTGATTTTTTAATAGTTAAGGCTGTTGAACATCAATTAGTCATTTATAATTCTGCCATATGATTTTTACTCTGTATCACCGTTGTCATATATCCAAATAAATGTAAATGAACACACAAAGAAAAAATATTACTTTTATTTTATTTTATTTTTTGCCGCTCTTAGGGCTTGAACTCGGGCCTAGGGACTGTCTTTGAACTTTTGTTTCAAAGGCTATTGCTCTACCCCTTAAGCCACAGCTCCACTTATTATTTAACTTATTTTTTATGTAGTTGCACAAAGGTGTTGCCATTTAACAAAGCCTTTTATGAATGAAACATAACTTGTTCAATGTCACCCCTTTTACCATTCTCACCCATCCTCCCACTCCTACCCATTCCTTCATGCCCCTTCTTAATTTTATAGGATGTACATTGAATTATAGACTGCATTCTCTCCATCTTCTCTACATTTGTCTACTACTTTCCTCTGGATCCCACCCCATCCCTTTGGAGTAACAGCTTCCTGGTGTTTTAGTTTGCTCTACTTTGGGTTCTCTCTTTTTCAATTGTACTGTGAGCCATATCTTTCAAGGAAAGGTACGATTTGCGCTGGACTGAGAAGGAAATCTTGAGTTCATGTTTTGGCATTGGTGGATATACAGCAAGGCAACGACTTAAAGGATTTAAACTTTTATATTTACATAAAATTGTCATACATTTTGGGGATACTGTGATCTATTCTGTAGTGAATCTTAAACAATGCAGGGCAATTAGCAGTTTGTTCACCACAAACAGTGGTTAGTTTTTTTATGGTTGGAATAGTTGAAATCCTCTGTCCCAGCTATTTTGAAATTCACACTAAACTGTTGTTACTCCTAGTCAGGAGGACACTGTGTTATGGAACAATGCATTTGTGCTGGTCCTGGGAATTCAACTAGGGGCCTAGCCCCAGTGCTTCAGTTTTTAAAATTTATTTTTATGTATTCTTATTTTTATTGTTATTATAATGCTGATATACACTCGGGTTACCATTTCATGAATCCGGTAATAAGTGCATTTCTTCTTGCACAACATCATCCTTTTCTTTGTTCTCTCCTAGTTTTCCTTCAGCTTTATTTGCTCAAGACTACCCTCTCCCAATTGAGCCACAGCACCATTTCTGGCATTTCGGTGATTGATTGGAGAGAAGAGTCTCAGGGACTTTCCTGTTTGGGCTGGCTTTGAATGGTGATCCTCAGATCTCAGTCTCCTGAGTAGCTAGGATTATAGGTATGAGCCACATGGGCCCCAGTGCATAATGGATTTTTGCCCCTTACACGCACACGGATTGGGTGGTACCTGTTATCTGTCCTTTATTCCCATTCTTTGCACTGTTCAGACTCTGAATAACTCTGTTCTGTCCTCTACTTGAGTAAGGTCAACCACTTTAGGTTCTAAATATGAGTGAGAGCGTGTTGGTATTGTATCTTTGGTGATCAGAGTGTGAGTTTTGAGACTAGAGATTCAAGGGGCTTGTGATTGAACAATTTCACTTGACACTTTAAGTTGAGGAATAGTAAGTCTTTCAAGAAGTTGCTTCAGTGCATAAGAGAGTTTCTGCAGATTTTATTTTCCTAGGCAGAGATTTGCTCTATCAGTAAAGTTTTGTTGGCAAAGACGGTGTAATATAGACTTGGATTCATAGAAGTATTAAGCTATGTGCATGATTTCCATGCTCAGTATTTGCTTTTCTGTTACTCACAGTTTAGTGTGAAAAACATTGGAGAAAAAGAATTAGGAAGCAGGCCATGATGGCTCACACGTGCACTAGAGGCTACTCAGGAGGTTGCCCCTACAGAAAGGTCCTGTAGACTCCATCTCCTACCAGCAAAATGCCAGAATGAAGTGTGACACAAGCAGTAGATGCTAGCCAGGAACAACAAAGCTAAGTGAGAATACAAGCCTTGGGTTGCTGCACTAGTTAGTACAGGAGAAAGCAAGCAAGCAAGCAAGCCCGCAAGCAAGCAAGCAAGCAAGCAAGCACACAAGCAAGAAAGCAAAGAAAGAAAGAAAACCACCCCCAACAAAAATCCTAGTATATGGTGTTATACTGGCTCCTATGTTCTATGTGCTAGGGTTTTGTTTTGTTTTGGTTTTTAATTTTGGTCTGCTTTTTCTTGCGCTGGTCCTGGGAGTTGAATTTGGGCCCTAGAGGCCCTAGACACTGCCCCTGAGCTTTTGTGCTCCAGGCTAGCACTCCACTACTTCAGCACCAGCTATACTTCCTGATTTGGGGTGGTTAAATGGAGATAAGAATCTCATGGAGTTTCCTGAGCAGGCTGACTTCAAATGGCCATCCTTAGATCTCAACCTCCTGAGGAGCTAAGATTACAGGCATGACCTACCAATGCCCAGTATGTGGGTTTTTGTTTTTTTCAAGTAAGTAAATTGATTGGGAAATCAGAGGCTTCTGAATTTGTGCCAAACTCGGCTCAATTTCTCCAGGGTTAGGTGGCAGCACAAGACTGAAAGCAGTGACACCTAGCTCAGACTCCTTGGTGATTGAGGTTCCATTTTGTATTGCTGTCTTGGTAAATGCAGCTCTCACACTTGCCTCTTACCAAAGAGCACACAGTGGAGGTGGAGGTCCCTTGGTAGAACAGAGCAATGCATGGCCTCAGGCACACTTAGCCCCATGAAGATTCCACAGGATGCTCACAGAACAAGAGACCACAGCACCTCTTCCTGTCTAAATGACACTTACTGTGTGCAAATCAGACATTGTGGTGGAATTTTTAGCAGAGAGAATTCATTATTTCTTCAAGTATTTTATGACACTCTTAGTGACACACATGAACCAGTTAGTGTGAGAACACTGAACTCCCAAGAAGAATGAAAAATTGAGTTCCCATTCATATTTGTAGATACATTTATAGCACGATTTACTTATCATTGAAGATTTTCCAAAAGACTATTTTCTAAACTGTTTATAATCCAATGTAGTTTATTTGTTGTTGTTATTGCCACAAACAGCATTTTAAACAACTGAGATCAAAGTGAATTAGTTGCAACTTAAATATATGCACATATATTTCTCTACTGAATTATGTAAAACTAGATCTCATGGGGGGGGGGATGGGAAGGGGCCTGGTCCTAGGTCTTGAACTCAGGGCCTTGGGACTATCTTGAGCCTCTTTGTGGTCAAGGCTAATGCTCTACCATTTCAGCCACAGTGCCAGTTCCAGCCTTTTCTGAGTAATTTATTGGAGATAAGAGTCTCACAGACTTTTCTGCCCAGGCTGGCTTTGAACTGCAATCCTCAGGTCTCAGCCTGCTGAGTAGCTAGGATTATAGGAATGAGCCACTGGCACCCAGCTAAAACGAGGCATCTTTAAAGTATTGTAATAAAGAATTCTGAGATCACTAATTAAGAAGTTACTAAGCAAACCCTTTGGAGGCGTTTTTCTTAGCTAGCATGGAAGGTAATGGATTAATCTCACAGTGAGTTTCTTATTGTCTGTTGATCTATACATAATGAACACAGTAGTTCCTATTGCAGTTTGCATTGGTCAGCTCTGTGCAGGTCTGTGACCCTTGGTAAACCCACTTGTAAAATTCTGAGTTGCTGAGTAGCAACTGTGATTAGAGGCTGGTTTTTCAGACCCTGTCAGTACTGACATTTCCAACCTTGTCTTCTCACAGATTGGGTGTACTCATGTGTGCGTTTTGTATGTGACTCATGCTGCTGTCTTAGGGCTCTTTAGTTTTGGTACCCACAATTCTTTTCTTAATACGTTTTTTATTGTAAAAATACTGTACAGAGGGTTTACAGTTACATGAGCAAGGTAATGAGTACATTTCTTATCAAGCATTGTTACCTCCTCCTTTGTTTTTCCCCTACCCTACCTTCCCTCCCACCTCCACAACTACACTCCCTCCCCTCCCCCACCTAAGTTGTAAAGTTTGTTTTTCAACATAGTGTCTTGTTAAAATGGGTCAACCTGTATACCTATTTAAACATTTTCTTTTTCCCTTCCCCTCCCCAAGCTAGAGAAGTGTATATACAAGATGCAGGGCACTGACATCAAATACAGTGAAAATAGGGCTTATACCATGGGGAGGAACATACAAAGAAACAAAAAAAATATCACTTGGTGCATTATAAATACCTTAGAAACAATAGCAAGAAAAAAAACACTTGTGTCCCTATCTTGGGGTTCATTTTGCTTAACATCATCTTATCTGGTCATATGTACATAGCTTTTGACCTTTTCTGCTTGTACCAGACATTGCGAATAAGGGAAACCATGGGACCTAAGTTTCTTTGGGTCTGGCTTACTTCACGTAATGTAATTTTTTTTCCTTGTTCATTTTTTAATTGTAAAAATGCCATACAGAGGGGGTACAATTACATGGGCAAGATAACGAGTACATTTCTTTTTTTTCTTTTTTTTACTTTAATTTTATTTTATTTTATTTGTGAACATACTGTACAGATGGGTTACAATTGCATGGGCAGGATAATGCTTACATTTCTTACCAAGCACTGCAGCCTCCTCCTTTGTTTCCCCTTCCCATCCCTTCCCATACCCCCCCCCCCGAGCCCCCGCATTCTCCTCCCCACCCACCAAAGTTGTAAAGTTCGTTTTTCCACATAACGAGTTGTACATCTCCTTGTTGCAACAGGTCCACCTGTATCCCTATTTAAACGATTTATTTTTTCCCTTCCCCTCCAAAAATTATACCAATATCAAATACAGTGTAAGCAGGGGTTATACTGTGGGGGAGGGACATACAAAGCAACAAAGAAATACTTAATATAATTTTTTCCATCTTTCCATTTTCTAACAAATTGGACGATGTCATTCTTTCTGATGGAGGCATAGAATTCCATTATTATTATATATATATATATATATACACATACATACATATATATCACATTTTCTTGATCCCTTCATCTACTGAGGGGCATCTGGGTTGGTTCCATATCTTAGCTATGGTAAATAATGCTGCAATAAACATAGTTGTGCTGGGTGCCCACAATTCTTGAGGAATTCTTCTGCTCCTGTTGTGGCTTTCACTGTCATTCAGTCACAGGCCACCTGTGCATGGTGTTCTGTGCTCATCAGTTTTCATACACATTCAAGCAATAATTTCCAGCATGCATATTTGATCTTACCTTTCTCCCCTTATATACCTGAGTTCAATACAGTAAGAATCAGAATGCAATAATCAATGTTACTGGGTGAGATCTACTGAATTTCTAATCTGACTGTGGTAGCACATGAGCTGTCATGTATCTATAAACCTACATAAACACACACAGAGACCAAGACCACAGAATCAAAGCTTCTGTGGTATTGGGATCTTTCAGTAATTTCCTTGGGAAAGTCGGACAGCAACAAATCCTGAAAATTGAGATAATAACACCTATGTTTATACCAAAAAATACCATAAAATTCTTAGTGAAACTATACCAAAGTATAGGCAAGGTCCTACACAGAAGCCTAGAAAACACAGGTGAGAAACATAAAAATAGCTGGAAATTGGAGGGATATGCCACACTACTAGACTGCAAGACTCAATATTATGAATCTGTTGCTTTCTCTTCAGCAATGTATGGATCCAATGCAATCCTAATCTACATCTCCTCAGTCTTGTACTGAAAAACCTTTGTTCAAGTATTTAATGGTAATTTTCAGGCAGCACTGAAGGATCCTTGCTGTAATCCTAGTACACAGGAGGCCGAGATTTGAGGATCATGATTTGAAGGCAGGCCTGGCAGGAAAGTTCAAGAGACTTTTTTAATGCAAATAACCACCAGAATGCTGGAAGTGGAGTGGTGGCACAAGTGGTAGAGCAGTAGTCTTGAGAAAAAAAACCCAGGGACAGTGTCAGGGCCCTGAACTCAAGTCCCAGGATCAGCCCACAAAAAAAGAGAATTAAGAAATAAATTAATAAAATGTTTTCCCAAGTCTGTCTTTCTGGCAATGCTTTAAATTAGTAAGCTTATTTAAAAACACATGGAAAAGAAAGGGAATATAGTAACCTAGCAAATTCAGTTAAGGTTAAGCATATTGAGGGACTCTTACTACGCGATTTCAAAGTTTATATTACCACTCTGGCCACCAGGAGAGTGTTGTGCTGACATGAGAACGACAATGAGCTTTCTAACCTAAATCCATGATATACAAATAGGTAGCTAAGGAATACAGTAAAATTGGCACCAAGGAGTGGGACAGGTGCTGATGTTGTTATATATGTGAGGATGTAGAGGAGCCTTTGGAGTGGGAAGAGGATGGGAGAATTTGGAGGCACAGCCTAGAGAAAGACTAAAGTACTTACATGAACTTAGTGGATGATTCCGATTTGGTCTCAGCAGACACGAATCCTGAGAAAAATATGCATAGTAAAGGTCATGCTGATGAGGTTTCAAATTCAAATGATGTTGCCATTTGGGAATTGGATCAGAGATAACCAATTTTATGTTGTGTCAAAATTTTCAGGTACACAGTGTACATGGGGTCATTCCACAGCCAGTTTTGAGTTCTAAAGTAGACTAAATTAACTGGTAAAGTGTATTTGGAGGGAATAAAGCATTTGGAAATACAGAAAGTGCACTACTGGCATGTTTTCATCAAGTTTATAATGAGAATCTGGAGGAAAAAGAACTTGGTTAAAAGATTTTGAAACTTTGAATAGGAAAAGAGATCATAAAAGGGTAATGCCAAGGAGAGTGCCAAGGAGGGTACAATTGCTAGGTTGTTTGTCTTTCTTTCTTTTTTTTCTTTTTGTGGGTCATGGGGCTTGAACGCTGGGCTTGAGCGCTGTCGCTCAGTTCTTCAGCTCAAGGTGAGCACTCTACCACTTGAGCTACAGTGCCACTTCTTAAATTAAATTTTCTTGTAAAGATGCTGTATGGCGGGGTTACAATTACATGAATAAGGTAATGAGTACACTTCTTCTTGAGCATTGTTACCCCCTCCTTTTTCTCCTACTATCCCTTCCCTCCCCCACCTCCCTCACTCCTCTCTCCCCCCAAGATGTAAAGTTCATTTCCAACATAGTACCTTGTGAGCATCATTGTTGCAATGGGTCATCCTGTGTCATTGTTTCAACATTTTGTTATTCCCCTTCCCCTCCCCAAATTAGATAAATGTATATACAAGATACAGGGTACCAAAATCAAGTGCAATGACAACAGGGGATATACAATAGGGGAAAGAACATACAACGCAAATAAAAAAAAATCATGTAGTACATTAAAAATAACAATAACAAAGAACGACGTCTTGTGTCTATATCTTGGGATTCATTTCACTTAGCATCATCTTATATGATCATATGTACATAGCTTTTGAGATTTTCTGCTCATCTGATAAAATTACCCTAGATGTATACTAATTATTGCAAATGAGGGAAACCATGGGACCTATATTTCCTTGGGTCTGTCTTACTTCACTTAATATAATTTTATATGATTATTTTATTGTGAAAATAATGTACAGAGGGGTTACAATTACATGGGCAAGATAATGAGTACATTTCTTATCAAACATTGTAGCCTCCTCCTTTGTTCCCCTTCCCATCCCTTCCCATTTTCCCCTCACCCCCCCCACACCCAATCCTCCTTGCCCCCCCCCCACCAAAGTTGTAATTTGTTTTTCCACATAATGACTTGTATGGCTCATTGTTGCAGTGGATCCACCTGTATCCCTATTTAAACGATTTGTTTTTCCCCTTCCCCTCACAAATTATACCAACCTCAAATACAGTGAAAGCAGGGGTTATACCATGGGGGAGGGACAGACAAAGCAACAAAGAAATAATCTTATAAATGTGTTAGAAACAATCACCTGAAAGAAAAAAAAACATTTGAATACATATCTTAGGGTTCCTTTCCGTAACATCAACTTATCTGACCGTTCCTACCAGCACGACTATGTTTATTGTAGCCTTATTTACCATAGCTAAGATATGGAACCAACCCAGATGCCCCTCAGTAGATGAATGGAGCAAGAAAATGTGGTATATATACAAAATGGATTTCTTTTTTTAAAATTTTATTTTATTTTATTTGTGAACATACTGTACAGAGGAGTTACAATTACATGGGCAGGATAATGCGTACATTTCTTACCAAGCATTGCAGCCTCCTCCTTTGTTTACCCTTCACATCCCTTCCCAGCAAAATGGATTTCTATGCCTCCATCAGAAAGAATGACATTGCCCCATTTGTTAGGAAATGGAAAGACTTGGAAAAAATTATATTAAGTGAAGTAACCCAGGCCCAAAGAAACTTAGGTCCCATGGTTTCCCTTATTTGCAATAACTAGTATATGCCTGAGTCAAGCAGAAAAGGTCAGATAACTTAATATAATTTTCCAAGTCTTTCCACTTCTAACAAATTGAGCAGTATCATTCTTTCTAATGGAAGCAAAGAATTCCATTATATATGTATATAAATATACGTATGTATGTATATAAATATACATACATACGTACACACAGATATATATGTATATATATATATATATATATATATCACATTTTCTTGATCCATTCATCTACAGAGGGGCATCTGGGGTGGTTCCATATCTTAGCTATGGTGAATATTGCTGCAATAAACAGAGGGGTAATGGCAAGGAGAGTGCCAAGGAGTGTATAATTGCTAGATCGGTCATGTTGGTTTTATGTTTGTTTTGTTTTAATTGTATTTTTTTTGTCTTTTCTTTTTTGGTATTGGGGATCGAACCCAGGACGTTGCACTTTCTAGGCAAGCGCTTTGCCACTGAGCTACATCCCAGCCCTTTTTTTTTTTTTGAAATAAACAATACCAATCAGCTATATGTATGTATCCAAACATATGGAAGATGTCACAAGTGCATCCCTGAAATCTGAAGGTCACCCCATTTGAAAGATTCCAAAGTGCAATAATACAAATTGGTTTTAATGATTTTCCAGGAATCATTTTAGAAAAGAGACACCATTGGCCAGCTCAGTCAAGATCATCACAGTGGTCATTTCTCTATGTCCAGTTGATACGGATAGCTGTGTTCAAGCCACCCCAGCTATAACTTGTTGTCAGGGAACATTAACGTTAGCCATATGATGATGGTTCTGCAGGCATGCAGAATACCATAATTATGGGGTCATGACCACTTTCAACAATATTTTAATGCAGTGTCAGGAAATCCAAGCAGTGTCATTCAAGATCAGAGTCTAAGCAAGCAGCTCCTAGTGGAGCAATGTTCAGTGAAGCCATGTGACCAAAGGAAGATTGAGACCAAAGGAAGATAGTGAAGCTAGCAACACAAACTGATCATTAGGGAAAGCTGGAGACCCCAAGCAGAGCAGGCTCAAGATAGTGGTCATGTGCCAGGGATGAGCAAGGCATAGAGGCAGGGATTTCCCAGCCCTTGGCAACCTAGATTCTTCTACAGTACACCTGGGATAATGGACATGGGGTGGTATTAATGTCTGCTGGGCTTTTGTCTTGTTTTTGGACAATCATTTGCTTCTATTCCCTTATTCTTCACTATTGAAATGGGAATAGATGGCCTGGCAAAATGTGTCTTTCCTTTGAATTATTACATGAGCTCACAGATGGGCTTGCTTGAAATACATGAAATCATCTGTCAAATTTCTTGGCAGCAGCTTGGCTTACACCTATAATTCTAGTTACTCCGGAAACTGAGATCTGAGGATCTGGGTTCAAAGCCAGCCTGAGCAGGGAAGTCTGTGAGACTCTTACCTCCAAATAAGTACAAAAAAGCAGAAAGTGAACTCTGGCTCAATTGGTAGAATGATAGCCTTCAGCATAAAAGCTCAGGGACAGTGCTCAGGCCCTGTATAGTTCAAGTGCTAGGATTGGTAAAAATAAATAACTTCTGGGCTGAGAAGGTGGCTCAGTGATAGAGTGCTTGCTTTGGCCTGAATCGTTGAGGGATATTTCATTCTTTGCTGCCCAAGAGTTCCCACAAGTTCTGTCAACTGCTTGAAGTAGGAGACATTTCCTTGACTAGAGTATAAAAGAGAACTCAGGGCATGTGCAAATGTCTGCACAGGAAAAAGCTGAAAACACATTTTACATTTTGATATTATAACTATGCACTTTATTTCCATTTATTCTAAAACATTTCTCTAAATTTTAGGCGTCGTAAGCCCCTTATTATTCAGCTAATAAAGAATTATGAGTCAGGATAAGTGGAAGCCTAAGGAAAGTTTATTAGAATGTGAGAGGTGCCAGGGAAACTGAGGAAAGCCTCATAGTGACTGGCAGTTTGTACAATCCCCCAACTGAAAGTTCTGGCTGTGAGGGCTGCCTCATGTTTCATGAGATCTGGTCCACCTATTTCCCATTCAAGAAAGAGGAGGGGAATGGAAAGGAGGAAGGGGAGGTGAAGGAGGAGCAGAATAAGGACTTCTCAGTAAAAGAGAGTGGAAGTGAGGCCTGGAAATTGGTAGTCTGCTATATACTCCAGATTATTCCTCCATTTATAGCCTGTGTGGGAATCTCAGATTTTCTATCATCTTTGTTTCAAGTTAGAAAGACAAAGACCATGGGCTGGGAAGGTGGCTCAGTGGTAGAGCGCTTGCCTTGCATGCCTGAGGCCCTGGGTTCGATTCCTCAGCACCATATAAGCAAAAAGAAAAAGGCAGAAGTGGCGCTGTGGCTCAAGTGGTAGAGTGCTAGCCTTGAGCTGAAGAGCTGAGGGACAGTGCCCAGGCCCAGAGTTCAGGCCCCACGACTGGACCCCCCAAAAAAAAAGAAAAAAAAAGAAAGACAAAGACCACCAAGAAAACATACTACAACTGAGTGTTACAGAAAAGAGAGCTGTCATCTCCAGAAACTCCTGAACGGACAAGAAATACAGCTAAGAAAATGCTAATAACAAATACAATCTGTACTTTGAAACAATAGAAGTTCACTAAGAGTAGCATATTTTTAGAATATCCGTGATAGAGAACTGGGCTTTATCTTGAATTTCCCTTTGTAGGATAGAGGGGGATAATTGCTTCATTTGTGAATTAGAGGTCCTGATGCAGCCTCTACTCTTCAGGGTTCCCTTTTGTTTAGCTTTGCAGAGGCAGGTTTTATATGGGCTAATTAGTGAGGTATCTGTCTTTTAAGCCCTTAAGAATAGGAATTAGCCCCTCCTGGACCTCAGCCTTCAATGGGTATTGCATTTAATATAGGTATTGGGACTTATGCCAGAGGTGCAATTTTTCATGTGTTGCCTCTAGGCTCTCCCAAGTGTTTGACTTTCTGGCCCTACAAGGGATTCCAACAGGGAGGGATTCCATTAAGAGAAGTCTCCTGGGGGTGGGGGTTGGGCTGAGGGGAACAAAAGCAACTTAACCTGTTTCTGGTCAATCAGTCTCTTTCTATTAAAAGGGCTATCAGAAATGAGTGACAGAAGGGGAGATCTCCATAGAAGTAGACCAAGGGCTGGGTGAAATAAGATTGTTAGGAATGATACAATATGCTCCTTACTATTACTATTGTTATTGTTATTATTAATAATATGATTACTATTATGATTTAGGCTTCTTGGGGGTATGGGTCCAGGAGAAAAGAGTATGGTTGAAAAATGGGCTGCAAGCTCACTGCTGTCTTGAAGGCCATGCACTCAGCTATGCTAGGATTTCAAGACATCAGATTTCTCAATGATTTCAGGGCCCTGAGGTTGCTTCTGCCTCTCAGAAATTCTTTTTGTAAGGCCCTCCAGGAAAGTTTTCCTGGAGGTAGAAGAGGAGCAGAGTATGGATTCCTCAGTATAGGAAAGTAAGAAAAGAGACCTGGCAATGGATAGCCTACTATATGCTCTTTATATCCATGTGCAAATCTCAGCTTTTCTATAATCGTTTTTTAAAAATAGAAAGACAAAGACCATGACGTAAACATCTATTCTACAGCATAGTGATACAGAAAAGACCTGGGCATCACCAGAAAACCCTGGACAGCCAGACACACATATGAGAAAATTGCAACAATAAACACAGGCTCTACTTGGAAACAAGTACAGGTTACCAAGAGCAGAATATTTTTTAAAAAAATCCCTGATAGAAAGCTGGGCTTTACATTAGTGTACCAAATTAATCTTTGAGCTGTCCGTAGGTGCTGCTTAATTGATTTAAGATCTTCTAAGGGAATTGTTGGTACTTGAGAGTATCTGGGCCAGGATAATATATAAATTGTGGACAATGGGATCAAGCAGGCAAATGGCTTCATGTAATAATCTGAGGTCTCCATCCAATCTCACCTTACCAGGGCCTTTTTTTGTTTGTAACTTAGAGGAGGTGTTTTCAGGTATATTGAGCGAGGAGTCTGTGTGGGTTAGCCCCTTTATGGTGGGAATTCGACCCTCCTGAACCTCAGCCTTCCTTTGTATGGGTAGTGCCTTTGATGTGGGAAATGGGACTGATCCTGCAGGTATATTCCTTCAGCTGTTCTACTTTGTAAAAAATAGTTTAAAATTACTTTTGTATTTTCTAGGACTCAGTTTCTTTTTCCATCTGATGTAAAAACAAATGATTAGAACAAATAAAACCCAGCTATCTACGTGATAATATTATACAAAAATAACATATTCACTTCTGTGAAATTGCATTTCTCGGCAATTTCTGAATGAATTAATCCTAATTATGCTAGCTCTGAGGATCAATATTATCTTTGGGTTTTAGATTTAGTATTTGAAAATGTGTGTTTTCCCATAGCCAAGTTATGGAAACAACCCAGATGCCCCACTACAGATGAGTGGATCCAAAAACTGTGGTTCCTATCTACAATGGAATATTATGCAGCCATTAGAAAGCACAAAATAATGTCATTTGCTCAGAAATGGATGGAAGTAGAAAAAACCACTTTGAATGAGGTAAACCAAGAGCAAAGAGGCAAAGAGCACATGGTCTCCCTGATATGTGGATGTGAAATACAGAATGCAAGGAGATACAACAAAGCAAACAGGACTGGAGAAACAAAGGACCTCCACTCATCTTGTCCTGTCATTGTTAAATGACCCCATGTTTTTGACCACGTATATGACATACATATGTGCACATCTGAGGGAAGCTAGGAAGAGGGCACAGAATTATAGGGAATTAGGACAAAACATACAATAGAAGGGCCCATCAGCTGCACTGGACATTGATGAAAACTAACTAAGCAGCTCAAGGGCAGCAATGGGAGGGAGGGAGAGAGGGAACAGCTTACACTAAGCAAAAGGAAAGAAATGTACATACTACCCGATGTGGAAGAAGTAGTTGTATTGTCAAAGCTCTTAGAATTCATAAACATTATAGATCACGATAATGAAACTTTGCCTCATGAAGGTTAGAATGTGTGACTTCAACTAAGTATCACTATCTCACAAAACAGTGAAGTTTGTGAAATTTATGTAATCACTTAATCACAATAAAAATTATTTTAAAAAAAGAAAATGTGTGTTTTGAACCTTGGTCATCATGATTTGTATATTCAGCAGCAGTCCTGCAATGAAGCTGTACCAGTTTAGGTATTTATTCCAATTTCTCTCCAATATACTTCAACACATATGTTGTCCTTCTCATTTCATTTACAGTGACTTATATGTCTATCCCACAGTGGCCTGTCACAGATGTGACTTGAGGTTATTTAGTAGGTCCTGAGGTCAGGCAACACAAGGATTTTGTTATGATAAAATTGAAGTAACTAATGGAAGTTCATAGAGATTTCTAGATTTGGTTTTACATCTTATGTGGAAATATTTAAGAAAACCAGGATGGGCTTAATGATCTGACTCAACTCTTCCCATCCCACAATTTCTATTCATCAGAGACTCAGAAAGGGTTTGTGTAACAAAGCATTATACACAAGACCTAGTTAAATTCAGAAAATCGTTTTTGTTTTTTAATTTGTCTACCCCCTTTCCACCTTTTACATAGCAGTTAAAGCTGCTCACTGGTCTGGGAGTAGCCTCCATTGGCCAACTTTGGCCAGCAAAGAGTATCAGAGAAATTAATACACTATCAGCCGAAACGAGGAGGGGCAACGTGGGAAAAGAATTAGGCCGAGGCCTCAATGGTGCATTCCCAAGCAAAATGTCCAGTCTCACCACAGCGGTAACAGCTGACTTCTAATACTTTCTTGCAATTGATGGCCACATGTCCATGTTCCCTGCACTTGTAACACTGCACCTTGTGGCAGTCTTTCTGCATATGGCCAGGTTGGCCACAACAATAGCACTTGAGGTCATCTGCCTGCTGGCAGTCTCGAGCCAGGTGGCCTAGTCTGCCGCAGTTGTAGCAGCTCTGCTGCCGCTCTCTCTTGTGCTCCTTGCAGTCCTTGGCAATGTGGCCGCCTGCGCCGCAGTTGTAGCAGGCATCCTCCTCCAGATCACAGTCCTTGACAAGCTATCTGGACTCCCCGCAGCAGTAACAGACGTCTACCAGGGATGTGGGATATTTGGGCCATTTCATACCTTGGCTAATGTGAAAATGCTAACTGTGTCCCTGTCTCTATAGTATCCTGATTTACGTTCCTTTGCAGCTCTGGATCATAGGGTAGGTTTTTGTTTTGTTAACTTTTTTGAATAACATAGCACTGATATTACAGCTTGGTGGTCTTGATTATGTATAGTTGTAACTTTTGAGACAACCTGGGTTTGGTTGATAAGTAGTCTGCTCCTTAGAGTTAACGAGATGGGCCCCTTGTACTCAAAATGGTCAAATGGGACCAATTTAATGGTCAAAAATAGAACCAACTGTAAGTTGGGTCAAATATAAACCCTTAGGGATCAATGGGATGGTGCAGATGGAGAAGTGAAAGGTTAGGATTGGAGAGATATGAGTTGAAGTTCAGAAGAGGACTTGGGTATAATGATAGTAGAGGAGTAAGAACAGCTTAGGAGTGGGGTATATGTAGGAGGAGAATAAAGACCTTGTTAATGAGTGTAAGAGGTGGAAAAGAATTCGAAGAAAGGTTATGTAAGGAGTAGCTTAGAGATGGAGATGAAGGGAAGAAAAAGAAGCTTTATATATAAGTATATTTGGGAGACTTTCTGAGATTAGACAAAGATTATTCAGATATTATTAGAGAGTTGTTTAAGTTAACTCCTTTACTTACTGTTTACACACATAGAAGGAGGCCTTACTTTGTGTATAGAAGTAAGGAGGGTAGCTCCGATGGCGTAGTAGTATAATTTCGAGAGAAAGGAGGAGAAGGGGAAAGTGAGAGGAAAAGAAAGAAGAAAAGGAAAGAAAAACCTTACAAATTAGGAAATTGGAAAGTGTGAAAAAATGAATAATAATGAAAAATAGAAGCTTTAATTGGAATAGCAAATCCTAAATCACAATACCCATAAATAACACATAGAAATAAAAACAAACAACAAATGATTGGAGATAAAAACTAACAAAAGAAAACAATAATGAGAATAATAAACTAAAAAATGGGGTTTCTGTATTCTTTGGGGGAGCTTTAGTCTCCCCTTTGTCCTCAGAGCCGATTCCTGATAGACCCTTGTATGCCTTGCTGTAGTCCACTTTCCTTGTGGCTTGGTTGGGAGCAGATGGCCTTTGATGGGGGAGGCTGCTTGCTATCTATAGTCCCACTCACAGGCCTAGTGGGAGGAGGCTTTGGGCGTTTCAGGTTTGTAGACTGCTATCATAGGCCTGGAGCTGTGTTCCCAAGCTTTCCCAGGTAGCCACAGTAGCCTTAGGAAAAGAGCTTATGTCTGTGTTCTGTTCTGATGGGATTCCTTCCGTTTGGAAGGGGGCTTGTGTCAGTCAGAGGGCTTTGGGATCCCGCAGGGAATTGCCACCCAGGGAGAGGACCCAGTTAGGTTACTCACGAGGTCTGTAGCTGGTGGTGCTCTGGACCACAGAGCCTGTGCTGTGGTGGGTCGGATGGAGTTGGTAGGTTCTCAGCCAGTGGGTCTGGATGTAGGCAGGCCCAGGTGGGGAGGGGGGAAGTTGGCTCTGCTGATGCTGAAGGGTCTCCTCTGTGGCAGCTTGGGGAGTCCTGGCACTGGGGGAACCAGGTGGAGGTTTGTGAAGCCAGCTGGTGTGGGCTGCAGGGTTCATGTTGGTCTGCAGTAGAGAAGGTGGGAGGTGGCCGACCAGTGGCAGGCAGCCTTGGGGATGGTTGTTTGCAGTTGCTAGGTGGATCTTCAGGGATGCCTGTAGCAGCTTGGTGGTGCCTTGGCTATGAGAGCCTGGGGTGGCAGCAGGGTGGCAGCAGGTCCCAGCAGAGTACCCAGTTAGTAGAGCAGTTGGCCCACAGAGCTTAGAAAGATGGATTAGCTGCAGCTGTGGATTCCTGGGAGCCTTGTGCCAGGTTGGCGGGGGGGGGGGGGGGGGGGGGCACGGGTATCCCACCAGCGCTGCAGTCACGGGCTGACTTTGAGGGCTTACCTGGTGATGCCAATTTCTGTAATGGTTGTATGGCTGAGTTCCCTCCCTCCCCATAGCTGCCCTGGGGGGAAGAGTAGGGTGGGATGAGGGGGGCATTCTCTGGTTTGGAAGTCTTCACCAGGTTCCCTCCTAACTTTCCGTGGGTCTAGTGATGAGCGTTTTTGGGTGCTCCTCTGCTTAAAGTCTGCAGAGAGTCCTGGGCAGCCTGGCATGGAGCCATGTTCTGCAGGGGTCCCTTTCACTGTTTCTCTTTCCTCTTTCCTTCTTTGCCTGCTAGGTGGAAAATGAAGGAGAAGGTAACAATGCTTGCTATGAAATGTACTCATTACCCTACTCGCGTAACTGTAACCCCTCTGTACAACATTTTTACAATAAAAATAATAATTATACAAAGGAATCCCATGGACTGTACTCCCAAGTTACTTGAGCTGATTTAAAACTTTGGCCTATAGCAGGGTATCAAATTAACGCTCAAAAATCAATGGCTCATCTGTATGCCAACAATGAAAAGAGCATGGCTGAAATCAGGAAAGCAACTCATTTCTAATAGCTCCATAAAAAATAAAATACCTAGAAATTAACCAAAGAAATGAAGTACCTATACGATAAAACGTTTGAAAACCTGAAAAAGGAAATCTAAACAGAACTTAGAAAGTGGCAAAACCTCCTATGCTCCTGGATTGGAAGGATTAACCGTGAAAATGGCAATACTGCCAAAGGCTATCTACAAATTAAATATGATACCTGTCAATATTCCAATCTCATTCTTCAATGAAATAGAAGAAACAATGCAAAAATTCATATGGAACAATAAATAACCTCGAATAGCAAAAATAATCCTTAAAGAATAGTGCTGGAGGAATATCAATATCAAATTTGAAACTCTACTACAAAGCCATAGTAATCAAAACAGCTTGGTACTGGCACAAGAACAGACCTGAGGACCAGTGGAACAGAATTGAAATCTCAGAAATGCACCCACAAACCCGTATCTACCTAATGTTCGATAAGGGAGCTTAAAAAAATAGAATGGAAGAAATGCAGCCTCTTCAGTAAATGGTGCTGGCAAAATTGGTTAAACACCTGCCAAATAAACAAGTGGGCTAAAGACTTAAAGAGAAACTTTTCTGAAGAAGAAATTAGAATGGCCAATAGACACATGAAGAAATGCTCAACCTCTCTAGCCATAAAAGCAATGCAAATCAAAACAATATTAAGATACCACCTCACCGCAGTTTGAACGGATATAATCAAGAAATCTAATAACAACAGATGCTGAAGTGGATGTGGCCAAAAGGGAACCCTACTGCATTGTTGATGGGAGTGTAAACTTGTTCAACCACTTTGGAAAGTAGTATGGAGGTTCCTCAAAAGACTCCACCACATAGAGTTCCCCTATGACCCAGCAATCCCACTTTTAGGCCCTTACCCGAGTGTTCACAAACAAGACCATACTAAAGCTACCAGCACGACTGTGTTTGTTTATTGCAGCATTGTTTACCATAGCTAAGATATGTAACCAACCCAGATGCTCCTCAGTAGATGAATGAATCAAGAAAATGTGATACATGTATAATATGGAATTCTATGCCTCTATTAGAAAGAATGACATGGCCCCATATGTTAGGAAATGGAAAGACTTGGAAAAAATTATATTAAGTGAAGTAAGCCAGGCCCAAAGAAACCTAAGTCCCTCGGTTCAAGATACTCAAAAGCTGAGTGTGACTAATGTGAATTTTACTTTGATTAGTCCGACTTTTTAAATAGTTTCTAGTCAGGTATAATGTCACTTGCCTGCAGTCCTAGTTACTTGGAAGACTGTGTCTGGATGATAGTAAGTTTGAAAGTACTGTTGGCAATATACGGCGACTCCATCTTAGTAAAATAAAAGTTTTTCAAATGGAGTATGGGCATAAAAGCATAGAATTGTTTTTAACGAACTTATAATGCACTATGTGATTCTCTTGTTTCTTTTGCGTGTTCTCCTCAATGGTATAATCCTTGTTTTCACTGTATCTGATTCTGGTGTCCTGCATCTTGTATATACAGTTTTCTAATTTGTGCAGGGAAAGGTATATAACAAAATACTTAAATAAGGATGACTCATTGTAACAATGAGATTGTTGAAAACAAACTTTACAATTTGGGGGAGGGGAGGGAGGAGTTGGGGAGTTGGGGAGGAAAGGGATTGTAGGGGAAAAACAAAGAAGGATGTAACAATGCTTGCTAGGAAATGTACTCGTTACCCTACTCATGTAACTGTAACCCCTCTGTACAGTATTTTTACAATAAAAATATATATGGAAATAAATAAAAAATGTACTGTTATATTTCATTCTCTATCTGTGTCTCTGTCTCTGTCTGTCTCTGTATATATATATCCATATATATATATATATAGCTTATTTCACTTAGAATAACTTTGGCCTGGTTCATTCCTGTCACCCTAAATGACAACAATTGCTTTTAAAAGTATTAATGAAAGCCGAGAGTCAGTAGCTCATACCTGTAATCCTAACTAATCAGGAGGCTGAGATCTAAGGATCACAGTTCAAAGCCTGTCTGGGCAGGAAAGTTTATGAGACTCTTATTTCCAACTAACCATCAGAAAATCAGAGGCGATGCTGTGGCTCAAAGTGGTAGAATGCTAGCCTTGAGAGAAAAAGCGCAGGGACAATGCCCAGGTCCTGAGATCAAGCCCCAACAACAACAACATAAAAAGTATTCTTTCCTCAAGCAACTCCATTTGTAATAGCCCCACAAAAAATAAAATACCTAGGAATTAACTTAACCAAAGAAGTGAAGGACCTCTATGATGAAAACTTTAAAATCTTGAAAAAGGAAATCAACACAGAACTTAAAAAATGGCAAAACCTCCCATGCTCCTGGATTGGCAAGATTAACATCGTGAAAATGGCAATACTTCCCAAGGCTATCTACAAATTCAACACGATACCTATCATAATTCCACCCTCATTCTTCAAGGAAATAGAGGAGGCAATCCAAAAATTCATATGGAACAATAAAAGACCCCGAATAGCAAAAACGCGCCTCAACGGAAAGAACACTGCTGGAGGAATATCAATACCAAATTTCAAACTCTACTATAAAGCCATAGTAATCAAAACAGCTTGGTATTGGCATAAGAACAGACCTCAGGACCAATGGAATAGAATTGAAAACCCAGAAATGAACCTACAGACCTATAGCCATCTAATCTTCGATAAGGAAGCTAAAACAATAGAATGGAAGAAAGACAGCCTCTTCAGTAAATGGTGCTGGCAAAATTGGTTAACTACATGAAGAAAACTAAAGCTAGATCCTTATATATCACCCTGCACCAGAATCAACTCCAAATGGATCAAAGACCTTGAACTCAAAGCAGACACTCTGAAAACATTACAGGATGGAATAGGAGAAACCTTAGGTCTCCTTGGCTCAGGTCGAAATTTTCTGAATAGAGACCCGGAAGCACAACAAATCAAAGAAAGGTTGGACAAATGGGATTGCATACGGTTGCAGAGCTTCTGCAGGGCAAATGACATAGCTAGCAAGATCAATAGAAAGCCCACCGATTGGGAGAAGATCTTTACTAGCCATATAACGGACAAGGGTCTCATATCTAAAATATACTTGGAACTCAAAAAATTAAACCCCCCAACAACAAATCCTCAAAGAAACAACTGCCCAATAAATAAGTGGGCGAAAGACTTAAAGAGAAGCTTCTCTGAAGAAGAAAGAAGGATGGCCAATAGACACATGAAGAAATGTTCAACATCCCTAGCCATAAAAGAAATGCAAATCAAAACAACATTGAGATATCACCTCACTCCAGTTAGAACAGCAAAAATCAAGAACTCTAACAACAACAGATGCTGGAGGGGATGTGGACAGAAAGGAACCTTACTTCATTGTTGGTGGGAATGTAAACTTGTTCAACCACTTTGGAAAGCAGTATGGAGGTTCCTCAAAAGTCTTCACATAGATCTCCCCTATGATCCAGCAATCCCACTTTTGGGCATTTGCCCAAATGTTTACAAACAAGACCACACTAAAGCTACCAGCACAACTATGTTTATTGCAGCATTATTTACCATAGCTAAGATATGGAACCAACCCAGATGCCCCTCAGTAGATGAATGGATCAAGAAAATGTGGTATATATACACAATGGAATTCTATGCCTCCATCAGAAAGAATGACATTGCCCCATTTGTTAGGAAATGGAAAGGCTTGGAAAAAATTATATTAAGTGAAGTAAGCCAGGCCCAAAGAAGCATAGGTCCCATGGTTTCCCTTATTTGCAATATCTAGTATAGGTATGAGTCAAGCAGAAAAGGTCAGATAATGTGATGTTAGGAAAATGAACCCTTAAATATGTATTTTAATGTTTTCGTTTCTTTCATGCATATGTTTCTAACGCATTTATAAGATTATTTCTTTGTTGCTTTGTATGTCCCTCCCCCACAGTGTAACCCCCGCTTTCACTATATTTGATGTCAGTATAACATGTGGAGGAGATGGGGGCAAACAAGTCGTTTAAGGACTCAGGTGGACCTGTTGCAACAATGAGAAGTACAAAATGTCATGTCAAAACCAGCTTTACAATGTCGGTGGGGGGGGAGGGGGGTATAATTGGGTGGGGGGAGGGGGGAGGCTGGGAAGGGAGGTGAAGGGTAAACAAAGGAGGAGGCTGCAATGCTTGGTAAGAAATGTATGCATTATCCTGCCCATGTAATTGTAGCCCCTCTGTACAGTATGTTCTCAAATAAAATAAAATAATATTAAAAAAAGTATTCTTTCCTCTTGAACTGTGTGTGTGAGTGTGTGTTTGTGTGTGTGTGTGTGTGTGTGTGTGTGTGTGTGTGTGTGTGTGTGTGTGTGTGTGTGTGCGTGCATGACATTTTCTTAGACCTGTTGAGGGATAATTCATTCTTTATTGCAAAGGAGTTCCCACAACTGCAGTCCGGTCAGCTGCTTGAGGTAGGAGCCAATCCCTTGGCTAGAAGGTGCAAAAGGGAGCACTGGGTATGTGCACAACCTATGCACAGGAAAAACCAGAAATAAAGTTTACATATGAATGTATGTATGTATACATATATATATATATATATATATATATATATATATATACATCAATTTGTCAGTCATGGGGCTTGAGCTTTGCAACTGGACGCTGTCCCTCAGCTCTTGAGCTCAAGGTGAGAGCTCTACCACTTGAGCCACAACACCAATTCTGTTTTTCTGGTAGTTACTTGCAGATAAGAGTCCCATGGAATTTCGTGCCTGGGCTGGCTTTGAACTGCAATCCTCAGATCTCAGCCTCCTGAGTAGCTAGGATTACAGGCGTGAGCCACTGGCACCCAGCTCAATTTATATTTTCATATTATGAATATAGCTTTATTTCAGTTCATAACCTTTTTCTAAAGTATAGGGGTCTCAAGTCCTTTTTTTTCCTCAGCAAATAAGGAATTATGTGTCAGGAAATGTGGAAGCAGAATCGAAGTTTATTTGAAAGTGAAAGATGCCAGGGAAACTGAAGAATGCCTCTTAAAGACTGGCAGGTTGGCACAAGCCCCCAACTCCTGGCTCTGAGGGCTGCCTTATATCATGTGGGGTCTTGTCCACCTGTTTCTCAGGCAAAAATGAGGAGGAGAATGTAAAGGAGGAGGTGAAGGAGGAAAAGCAGGTGAAGAAGAAGGAGCAGAGTATGGACTTTGAGTACAAGAGAGTTAGAAGTGAGGTGTGGATACCAGCACAACTATGTTTATTGCA
The DNA here is from genome assembly GCF_024711535.1 of Dipodomys merriami. Lineage (NCBI taxonomy): Eukaryota > Metazoa > Chordata > Mammalia > Rodentia > Heteromyidae > Dipodomys > Dipodomys merriami. The sequence continues at coordinate 83,539,519 of NW_027204492.1, forward strand.
GCATTATTTACCATAGCTAAGATATGGAACCAACCCAGAAGCCCCTCAGTAGATGAATGGATCAAGAAAATGTGGTATATATACACAATGGAATTCTATGCCTCCATCAGAAAGAATGACATTGCCCCATTTGTTAGGAAATGGAAAGGCTTGGAAAAAATTATATTAAGTGAAGTAAGCCAGGCCCAAAGAAACATAGGTCCCATGGTTTCCCTTATTTGCAATATCTAGTATAGGTATGAGTCAAGCGGAAAAGGTCAGATAATGTGATGTTAGGAAAACGAACCCTTAAATATGTATTTTAATGTTTTCGTTTCTTTCATGTATGTGTTTCTAACGCATTTATAAGATTATTTCTTTGTTGTATGTCCCTCCCCCACAGTGTAACCCCCGCTTTCACTATATTTGATGTCAGTATAACATGTGGAGGAGATGGGGACAAACAAGTCGTTTAAGGATTCAGGTGGACCTGTTGCAACAAGGAGAACTACAAAATGTCATGTCAAAGCAAGCTTTACAATGTCGGTGTGGGGGGGGGGGAGGGGGGTATGATTGGGTGGGGGGGGAGGGGGGAGGCTGGGAAGGGAGGTGAAGGGTAAACAAAGGAGGAGGCTGCAATGCTTGGTAAGAAATGTATGCATTATCCTGCCAATGTAATTGTAACCCCTCTGTACAGTATGTTCTCAAATAAAATAAAATAAAATTAAAAAAAAAAAAGAAGTGAGGTGTGGAAATTGGCAGCATGCTATAGACCCCTGGTTATCCCCCTTTGTTTCCCTTGGAGAAATCTCAGCGTTTCTATCATCTTTATTTTAAGATGGAAAAACAAAGACCCCTAAAAAAACATAGGCCACAACATAGTGATACAGAAAAGAGCTGAGCTAGCATCACTAGAAAGCCCTGAATGGGCAAGACACACAAAGAAAATAAGAAGATGCCAACAACAAACAGAGGCTGTACTTTTAAACAAGGGAAGGTTTTAACAGCAGAATATTTGGAGAACATCCCTAATGGAGAACTGGGCTTTACATTAGCATACTAAATTGATTTCTGAGCGTTCCCTAGGTGGATCTTAATCTATTTAAGATCTTATAAAGGGAATGGGTGTTATTTGAGAGTATTTGTGCCAAGAGAGTATATGGATTGTGGACCTTGGCTTAGAGGGAGAAGATTGCTTCATTTATTCATCAGAGGTCCTGATCCAGCTTCTACTTATCAGGGCCTCCTTTTTTTTTAAGCTTACAAGACCTATTTAGAGCTGTATACAGAGCTATTTAGTGAGGAATCTCTGTGTTTTCACCCGTTAAGGATGGGAAATAGCAGGTCTGGGAAGGTGGCTCAGTGGTAGAGTGCTTGCTTTGCATGCATGAGGCCCTGGGTTCGATTCCTCAGCACCACATAAGGAGAAAAGCCGGAAGTGGCACTGTGGCATAAGTGGTAGTGTGCTAGCCTTGAGCTGAAGAGCTGAGGGACAGTGCCCAGGCCCAGAGTTCAGGCCCACAACTGACCAAAACACAAAAGAAATGATGGGAAATAGCCTCTCCTGTACCTCACCTTTCCATGGGTATTGTTTTTGATATGGGAATAATCCTAGAGGGGAAATTGTGCAGGTTTTGCCTTTCAGAGCCTGCCTATCTTCAATTACTTACCCACACAGGGAGCCTGTCAGGGGTTCAATTAAGGGAAGTAGTAGTACACCAAAGGAGGTAAAAGCAACTTAAACTGTAGCCATGACGCTAAGTTTCTTTCTAATAAAGGAGCTACCAGAATGAATGACAGAATTGGAAATCTCCATAGAAGCAGGCAAGAGGTTTGGTGAAATAATGTTGTTAGGACTGATATTACTCTTTTTTTTTTTAATTTAATTTTATTTTATTTGTGAACATACTGTACAGAGGAGTTACAATTACATGGGCAGGATAATGCGTATATTTCTTACCAAGCATTGCAGCCTCCTCCTTTGTTTACCCTTCACATCCCTTCCCAGCCTCCCCCTTCCCCCCCAATCCCAATCCTTCTCCTTCCCCCCCTCCCCCCCGCACCGATGTTGTAAAGCTCGTTTTGGACATGACAACTTGTACTTCTCATTGTTGCAACAGGTCCACCTGTATCCTTAAACAACTGGTTTTTCCCCATCTCCTCCACAAGTTATACTGACATCAAATATAGTGAAAGCAGGGGTTGTACTGTGGGGGAGGGGCATACAAAGCAACAAAGAGATAATCTTATAAATGCATTAGAAACACATGCATGAAAGAAAAAAACATTAAAATACACATCTAAGGGTTCATTTTCCTGACATCACATTATCTGACCTTTTCCGCTTGACTCATACATATACTAGATATTACAAATAAGGGAAACCATGGGACCTATGTTTCTTTGGGTCTGGCTTACTTCACTTAATATAATTTTTTCCAAGTTTTCCCATTTCCTAACAAATGGGGCAATGTCATTCTTTCTGATGGAGGCATAGAATTCCATTGTGTATATATACCACATTTTCTTGATCCATTCATCTACTGAGGGGCATCTGGGTTGGTTCCATATCTTAGCTATGGTAAATAATGCTGCAATAAACATAGTTGTGCTGGTAGCTTTAGTGTGGTCTTGTTTGTAAACATTTGGGTAAATGCCCAAAAGTGGGATTGCTGGGTCATAGGGGAGTTCTATGTGAAGTCTTTTGAGGAACCTCCATACTACTTTCCAAAGTGGTTGAACAAGTTTACATTCCCACCAACAATGAAGTAAGGTTCCTTTCTGTCCACATCCCCCCAGCATCTGTTGTTGTTAGAATTCTTGATTTTTGCCGTTCTAACTGGAGTGAGGTGATATCTCAATGTTGTTTTGATTTGCATTTCTTTTATGGCTAGGGATGTTGAACATTTCTTCATGTGTCTATTGGCCATCCTTCTTGCTTCTTCAGAGAAGTTTCTCTTTAAGTCTTTCGCCCACTTATTTATTGGGCAGTTGTTTCTTTGAGGATTTGTTGTTGGGGGGTTTAATTTTTTGAGTTCCAAGTATATTTTAGATATGAGACCCTTGTCCGTTGTATGGCTAGTAAAGATCTTCTCCCAATCGGTGGGCTTTCTATTGATCTTGCTAGCTATGTCATTTGCCCTGCAGAAGCTCTGCAACTTTATGCAATCCCATTTGTCCAACCTTTCTTTGATTTGTTGTGTTTCCGGGTCTCTATTCAGAAAATTTCGGCCTGAGCCAAGGAGACCTAGGGTTTCTCCTATTCCATCCTGTAATGTTTTCAGAGTGTCTGCTTTGAGTTCAAGGTCTTTGATCCATTTGGAGTTGATTCTGGTGCAGGGTGATATATAAGGATCTAGCTTAAGTTTTCTACATGTAGTTAACCAATTTTGCCAGCACCATTTACTGAAGAGGTTGTCTTTCTTCCATTCTATTGTTTTAGCTCCCTTATCGAAGATTAGATGGCTATAGGTCTGTAGGTTCATTTCTGGGTTTTCAATTCTATTCCATTGGTCCTGAGGTCTGTTCTTATGCCAATACCAAGCTGTTTTGATTACTATGGCTTTATAGTAGAGTTTGAAGTTTGGTATTGATATTCCTCCAGCAGTGTTCTTTCCATTGAGGCGCGTTTTTGCTATTCGGGGTCTTTTATTGTTCCATATGAATTTTTGGATTGCCTCTTCTATTTCCTTGAAGAATGAGGTTGGAATTTTTATAGGTATTGCGTTGAGTTTGTAGATAGCCTTGGGAAGTATTGCCATTTTCACGATGTTAATCTTTCCAATCCAGGAGCATGGGAGGTTTTGCCATTTTTTAAGTTCTGTGTTGATTTCCTTTTTTAAGATTTTAAAGTTTTCATCATAGAGGTCCTTCACTTCTTTAGTTAAGTTAATTCCTAGGTATTTTATTTTTTGTGGGGCTATTACAAATGGAGTTGCTGTCCTAATTTCAGCCACACTTTTCTCATTGTTGGCATACAGAAAAGCCTTGATTTTTGGGGGTTAATTTTATAACCTGCTACTTTGCCAAAGTTTTGAATCAGCTTGAGTAATTTGGGGGTGGAGTCTATGGGATTCTTTAAATACAAGATCATGTCATCTGCAAAGAGGGAGAGTTTTATTTCTTCTTTTCCTATTTGGATTCCCTTTATGTCTGCATCTTGTCTTATTGCTGTAGCTAGGCATTCTAATACTAGATTGAAGAGAAGTGGAGAGAGTGGGCATCCTTGTCTTGTTCCTGAGTGAAGAGGAAATGGCTTTAGTTTTTCACCATTAAATATAATGCTGGCTGTAGGTTTGTCATATACAGCCTTTATTGTATTGAGGAATGTTCCATGGTTATTATTATCAATATCAAAATTATTATTACAGTCATTTCATTGGGGTATCTGGGTCCATGAGAAAAAGGCATGGCAACCGGATGTATGTAACTGTAACTCCTCTGTATATCACCTTTAAAATAATATTTTTTTAAAAGTCATGGCAGAAAAATGAGATCTACTGTCCCTACTTTACTGAAGGCCATGCACTCAGCCCTGTCTAGACACTATACTGAAAATGAACTATACCACTTTTGGTTGAGACAGGAAGAAAAGCTGGAGTAGTACAAGAGAAGATTTGACATTGTCCAAAGGAAATGTAATGTTTATGTGAATTATATAACTGTAACGCCTCTGTACATCACCTCATTGTTAACAATTGAAATATTTTAAAAGTACAATTTCTATTTTCTAGGAGCCAGTTGCTTTTCCATCTGACTTTAAAAAACTGAGTAAAGCAAAGGAAACAGGATCGTTGAAGTTGACATAGCATAAAAAAAAATCACATCTTGGAAGTGGCGCTGTAGCTCAAGTGGTAGAGCGCTCGCCTTGAGCTGAAGAGCTGAGGGACAGCACCTAGGCCCAGAGTTCAAGCCCCACGACCGACAAAAAAAAAAAAAAATCACATCTTCATTTCTGTGAAATAATATTCCAAAACAACTTCATAGTTTCTGTGAAAATGCATTTCTATGCAATTCCTGAATGAACCCTATTTATGCTAACTTTGAGAATTGATGTTCATTGTGGGGTTTAGATTTAGTCCTTGAAAATGTGTGTTTTTAATCTTTGTCATCACTATCTGTAAATCCAGGATCAGTGCTGAATAAAGCTGTCCTGGTTAAGGCTTTTATTCTGATTCCTATCCTACAGCCTTCAAGGCTTATGTTTGCTTTCTCATTTTGTTTACTCCCATCAACAGTATATTCTTTGAGAGCCTGGTACTTAATATTATTTAAGAGCTATTGAGGTTAGAAAATCGACTTATCTGACCTTTTCTGCTTGACTCAGACATATACTAGTTCTTCCAAATAGGGGAAACCATGGGACCTATGTTTCTTTGTGTTTTTTTTGTTTTTTTGTTTTTTTTGTCTGTCGTGGGGCTTGAACTCTGGGCCTGAGCGCTGTCCCTCAGCTCTTCAGCTCAAGGTGAGCACTCTACCACTTGAGCTACAGCGTCACTTCCGGTTTTCTGGAGGTTTATTGGAGATAGGAGTCTCACGGTCTCTCCTGCCCGGGCTGGCTTTGAACCTCGATCCTCAGATCTCAGCCTCCTGAGTAGCTAGGATTACAGGCGTGAGCCACCAGCGCCCGGCTGTTTCTTTGGGCCTGGCTTACTTCACTTAATATAATTTTTTCCAAGTCTTTCTACTTCCTAATAAATGGGGCAATGCCATTCTTTCTGATGGAGGCATAGAATTCTATTGTATATACATACCACATTTTCTTGATCCATTCATCTACTGAGGGGCATCTGGGTTGGTTCCATATCTTAGCTATGGTGAATAATGCTGCAATAAACATAGTTGTGTTGGTACCTTAGTATGGCCTTGTTTGTGATCTTTTGGGTGAATGCCCAAAAGTGGGATAGCTGGGTCATAGGGGAGCTCTATGTGGAGTCTTTTGAGGAACCTCTATACTACTTTCCAAAGTGGTTAAACAAGTTTACACTCCCACCAACAATGCAGTAGGGTTCCCTTCTGTCCACATCCCCTCCAGCATCTGTTGTTATTAGAGTTCTTGATTATAGCCATTCCAACGGTTGAGGTGGAATCTCATTTGTTTTTATGGCTAGCTAGGTTGAGCATTTCTTCATCTGTCTATTGGCCATTCCTATTTCTTCTTCAGAGAATTTTCTCTTCAAGTCTTTAGCCCACTTATTAATTGAGCAGTTGTTTCTTTGATTTGTTATTGGGGGATTTAATTTTTTGAGTTCTAAGTATATTTTAGATATGAGACCCTTGTCCATTGTATGGCTAGTGAAGATCTTCTCCCAATCTGTGGACTTTCTATTGATCTTGCTAGCTATGTCCTTTGTCATGCAGAAGCTCTGCAGTTTCATGCAATCCTATTTGTCCAACCTTTCTTTGATTTGTGTGTTTCTGTGTCTTTATTAAGAAAATTTCAGCCTGTGCCAAGGAGTCCTAGAGTTTCTCCTATTCCTTCCTATAATGTTGTCAGAGTGTCTGCTTAGATTTCAAGGTCTTTGATCCATTTGTAGTTGATTGAAGGACAACTTCTGCAAGGAAATCCAGGGACTCTTCTAGCCTCCTGATTGAGGCTTCTAATTCTCCTAGGTCTTGAACAATGGTGGCTTAGGATTTTAAAGTTCTGGTACCCAGTTAGTAATGCTGCAGTACTCACTGCTGTGGATCCAGCAACTCCATTCCCCACTAGCAGTAGAACTAGGATTGGGGCTCCCTTGGCTCTGTTGAATTTTTTGAACCCCTCCAATGTTCCTTTTCTCCATCCCCAGTGTAATAGTATAATATGTGTAGCAATACAAAGTTCTTTAAAGTTGTCATTCTGGAACATTTGTAACAGCAAACATGGGGTAAGTCGATTTGTAGGTGGCCACATGGATTCTCCACCCCTCTGATACAAGAGTTGGCATATGGGGATTTGTCTAGGTTGAAACTCTTGGTTGCATACCAGATCCCTTAATCCTGCAAGTCCCCTAGGGTTAGCTTTGGGGAATGACCCCATCTACATAATTCTGGCTGTCTTTTTATCTCTTCTTTAGTCAAATTTTGGAAGGTTATTGTTTTGGCCCCTATTTGTATATAATAAAGGGGCTCAGGATTTAAGTACAACCAACAGTCTTTGGTTTTATTGGGCATGCTTACATTTAGAAATCCAAAAACAGATCCAAGCATATCAAGCAAGGGCTGTCAGGGTTTCCTTTATGGGAGAGAATATCAGAAACCAGTGGAGGGGCTATTAAGTTTGTTACCTCTGGTCCCTTGGGCAGGATTATATCTCTCCCTGGGCCAATGGGGTTTAAATTTTCTCCTAACTTTAACCTTTTATATGGTGAATTTGGTTCCCAGGTCATGTCCCATTTCATAATACAGTCTTATTCCCCACATTTTTCCAGCTTCCCAGTTAGCTCCCTCCACTGAATGCCTTATGTTTACTTTTATCCATATAGGGTTACAAGTGCCTATTGTGCATCCAGGGGGAGCTGTCAACCTTTTAATTTCTAATTATGGGTCATGGCCCATCCAGTCTGCAAGGGTCTCACAGCCCAATGATGTACAATGATACTGCTCTATTCCCTGATAACTAGGTCCTCCATTTGCAGGGCAGGCATAAAACTGAGTTGTCTGTAACCCTTTTTCAAAATTGTAAGATCCACAACCTAGGGCTGTATACTGATTTCCCAACATTATACTCCCTCCGGGTGACCATGCCCCCACTGTGGTATCTTCAATGTGTTCTAGTAAAGTCACAGAGGTCTACAATAAACATGGGTTTTCCTTAGGTGTTTACTTGTTTTACAATTTCTCCTCCTGCTATTTTTCTTATTTGCCTTAGGGACATGTCTGGAGAGAGAGAGGAGAATTTCCTCTTACTTTCCCAAGGAACCAGTTAGTCTTAGTCTTTTACAAGCCTTATCTTGGTGTGAACTCCTCACTTTCAGTGCTGGGAACTCTTTACCCTGTTTTTCTTCCTCCCTGGGAGTTTAACTTGCAAGAGATGGATCCAGGCTCATTTTCCTTTGACTTTCAAAGCAGTGGGAGTGGTGAAGATGACAGTCCATTCTGGCCCACTGAGCCTCAAGGGTCACCAAGGGGATGCATTTGACCCACACTAGGTCTCCAGGGTCAATGTAAACAGCCTAAACGATCTTAGTCTGAGAAAGAGAAAGGTAGCTGCTTTTACTGTGCTCAGAGTCTTTTCTTTTGTTGCCTGGAAAGCCTGTAAAGACCAGATTTGGATGTAGGGGATCTGGTCTGGGTGTCCAGGTGTTCCAAGGACTACTTGATTCACGCGTGTGGCCACCCTCAGGTCAAGAGAGCTCTCTGGGGGCCACCCCGACGCCAAAAGTTGGCATTTGCACTCACAGAATCTGCTTAAGGTAAAACATCCATGAAGACTCCATAATTCCAACATGTCTCCGAAAGTCTGGGAAGTTTTCAAGAAAACATTGGAGCGGAGGGGGAGGACACACAGACTGATTAGACCCCATGACAATACGATGTACAGGCAGGACAAACAACTAAGTAGTAAGCAGACAAACAACAAATGTGGCCACCAGAATCTCTTTCCACAGAGGTTGCAGGGAATGAAACAGGGAACAGTGGGTTGGGTGATGTTTCACCAGGATGTCTCACTCCAGAGGATGTATTGTGTCCAGCCCTCTCATCTGAGTCTTTACAGAATGGATCTGCAAATAGTTAGGTGCTTACTAGTAAGACTTAACTCCAGATCATGGGGCTTCATCTCCGATGTCCTCTGCAGCTAAGGAAAACCTCAGAAGCTGCCCCCTCTAGCCGGTTCAGGGTGGCCTATCCCCTGAATGGGAGTCAGGCCATGCCAGGGGGCGCCTAGTCCAGGTGAGACATATCTCATTGGGGCCTCTAAATGAAATGGACTATGACCCTTGAACCATTTCAGTCCAAAGGGGTGGTTTCAATTTTAGTTGTCACTGTGTAACCTGTTGACAATGCTTTCACTTGTGCCCCCATAGGTGTCTCCTTACCATTTTTGCCAAGTTCACTAATTCCCCATGAGTTACCTGCTGACTATACCTTCAAGTGCCAGCTATATCAAGTTCCCTTTCTTTAGACTGCAAAAGAAACAGCTAAATTTAAAAAGAAGAAAGGACAAGGAAAGTAACTAAGCATGCGGACAAGAAAGTAAGCAAGGCCAGCAGGAAGCAAGCCAGGAAACTAGCAAGCTAGTTTTAAAGAACAGCACATTTTTTTCTAACAGGAAGGGGTGGGGAGGGATAAACAAAAATTATTATGTAGCAACACTGCCATCTAGCGGTGGAAGAAACACTGAATCACGCACAATGGGTTGGAAACTGATTTTGTCCGTGAGCCACAAAATATGCCTAGAATTGAAAAGTAAGGGTTCCATGACACTTTCTGCCACCAAGGGTCACAGACTATACAAAATTCATAGAAGGCAAGGAAATAGAAAAAGAAACGCGGAATCCGACTCATGGGCAGACATTTTATCTCCCTTTTATGTTCAAATTCATGCTTAGGAATGAAGGTGATTCAAACTGGACAGGTGAGAGCACTATACCTCAAGCAGCCCAACTAGTCCACCTAAGGCTCCTGACCACAGCCATTAACCCTTATGGAGTCTCTCCTGGAACCCAAAGCAGGAGCAGCAGGAAGTCCCTGTCACTGCAGGACTAGGCCACTGTCTCCTCAGGAGTCCTGTGACAGTAGGACCAGGGTAGGCCCTGCTGGGTTCCCTCACTCATCACCAGGGCATGAAGGCAGGAGGGGAAAGTCAGGAGAACTTTATCCAAAGAGCAGCGGTGCCAATGGCAAGGGTGCAGGCCAGAGGCCAGAGGCCATTGAAGTGTGACCAGAGGGTATAGCCCTGAGGCAGCAGTGAGTGGACCCACAGGAAGCAAGGCCTGGGGAAGCGGGAAGGGCATATCAGGCCCCGAGCAGGGTTTATCCATTTCCAGTCTCAGACCTAGGTCCATAGTCAATAATCAGCCTTGGAAGAAAAGAACCTGAGGCACCAGAAAGGATACTGGTACACATGATAGATCCCTGGACCCAGTATCTGCTATACCCAGAATCAGCTCCAGATTTGTAGTTTGGACTGGGGGTGGGGGGGGGACTCTGGGCTTCTCTGATTGGGCTGGCTCTGAATGGTGATCCTCATATTTCAGCCTCCTGAATAGCTGGTATTACATACATGAGCCACAGGCACCTTGTGGCACAATGGTTTTTACACCTTATGTGCACAGGATTTGGTGGTGCCTATTATCTCTCCTTTATCCCCATTCCATCTCTCCTCAGAAGCTGAGTAAGTCTGTTCTGTTCTCTATTTAAATAAGGTCAACAGCCCTAGGTTCTATGTATGAGTGATAGCATGCAGTATTATATCTTTGATAATGAGGGCATGAATGTTGAGACTAGAAATTCAAGGGGCTTGTGATAAAAAGATTTCATTTGATACTTTTAATTGGGAATAATAAGTCTTTCAAGCAGTTGCTTCAATGGATAAGAAAGTTTCTGAAATACTTACTTTTCTACCCTAGACCTGCACTGATGTGGATGGAAGGGACTAGAGGGTGCATTGTGGATACTCCAGATTCTAGTAGTGACTTATGTCCCTATGTCTTCCCACCAGTCTTTGGTCACACTAGTTAGCCAGCAAAAGGGCACCAACAATCAAGACTAGAAAGTATCTGGTAGGCTAAGTCACATACCACCAGGAGAGGAAATAACTCAAAAAAAAAAAAAAAAGGAATGAGTTTTCTCGGGAATTGCACTTAGATGTGCCTTTGTTGACTCTCTCCCTAAGAACACAGAGATAATTGTTCTGAGGCCATGTAGACAGCCCCACAAGTTATCAAATAAAGTGATCGTAGCTTCCACTATGGCAAGAGGCTGTATAAGAGCACGTGTAATTTCATTCACCCACTCCTCATACCATCCTTGCAAAACTCTCACTGATATATTGTGTAAAAGTCATTAAAGAGAGGTCACCAGTGACTTTATTCTGTGTCATAATGAATTGAGGGTATATTGGGGCTTGAAACCTGGGCCTGCTGTGCTTGTGTGACAATATTCAATGCAAGTGTCTCTAGAATTTTAGTTATTTTGATCTTGACTCCCTTCAGGCCTGTAAACTGTCCTGCTTCATGACTCTGCAGATTCTATGTCCCAAATCAGTCTCAGTCTTCACATAACCACCTGAGAAACCCTGGAATAATTCACAAGATGAGTGAGACATTAGTTAGATTAGGTACATAAAACTCCTGTCACTCCACTAGGTCATGGTTTCCATTTTCTCAGCTATAAAATATTATCCAATTGATAAGGTTTTATGAGACACCTGTCATCCTAGCTACTCAGGAGGCTGAGATCTGAGGATGGATATTGAATGCCAGCCCGAGCAAGAAAGTCTATGACACTCTTATCTCCAATTAACCACCAAAAAGCTGGTAATGGAGCTGTGGCTCAATTGATAAAGTACCAGCTTTGGGTGAAAAGGCTAAATAACTGTCCAGGCCCTGAGTTCAAACCCCAGTACTGGGGAAAAAAAGATCTTGGTATATAATATGAATTCTTCCTATTTGCTTTCCTATTTCCATTACATTTGATTTAGTAAATAGCTCTGGCTTTCTCCTTTCTACCCGCTTTTTTTTTTTTTTTTGTAAATTCTTTATTGTGATTGATTACATAGTTTCACAAATTTCACAGTATTATGGGATAGTGAGGCTTAGTTAAAGTCACAAACACATTCTAACTTTCATGGGGCAAATTATCTATCATGGTCTATAAAGTTTATGAGTTCTATGAACTTTGACAATATGGTTATTTCTTCCACATCCGGCGATATGTACATTTCTTTTGTTTTGCATAGTGTCAGCTGTTCCCTCTTTCCCATTCATTCCCTCCCTCCCATCACTGCCACTGAGTTGCTTAGTTCATTTTGATCAATGTCCAGTTCCCCTGATTCCCTCTAGTTCTGTGTCCTCCTCCTAGTTTCCCTCCAGTGTGCACATATATACCATATATGTGATCAGCAGCATGGAGTTATTTTTTTATTGTGAAAATACCGTATGGAGGGGTTACAATTATATGGGCAAGTTGTAAAGTTCGACATAATGACTTGTACATCTCATTGTTGCAATGGTCCACCTGTATCCCTATTTAAACAATTTGTTTATGTTTTTTCTTTCATGTGATTGTTTCTAACATATTTATAAGATGATTTCTTTGTTGCTTTGTATGTCCCTCCCCCACGGTATAACCCCTGCTTTCATTGTATTTGATGTTGGTATAATTTGTGGAGGGAAAGGGAAAAAACAACTCATTTTTAAAAAAAGCAAAAAGCATGGTAGTGATTTGACCAGATGAGTGGAGGTCCTTTTTTTCTCAAGTCTTGTTAACTTTGTCGTATCACCTTACATTTTGGACTTAACATCCACTTATCAGAGGGACCATGTGCCGTTTGTCTCTTTGCTATTGGCTTACTTCACTCAACATGATTTCTTCTAGTTCCATCCTTTTCCTTGTAAATGCCATTATTTTGTCCTTTCTAATGGCTGCATAATATTCCATTGTGTATAGATAGCACAATTTTTGGATCTGTTCATCTGTGGTGGGGCATCTAGGTTGTTTCCATATCCTGGCTATTGCTTTCTACCCATCCTAAGCTTCAAACCATCCTAGGCTTCAAACCCAACCTCCTTTCCCTAAGATCTCTCTGATCACAACCCTCTAGCAGTTAATGTTGACATATTTACTAGCTCATTCTGGATTCACAAACCCCAGCCTAAGCGTGCAACACAGGAGGACAGGCACCCATAAATGCTTTTGTAAATACACAAAGGCATGAATAAAAGAAGTCTTCTTGCTAAGCAGCTTTCTTTTGTGCAGATTCCTCCCAGATGCCTCCTTCCAACCTAATTAAGCAATGCAACACTCCCCTGTCCTTTTACAGTCCACTTAACTAGACTTGGATTTTAAGGGTGGGATTGTTTGCTTTTTTTCTTTTATTTTTACCCAGCAACTTGCTTCTCACTCTCTGATTTGTCTCTGGGAAACAGATGAGCCTAATTTGCGAACACACTTTGCCTTCCAGACTGGATGCTATGTAGGAGGGAAAGCCCAACTTTCTTTTATAAAAACATAAAAGTAAATAAAACTTCTGGGCACCAGTGACTCAAGTCTGTAATCCTAGATGCTCAGGAAGCTGAGTAAGCATAACCGTTCAAGGCCCCAAGTAGAAAAGTCCTTGAGGCTCTTATCTCCAATTAACTAGCAAAAAGCCAAAAGTGGAGATGTGGCTCAAGTGACAGAATACTAGCCTTGAGTGAAAAAGCCAAGTGAGAGGATGAGGCCCGGCGATCAA